>NC_046290.1:97706090-98021664 GCF_004115265.2 Rhinolophus ferrumequinum | reverse complement strand
TCTCCACAGCATCCGCACTTCTTTGAGGCTTTCTGTGCACAGTCTAAACATACCAACCCCCAGGTGAACCCTTCAGTGGCTCCCCATTGCCCTGAAGGTCAAGTCCCAGCATCACTGGCATCATCTAGGAACCTGTTAGAAGTACACAATCGCAGGCCCTACTCCTACCTCCTAACTCAGGAACTCTGGGGTGGGGCCCAGGAGCTAGTGCTTTACAAGCCTCCCCGGTGGTACTGCAGCACACTGAAGTGCCTTGGGGCATGGACACCTGCTTCCACCTGGCTTTGGTCTTACCTGTCAGCACTTCCTTTCCTCTTACGTTCTAAGCCCTGCCAAAGAGAGCCACCTCTGTCTCCCAGCACCCAGCAGCCTGGGCTTCTTGCCTTTCCACACTTACTATGCTGTAGGTGTCCTGCCTGTTACTTGTCTCTCCCCCTCAAGTGTAAAGCACTCGAGAGCAAGGATGATATCTTATCAACTGCCATATACAATTGTGACTAACACCAGCAGTAGGTGAGCAAGACATATTTGTTGAGAAAATGAGTAAATGCATGGAGGAAGACACTCACTGGCTCTTCAGTCCAGGCTGCCTTTGATGCTAATGCCCGTTTCCCAATTGGAGGGATTCCGTCTAAGCTTCCAGTCATTCTCCTGCTGCCGACGGACACTTTTAGCCAATTGTGAGTGGTGGTAGGGCTCAGTGAAATATCTTGAATTAAATAGATTAGATTTAAACTGCTTTGGTTGTTCTAGTGGGCCTGGCTCTAGTCTGCTTTGCTAGCAGGCACTTGCCCCTCCATGCCTCAGTTTCCTCATGCTACCTGCTACCTCCCAGAGTGGCTACAAGGATCAAAGGATTCAGGATTTGACCTGTCTGGCCTTCGGAGGACCCGTCACATTGAAGGGAGGCTGAGGGTCTAGATTACAAGTACCACTTGCAGTAATAGAAGGAACACAACTCTTTTCTTTCTAGGTACTGGCTTAATGGGAAAGCAAAGTGCTACGAGCAGTGAGTCTTTATGAATGCATGTGTATGTGTGTACGAATGTGAAGGTGCATGTGAACACATGTGTTCATAGGACATGAGAGAGACAACGGTAGCTTACAGGGTCTTTCGTCCAGTGTCTTCCTTTCACAGAAGAGTCTGTGAGTCTGGCTTTGAACAAACCATTTAGTGCTCCTTTGAAATTGAATGATAAATGTTTTCCCAATTTTTAGCTTGCCTTTTATTACCATTGGTTGACATAAAAATGTTTTAAATTTTTATGAATGTCAAGTGGAATGACATTTTTGTGTATGCTTATTCCCAATCTTAGAGAGTTTCTGCTAAGCTCTTTGCGTGCACACACATACATACCATTGGCTAGCACAAAGACGTCAAAGCAAATTCATTTCTTAGGCTCTGCTTTCACTTTGTTGGTTGACCATTTTGCCCTTTCTGAGTTGTCTTGTGTGTTTTCCTGAGAGACCAGAGAACACCTGTGCTCTCTGAAATGCACTGCAAGCACCTTCCTCCTTCCCAGGGGGCACTGGGCTCTTGTACGGCATGTACAGACCAGGTCATACTCACTACCAATCTGACACTGGCCCTGCAGGCTGGGCATGTCAGTCAGGTTCTCATGAGGGAATCTGCCAACTCTTTCTCTGAAGTTGTACACAGGGGTATTTGGTTATAATTACAACACATGCACAGGTGGCATATACTTGCCTATTAGCAAATGCCTCTCAAGTTTATTCACATTTTCCTTTCAGTTTGACACAGGCCAACTGCTCCTCTTAATATCTGTGCTGATACAAGCACTTGTGAATCTTTTCCCTAACTCATACAGAAGCAATCAGAAAGCCCCCACATTCTCAGAACTGGTAACAACTACCAGAACAGAGGACAACAGAAGTGACCAGAAGTCCCACACATGCCCTGGGGGCCAGCGACTTCACTCTTTTTTGGGCAGAGATGGGCTCCTACCTGGGGTCCCCAGCCGTGGCATGGGTACAAGATTGCTGTGTGGTTCTCCAGCGGCCCCTGGTCCAAGCACACATCTTTTGCCTTGTTGTTGCGAAGCTGCAGGAATAGGCAAAACATCACCCATCAGAGTTCATTGGTGGAGCGGCTGCTGCCCACCCACCTTCCCATCATGCCTTGGTCCCACCTCTCGCTGGGAAGGCTACACGATGCTCCACATAACGACCAGGGCCTGAGTCTATGAGGTGATCACTTCAGCAGGAAAGACAAAGTCCGTCAATGGATGCCATGGACACCAGTACTCTGCCTGTGACCCCCACCTACCCAGCTCCCCCATTCCCAGCAAAAAAAGGATCTCAGGAAACTTTTGGACATTGGAACACTGGTTACCCATTGATTATCCAGGATGGCCTTCAGTACCAACATTGGTTTTAATAACCCTGGGAATCATAGGTCAGCCTTCGGGTCATTACCGGCATAGAGCCATGAAAAAATGGTAATCAAAAAAGCAAACAAAAGCCTTGCCATCACGCAAAGTTCTAGCAACATTTATTTATATATTCAAAATATATTTACTGAATGCCTACGCTATGCCAGGCACCATCCTGGGTGTTTGGAACACACCAGTGGAGGAACAGACAAAAGTCCCCAGGACAAAACCCCTGAACTGAGGCGTGTTTCTTTGGGAGCTTGTAAGAACTCACCTAATTGAACCTCCAGGTGCACTGTGATTCTGTATTGGCGTCCACCCCGCCCACCACCCTGCAATCTCTACCAATGGGAAAATGGTAGTGTTGGTCTGCCCCATATATACACAGTCCCCTCCAGATTATATTCCCCATGGAAACCAAACTAACTAGGAATAAATAAAGAACAGAGGCAAGAGGCACTCTGCTTTTGTGCGCCAAAATTGTGTCTAGGTTCAGACAACTAAGCAGATTTTTAATGACTTTTTTTTTTAGATTATAAAAATAACACCATCTCATTGAAGTATTGTGGAAAATAGAGAAGAAAGTGATGACTGTTAACAGTTCTTTCACACAATTGTTAATTTGGGGGCAATTTAGTTTTGTTCAATTTTTGCTGTGATAAGCAACTTTATGCATAAAGCTTTGTTTACATTTCCGATTTTCTTGACTAGAATCCTAGAATTAGGATTACTGTATCAAAGGGTACAGACACCTTGATGTACTTAAAACGTGCTGCCCAATTGCTTATTGAACATTTTGAAGTAGTTTATATTCCCATCCACAAGATACATAAATGCTTACCAGTCCTGAGTTTCACCACCTAAAAATACTGTGTTGGTCCAAGTGTACAAACTTCCAGTTCTAAGATGAATACATTTGGAGTATCTATTGTACATCATGGTGATTACAGCTACTAATATTGTATTATATACTTGTATGTTTCTAAGTGAGTACATCTTAAATGTCCTCACCACAAAAAAGAAATGGCAATTACGTGAGGGGATGGAGGTGGGAGCTAACACTACTACGGTGGTAATCGTGCTGCAATTCATAAGTGCATCAGGTCAACACCTCGCAGGCCTTAAACTTACACAACATGATACGCCAATTATATCTCAATGGCGCTGGAGAGAAAAAAGAAAAAGAACAATAGATGGGGGAAAGAATTAAATGGTGGAGTCTTCTTTAAAACCCAAAGTACTTAAAGTTTGTTGAGGAGTGCAGAGAGAAGTGATGAGTCAGACATGTGGCATAACGTTCCCAAGGACTCCCCAAAGCCAGCTATCTCTAAGGAATTGCAAAGCTAACATAGGAGTCCAACACCATAGCTATAGTTCTTTTATGAATGAGTTAAGGGAATGCTTTGCTGCCAATGCTTTCAATGATGAAAAGGATAAATTAGATGGAAAAACCTGGACAACTTCTGAGTCAACTTTCAGAGTTAGATTTTGAAAGCAATGAAATTTAAGAACTACCTTTACCAATGTATTTTGCTCATATTTTCTTTTTTATGTATACACAAGAGCAATATGATGATAATGTGTCTGATGAAGTCTAACAAAACTTTTAATAAAAATTATAGGTAATAAAAAAGAATTTAAAATATTATTGTTTGGGGAGGTAAAGAAAGATCTTTATTTTATAAATTTATAATTAATAGTAAATTGGAATGTTTTATGTTTCGTAATCATTTTCCTTTTAGAGAATTATCAGTTTATTTCCCCACTGGGATCTCAAGTGCTTTTATTAGAGATTTGCAAGAGTGCTTCACATATTAAGGAGATTAATTATTTTATGGCATATTCCATGTCATGATTTCAGAATGCTAGGCTTCTAAATTTTGTTTCTAAGGTTTAGGCAATGCATTTGGTATTCAAAACCATTTATGGGGGGCCTGATAAGGGCCTGGGATTGCGCTAAGTTTAACAAGGACCTTGCCCTGAAGCAGTCTGGAGGGAGAGACACAGGATGAGCCAGTGTAATGACTGAGTCGTGCCAGGGTGACGAGGACACATCCTTACCCCTCTGAAAGGCTCAGAGCCTAAGGGGAGCTGACTCCTGAGCTAAGTGGGGGGATGCCGGCAATGATCCCCTTGCCCCGGTGGTGCTTATGTGGATTTTTGCACGTGTGTGCGTTATGCACATTGATGTGTGCTGTATTTCATATAAATAATACCTAAAGGAAAAAAACGATGAGCAAAAGTGAACTAGGTTGCCAGGGGAGGTTCGGGCCATAAGGGTAGCTCGAGCCGACCACAGAATTTTGAGCAAAAGAGTTGGTGGCCCCGTGTTTTTGTGCACAGTGAAGTGCGTTTGCATGTGGGAAGGCAGTATCTCACACGTGTAAGGGTGAGGATATAAAGCATACACATATCTTCCTTTAAAGACTATTTTAAGGCTTTCCAGCTAATAAACATGAATACAATTTTTAAAAAGAAGCAAAAATGACTCATTATCTAAGTGGACTGGGCAGTGACACTGGATGTAGGGTGAGGCAGATATACTGGGGCTGACACCTGCTCAGAGGTGTCTGTCTGCTCCCTTCGTCACTGAGCTGTTGTCTGGTGCTGGGACAAGAACTAGTAGGAGTCAGCGTTAAAACACAGTTGTCAGAATATGGTAAATTTTGTCACCAAACTGAATTTGACTAGAAAGTGATTCTTAAAGAAGGTATAAAATGCAAATAAAGTGTAATAATGTTTGGGTCTAAAATCCTAGATAATATCAACAAAAACTGAAAAGTTGATAAAGAAGAGTTCAGGAGAAAGTGTGTTAAAGTTCTTACATACTGCTTGATCTTTCATTCTGGAGGCTCAAAGGTTTGTTTTGTTTTCTTTTGTTTTTTTAAATTAGAGGTTACCATAATGTTATCAAGAGCAAGACATACACAATTCAAATGACTAGGAAGCTTTTAAAAGCCAAAAAACAAGCTAGGTAAAAAAATTAGGGAAGAGCAAGGAGCATAAAACCCAGAAATATTTATTGGCCTGGAGAAAGATTCTCAAACAGAATTGTACATGGAAAAACGAAGGGTGCAAAGTGCATATATGGTATGAATTCACTCTGCCTTCTTCTTTTTCCACTGCGTGGGGGCCTGGCTGTGGTGAAAAGAACCAGCAGGAGTGAGTGTTAAAAATAGACTTGTCTAAATAATGGTAGGTTTTGTTATCAAACTGAATTTTATTAGTTTCATTTCTTTCATTTAATGCTATAGTCCATCTGAAGTATATATTTTAGTAGCTGGTGAGCTCAGCAAACAGAGGAATAATAGAAAATGCCTAAAATGTTAACAACGATCATATCTGGGAATTGGAGTTAGTTTTGTCTTCGTCTTTATATTTTTCCACAGAATGTATACATTAAATTTATTACTTAAAAGAGATAGGGCATTTTGCAAAATCAAGACTACCCCTCTCCAAAAATCGGACATGTTACCTCCAAGGCCACATCACTGTTCAGCTCCAGAGACATTATTTACACTGTACTTCACGTGCATGGGAGGCCCTGGGGTTGTGCAGTGCACAACCTGTAGAACTGTGCCCTGGTCATCTAGCATTTTCCCATTTTTATTCTTTCTTTGTTAATACAATTTTTCTTCTAATTATAATATCACATAAACACTAACGATAATTGGAAAACAAGACAAAGTGCCTACACAATAACTGCCTGTCCCACTATACTCAGAGGTAACTAAAACTATCATCTCCATTTCCTAATACTATTCTCTCCCTTGCTCCCAATTTAAAATAGTAGCTAATCCAATTCATAACCCTGACTTTTTCCTTTTAAGAATTATATTATCAATATTTTCTCATGCCATTAAACTTTTGTGCATACCTTTTGAAATGGCTACAAAATATTTCAAACCATTAAATACGGAGGGTGCCAAAAAAATGTACACATTTTAAGAGATATTATCTATGTATTACTTTTCGAAGTTGAATTGAATTAAGGTAGCAATGTGTAGTATGAGGTTCACTCAAAAGATTTCGTTAATCAAATAAATGCTAGCATCATTCATTGTATTACAATTTTAATAGTCTTTTCCTTTCTTAAAATGTGCATACTTTTTTGGCTCTCTCTCTCTCTCTCTCTCTCTCTATATATATATATATATATATATACACATATATATATATACTATATGTATATATACATATATGTATATGTATGTGTGTTTGTGTGTGTGTGTGTATATATGTATATATACATATATGTATATGTATGTGTTTGTGTGTGTGTATATATATATATACACACACACACACAAACACACATACATATACATATATGTATATATACATATAGTGTATATATATATAGTATACATAGTATACATTATATATAGTGTATATAGTGTATATATATATACATATAGTGTATATAGTAGAGTATAGTATATATAGTATACACTATAGATAGTGTATATATAGTGTATATGTAGTATATAGTATACACATATATATATAGTATATCTAATTAACCTTCAAGTTAGATTCAAAATTTTTGATCCAAAACAAAAAACACACTGAGATGAATAATTTTATTCTCAAATCTTTGTTCTCATTTCAGATTATTTGTATAGGATAAGAGTGGAATGACTATCAGTAAGCCTTTTAACACATGTGGTTCAAATTGCCTTTAAAAAGCTTATTTCAATTTGTGCTGTCACCAGAGGATATGTGGGTTTTCATATTACCAAGACCTTGCTGGAAAAATACCAACATATATTCCAAAAATGAATATTTGTTCATTTGGTAGTAGGAAAAAGGCTACTTCAATGTATTTTAAAATTAGTTTCAATTTCTTTGATTATGAAATAAACTTAAAATTTTCATGTGTTTTTCAACTATTTTTATTTTTCTCTTGTACTTTATTTTTTCTTTTGAGATTTTTAAAATTTTTCTTATTTAGGTTAAATTTTTTATTTAAATCAACTTGCAGAGTTCATTACATATTAATGGCATTATTGATTAATCTACAATATTTTTGGCATACATATTTTCAGTTTGGCATATTATTTCTCTATTCAGTTGATGTATAGTTTACTTTAATATTTATGAGCTCAGATCCTTTATCCTTTTCCTTTGTATTTTCTTCCATGGCTTTCATTCTTAGAAAGTCCTTTCATATCTATTTCTGTATGGTTGTATTATGGTTTCTTTTATTTCACTTAATGCTATGGTTCATCTAAAATACATTTTGGGATATGGTCAGCAGTAAGAATCTAAATTGTTTTCTTTTTAGATTCAGTTTACCCAACTGTTTCATGAATAATCCAGTCGTTGCCCATAATTTTTCAATGCCTTATTCATATTTGATCTATTTTGTTAACCAAAAAACAAAACAAAACAAAACCAACCAAACAAAAGAACCCCAAACCATGCTTTTATTTTGAAGAGGAAAAGACAAGGCATTTGGACCTATGAATAGGTACTGCTGCGTGCCAGGTACTGTTCTGAGAACTCTACATATCGCAGCTCATTTCCTCTTCCCAACAACCCTATGCAGTAAGCATTTTTCTTCCCCCATTTTGCAGATGAGGGAATGAGAGCCGAGAGGAACCATTCTGGGTGGCTGCAGTCTTCCTCTGTCCTAACCACTATGCAGCTGCCCTGTAAAAAGCAAGCTTTCCATTCCAGATTCCAGCTCCGGAGAGGCATGTCGCCAAGTGATGGTTTACCTGGAGCTGATTTACTTTTTTAAAAGGCATGTAGTCAGTGGTACTGTAAAAGCTATATATGATGTCAGAGGGGTAGTAGATTAGGGGCGGGAGCTATCACTTTATGAGGGGTGTAAATGTCTAACTATTACATTGTTTTGTACACCTGAAACAAATAATAAGAATAAGGCATCAGGCATAAAGTCGGAAAATTCAGTTATAGAAAAGTAAACACTCTGAGTCAAAGAGAGCCTTCCTAGCTTTGGAACAGGCACAGCCATCCAAGTTGACAGCATGCGTGGGCTTAATTACCTCCCGGTATGCAAAGGTGTTATTGCATCTTCTCATTTCTGGGTAAACGTGATCCAGGTACCACTGGAAATTCTTACACTTTAAACTTTTCCTTAAGGCTCTTAAGAAAAATATTCTTTGCATATTATTGAGTAACATTTAAAATTATTATGCATGTGGACAGCATAATTTCAGTAATTATATAGATATATATGGTTTCAGTAATATATAGATAGATAGCTAGAGATAGATATATAGATATATACAGCCTATATATCTAGATCTAGATCTATATATATATATAATATATGTGTGTGTGTATATATATATCTATATATATATATAGATATATATATATATCGTAAAAAAAATACATAGGGGGAAGGTGAGGGGATTAGAAAACAATCAGTAACCACAAGATGGCCACGGGGTTTTGAAAATTAATCTGGGGAACGTAATCAATAATGTTGTAAAGATTTTGTAGGGTATCCGATAGACACGTGTCCCATTTGGGAGACCATCTCAGGGAAGATGTAGATGCCTGATCACTGCACTGTACACCTGAAGCTGAACAATAATGAATGCCAACTATAATATTATATATATATATATACATATATATATATATATATGTATGTATATATAGGTATGTATACATTTACAAGAGGCAGAGTACAGCATTCGGAGTGGAGACAGTGGAAATGGGATGGCTCGGTGCGATGTCAGAGAGAGAGTGGGTGGGAGAGGGGGGTCCACAGTGTGAGGGATGTAAATGATACACGTCTAAGTAAAAAAAAAAAAAAACCTCATAGACACAGACAATAGTTTAGTGGTTACCAGAGGGTAAGGGGGGTGGGGGGTGGGAGATGAGGGTAAGGGGGATCAAATATATGGTGATGGAAGGAGAACTGACTCTGGGTGGTGAACACACAATGTAATTTATAGATGATGTGATACAGAATTGTACACCTGAAATCTATGTAATTTTACTAACAATTGTCACCCCAATAAATTTAAAATAAAAAAATAAAATAAATTAAAAATAAATAAATTAAAAAAAAATAAAAAAAATAAAACTAAAAAAATACATATAGACACAGTAAGGAAGATCATACATCAAAATGTACATATTATCTATGGAATCAGAACGCCTATGCCCAATCCTGGTTTCATGACTTACAGGCTGTGAGACTTTAGATAATTTATTTAATTTCTCTAAGTCCCAGCTTTCTTACCAGAAAGCACTTAGAATAGTGTGTAGCATATCAAAAGCACTCAGTAAGTGTCCATTGCTATTACTATTATTTGCAAATTTTCCTAAAATGCATATTTATGGCATTTGTAATAAGAGAAAAGTCAATCTGTTTTAATGTTTAGAAAAGTGACGTTATCTCATCCTAGAGAATCCAAGACGAGCATCTAGACCCTTTCTCTGGTGGTAAATGGCTCCAGCACACAGCACTGAGCAATGACCCAGTCCCCACCTCTCTTTATACCCAATTTCCTATTCAATGTCCCACTTACAGGTCCTAGGGGACCTCAAAATCAGAAAGTCCCAAACAGAACTCATCATCTGCTCCATGCCACAGGCAAAAGGATGGTCTATGCCCCATTGTCACATTACATTTGTCCCCTCTACCAGTTGGTGAGGGCCTTGCTGTCAGGGAGTGCACCATCAAAAACCACTTACTGAATGAATAAATGAATGGAGGAACGAACAAATTACTCTGTTGCTTATTTTCCCCCATTAAAGCAATCCACAACCCATTGCACAGCCATCCAAGTTGACAGCATGCGTGGTCTTAATTACCTCCCCGTATGCAACGGTGTTATTGTATCTTCTCATTTCTGGGTAAACGTGATCCAGGTACCACTGGAAATTCTTACACTTTAAACTTTTCCTTAAGGCTCTTCTTTCAGAGACATCACCTATGTCAATTCCTGGATTCTGGAAATAGAGAGAAACAAAGGGCATGAGTGGCTGGGGAGCCCTGGCCAAAGAGAAGGATAGGTGGTGTCACCCTCAGGAAAACCATCAGAGAGAAACCTTAATTTCTCTGCATGTTTGCTCTGAAGGTCTGGTTAAGAGGACCTACTTGATCATGTAGCCCAAATCTAGACACTGCTGTCCCCTGAGTACAACACACAGTCCCCGATGTCAGCTGCCCTTATCAACGCCAAGCAAAAGGAATCGGGGACACACTGAGGCGACAACCTACATTCCCAGCTCCGTCTCTCCCACACTTCTTCAGTGACTATCCAAGCCCATTATTAGAGGAATTATTTGACTAAGACAAGAAAATAGATGCCTATAAACCACCTCCTGTCTTTCTTTTCTACACGTGTGTAATTTCCCCCTTTGTTGGCTCTTTGTGAAGTTCATTTATGCAGAAGTGAAAATAATTTTCCATTGAAAAGCTTGTAATGATGTTCTAATGAATAATTCACTCTACTTTTACAGAAATGAACCTGTAATGGGCTGCTGTGTGCTGACGGGGGAACTAAAGTAGCTGAGAAATGACTCCGCAGACTCAGTGGTGAGATGGCCGAGAACTGGCAGAGGAGGGACGCTCTGTCCACAAAGGCCAGCAGCCAGGCAGCATCTTGGGGTCAAGGAGAAGAGTTCAAATTATTTCATTAAGATTTCTTCTTTGGCAGCCAAACAATGCTTTCAAAGGAAAATCTCTTTAAACATCAAACATTAAAATTCAAAGGGAAACCTGGGCAGCAACATTGAACTCTTTGTTTTAATATACTCAGCGTGATTAATGAGAACGGTCATTTGTGAAAGCGTGGAAGGCTGCCCTGGCATTAGGGACCAAGGTTGTTTGTAATGATGGAGAAAGTGCTGGGGTGCAGTTGACAGCCTTGGGTTCTTATGACTCTGAGCAAGTCACACCACCACTGTGGGTCACAACTCCTCACTGGCAAACCAGGAAAAATAACCCCTATCCCACTGACGTCGCAGGGCAGAGGTGAACCAAGATGCGAGTTCATATCCCTGCCCTGCCGTGTGCTGGGTGTCATCCTGAAGCAAGCCGCTCCTCACCCCAGAGCTTCGGTTTACCCATCTATAAGATGGGCATCACAGTACATTCCTATCCAGCTAGACTGAGTGCTCTGTTCTAAGCCTCACTGTTAGCTTTGCAGGAGCCCTATGAGCTAAATGTTAACAATTTCTGCTGTACAGATGAGGAAACTAAGGCAGATGGTTCCTGAGTCATGAGGTGGTTAGGAGGGCTAAATGAGATATTGCACATAAGGAACTTATCTGGTGCCTGGGACATAGTAAGGGCTCAAGAAATGTTGCCTATCTTTATATCACAACATGTAAAATCACTTGGAGTATAACAGCTATAAAGTGCTACATGGCCGTAGGGGGTTTTCAATGTTTTAGGACATTATTTCCATAATTGTAACAGCAATGATATAAATGCTTCATTTTTGTCCTCTTTGTCCGCAGACCTGCACATAATTTAGCTGCATTTCTGCTATTCTGGGCTCCAGCCCTCTGAAACACAGGGCCTACCATTGCACAATGGGAACAATTCTAGGCCACTCTCTTGGCATGGCTCAGATACCTTCAGGTGCTCTGGCTGAGGAGGTTAATCCAGCTGTGGCAGACAAGCAATGCCCACCGACAGCTCCATGTCCCATGCCACGCACTGCTCTGAGCATGTCACCTGGACTTAGATTTAGTAATTTACATTTAGTTCTCCCAAACACCCGAGGAAGGAGGACCTGCTATTACCCCCATTTTATAGCTGAGGATCCTAAGGTACAGAGACAATAGAAATGGATTTATTCAAGATCTCACAACTAGTAAGTGGCAGAGCTGGGATTCAAAAGGTTGTAGTAACAGGGGAATTTTCCTACACAGAATGTGGAGGAGAGTTGAATAGCCATGAAAACAAGGGACTCAGCCTACAGTGAGGGCACATGTTGTGGGGCAGCTGCAGCTCCGTGGGACAGCACACAGCCAGAACAGAAGACAGGGTCTGCGGCTAGAAGCTCGACAAGAATCTTCTGGACACAATGTGTGTTCCGGAGCGGGGCATTCAGATTAGTATCAGACTGCGATTAACACGGTGGGACCCTTGTAATCTTTGTCAATGGATTTCGAGATTTCCATTCTAAAACCTGGAGATCTGTGGACTCCTCAAAATGCACTCATAAGTTTGCAAGCTTGAGCATATTTCTGGGGAGGGACCCTCAGCTTATTAAAGGGAGCAGTGATCTGTCAAACACAAGTGTCACTGCTGTCGGTGATGGGGCGAGCTGCGGGGCCTACCTCCAGGGGCAGGTTCCACGCTATGTACACATGGGACTTGTAGTCGTCCATCCAGACCTCGGCCACCCGCAGAGCGTTCCTCTTGGTGTAGAAGCCGATGTTGCTGTTGTACGGCTTCTTCTTCCGCTCGATGTGGGCCACCCGGGAGCAAGGCAGGACCTCCATGCTGCCGCCGCAGAGCCACACCTGGAGGCGCAAGGATTTCATAATCAGCCGGACAGAGAAATCCCAGAGCCCACTGCCCCTCCCCGAGGCCCAAAGGCGACAGCGCAGGAGACAGCGGGAGTGAGAAATGCCTGTTAATGTGTAAAGCCGGTGAGATTCCAGGGTTAGTTTGTTACTGCAGCACAGTCCAAGCTAACCTGAAACAGGTAGAAAAGAAGGTTTTTGAAATTTTTATAGATACAATAGTTTAGGATATTAAAATCCAGCTTGGGGTAAGAGAAGTGACAAACCTAAGGTGCTCCTGGTGACACGTGGGTGTTCTGAGTTCCCAGTGGCACACAGGTGGCATCCATGAAGCCTTTCTTTCCTGCCTGGTTGAAGCTGTGCCCTGTGGACTTAGACTGGAAAATTCAAAGTAAAACCCAGCCCATCTGTATGCCTACCCGCACCAGGTGTACAGTGGTCTAATTCTGCATTGTTTACGTGCTCTGTAAACAATGGAGTTCTCAGTGCACAGATGTCCAGCTTTCTGGAAGCATCCGACCCAGCATGATCGTGTGTAGCCGTCACTTGTTGCTGGAATATTCAGGTGGGAGGCTGAAATAATAGTTGCCTTTGAGAGACGCAAAAGCCCAAGGATGTGATATGTGCCACCCTCTGCCCGGGCACGGCAGGCATCCAGGCTCAAGGCTTTGGTCCAGGGGAAAGCTAGACCAGCCATCTACTCTAAGTCCCAGGGAGGAAAAACAACATATTTCTGACTCCAGAAGGACTTATTTGTGAAAATGAACATCCTGGTGCTGGTGGGGAGAGGAGGAAGAAGACAAGAAGTCTCAGGACCTGCGAGGCCGTCCTGCTGGGAGGGTCTTATATACGCTCCATAAATGAGAGTGGGCTCTTATGCTGACTCCCAGACAATGTACGCTTGTCCCAACCCGAGTCACTTCAAGCTGTCTACCTTTAATCTCTTAGGAACCCCCAACTCAAGGATACTGGGGCACTCTTGAGTATTTCAACACCTCTCCTGGGCATTTATCAATTAAATTTGGTGGCACAATTCATGTGCGTGTGTTTCTATTTGCCAACTCTGGTTGTACCACAGGGAAGTGATACAGCTGGAAAATTCTCCCCATCACCAAGAACGTTCTTTCACTTTGCTCATTTCTTCAAGGAGGAGACTGTGAGCTAAAAGACTGGTACACAGTGGGTGGTCCAGAAAAATCTGATTTGGGACCTGATAACAGCAAGGTGCCTCCATTAGTTGGGGCAGACCCAGCTAGATGGAAGCCCAGTCAGGGAGGCAAAATATGGCCAGAGGCCTGTGGGGAATAGAGGCAAGAGACCTTACAGGGTGAAACAAGATGGCTAAATTTCCTGGAGTGGACATTACACAAAGACTCAGAGTTCCACAGTTATGTGACATTTGATAGCTTCAAGATTCAAGGAATGGATTAGAAAACCCCATGTTTATGGATTAGAAAACTTAACATTGTTAAGATGTCAATATTCCACAAATTGATCTAAAGATTCAACTTTCCTCAAGGGGGGCAGTTCAGTGGGTAAAGAATAGTGCTGGGAAACATGCAAATTGTGTTGGGAAAACATGCAAAAAAATGCATTTGGACCACTACCTCACAACATATACAAAAATTAACTTGAAATGGATCAAAGACCTAAATGTAAGAGCTAAAATTGTAGAACTCTTAGAAGAAAACACAAGGGCAAGTTTTCATGACCTTGGAGTAAGCAAATGTTCATCAACTGATGAACGGATAAACAAATATGGCATTTCCATGTAATGGAAAATTATTTAGCAAGAAAAAAATGAAATATTGATCCATGCTACAACATGGATGAACTTTGATAACACTATGCTAAGTGAGAGGCCAGTCACAGAGGACCACATATTGTATGATTCCATTTACATGAAAAATCCAGAATAAGAAACTCCATTGAGACAAAAAATAAACTGATGGTTGCCTAGGTCGGGGGATGGGGTTGGAGGAAGGTAGAGTGACTAATGGTGGGTATGGTGTTTCCTTCTAGGGCGATGAAAATGTTCTAACATTGACTGTGGTGATCACTACACAACTCTTTGAATATATAAAAACCATTGAGTTGTACACTTTAAATGTGTGAATTATAATGGTCCGTGAATACCTTAACAAAGCTGTGACAAAAATAAATAAATTGACAGATTGATAAATCCACAGAGAGATGGGGCATAGAAATTCCAGGGATGGATTCCATGTTGGGGAGGCCCTGGAGGACTGATGAAAGCAAAGCAGAGAGCTGTGAGGGCCGGGTACTGAGCAGGGATCGCAGATGCAGGTGTAAGAGGGGTCTCAGCAAAAGTCGAAACTCAGGCACGTGAACAGAACCTCCAGGTGGAAACAGAACCCATAGCCAGGACGACTTGGTGCCAATCCTCCATAAGCAGGTCAGACTATGGTCAGTATTGTCCCAAAGCCTAGGGTGCCATTAGGCTCAAGAGACGGCTCAAGTGGCCTTAGCTGTTAGAAGTGGAGGTGAGAGGTAAGAGGAGCCAGGTTGGCCACTATGTCAGATCTCAAGCCTCTTAAATGACAGGGAGAGAAGGTGTACCAGGCTGGGAGGCAGGTAGCCCAACATGTCTGTCCTGTGTGGCAGGGACCCTGTCCTGGGCTCTACTGTGTGGATATCAGTTGCACGCTCAATGGGCACCAACTCAGAGCCACTCAGTTCTTCTGGTGTAGTCTGAAGAGGGGAAAGGGGCTCTCAGACTACTTGGCATCTTGCAGGTACATCCCTCAAATGGGCCCAGAAAACCTGGAGTGAATCACCACGGTGGGTCCTGGCCCAGATGCCTGCAACATCATCACAGACCCCCTCAGCCTGGGGCACATTCTTGTTACCAGACGGTGCCTGCCTGGCAGGTCTGAACCTCAGCCTGTCACCTCCAGTGACACACACTGGATTTAGGGTCATAAGCATGAGTAACCATCAGGAACACATCTTGTGTAAGACAGAAAATGACATCACTGCAACATTAAGCTGCAAACCATTCTGGAACTATCAGGCAGAAGAGGCAACTCAAAGATTAAAAAAAAGAAGAAAAAAGGAAGGAAGGGGAGGAAAAAGTGAGGAAGAGAGGGAGGGAGGAAAGAAGAGAGGGAAAGAGGGAGGAAGGGAGGGAGGGAAGAAGGGAGGGAAGGAGGGACAAGGGTGAGAGAAACTCACACCAACAGCCAGTGGGTGTGGAGGCGTGCTGAGCTCAGTCCCCGGGTGCTGAGGAGCGGCCCAGCCCTGCGACAGGCCCAGAGAGCTCCTTCTGCCCTGTCCTTCTCCACCCTCCACTTCTGCAGTCAACTCCCCTCAGACAGGTGAGTGTCCCCATGTAGCCTGCTCTAGATCCCGGGACTGGACAAATAGTCCCAATCAAGCACAAAACACCAACTACTTCACGAAATCCCCACAGATGAGGAAACGGGGGGGTCTCAGAGGTTGAGTTAGTTGTTAATAACCCCCAATCAGCAAGTGGGAGAGCCAGAACCACAACTTAGCCACGTGCTAACCCTTACTAGGTGGGCACTGCAACTCTGACCCTGCTATCCAGGCCAAGCTGACCTGTGGACTTGGGCCCTCAAGCTTTCCTTCCTCAGCTGCAGCTTGCACCTTACTCAGGGGCCTGGCCGGCACTTCTGACTTGCATTGTAGCAGGGGTGAGTGAGGGGAACAAGGTGTGCACACATGGCCCGAGAAAGTTCAGCAGGTCTGAGGTGTCACCAAAGTTAAGGGTGTCATTTTTTAGGGGTGTCAAGGTTAGCCTCCTCTTGCACAAAGCGATCTGGCAGTGTGGCACTGCAAGGGCAACTGGAAGGAGCCAGTGAGTCAAGCAATTCTCAAGTCCCAGCAGGCTGTGCTCTGAGTTGTCCGGGAGTGGTCACAGCATGGGCTGGCCCCAAGTGGTAGTGAGTTAATGTGAAGTCAGTCCACGGTCAAGTGAATGAGCCTAGATAGTAGAAGTGAAGGAATTCAAGAGAGTAGACTGAATGCTTTAGAAACAAAGCAACTGTCATGTGGGGTGTCAGGCGGACTCTCTAGTCCTGCTCCCCATATAAGAACACAGGATACGGTGAGGCCAAAAAGGAACACCCACAGAGCCATAGATAGGGGAGTCATACCACTATAGTCTCGCTGGTGGCTGGGTTGGAGACACAGGAAGCAGGATCCACACTATCTGCAACCTGCCCGTCCACTACTCTGCAGTCCACAACCGCGACTCTGCCGTGCTAACTGCAATCCACGCTTGCTAGCTCAGCCACTATCTTCTTGCTAGCCCCCCATTTGCTGCTAGCGTAGCCACAGCAGTTATATTAGTGGCAAATGGCTCACTGGTTACAGCTGATGGCAAACTAACCACAGCTGATGGCCATTTACTACCTGAGTGAGCAACTTTCCACGTGAGGGAGAGAGCCTGGAAATTGCACTCCTGGCTCTGTCCCCACACTCCACCTCTACAGGGTCTCGCCTCACAATCTACGCGACAAGCGTCTTCCGCGAGGGGCCCTGTGCGAGGAGACTAGAGATGAATGCAATATCTTGGACACAGCCAGGCTCTCTGGACACAGCCAGGGTTTCTCAGGGTACCACTAGTGCTTCTGAGCACAGACAGACTTCCTGGGCTTCTTAGGTACACCAGTCTCCCTGGGTACAGCCAGGGCTCTCAGGACACTGCCACTATCTCTGGGCTCAGCCAGACTTCCTGGACTCAGCCAGGGCTCTCAGGGCACTGCCACTCTCTCTGGGCACAGCCAGCCACCATCTTCTCACATAGTCTCCACGGCTGGTCGAGACACAAAAGCAAACATCTGCCAGTTCCACTACATGGTGGTACGTTCCCAAGCAAACAGTCAAGTGGTCCATTAAATTAGGGATGGAAGGCAATTCCCCATAGTCCATAGTCATTCGCCAGGGCTGTCCTGGGGTGAGGGACGACCTTGATCTCACCCTCAGCTCCCATGGAGGATTCAGCAAGCGTTTCCTCCTGGGACTACAAGTCCAGCATCCGGGCTGCCTCAGCAAGAACTTCCCAGCTTACAGGGCCACAACGACCCTCGCTTTCTCTGGCCTATGCTGGTTGGGGAACCATCCACATCTTCCCACCCCTCCACGGGGGTCCCGCTCTCTGGTAGCTGCTCCTCCTGGTCTTCCTGAGACAGAGTGTTAATACGCACAAACTGCTCCACCGCCCTTCGGAGGGCTTTGGCCGGCACCGTACCCTGCTTGCTGCGCCATGTGTCATTCAGGGTGTCAGGCGGGGTCTCTAGTCCTGCTCCCCACATAAGAATGCAGGATATGGTGAGGCCAAAAAGGAACACCCACGGAGCCATAGATAGGGGAGTCATACAACTATAGTCTCGCTGGTGGCTGGGTTGGAGACACAGGAAGCAGGAGCCACACTATCTGCAACCTGCCCGTCCACTACTCTGCAGTCCACAACCTGCACTCTTCCACGTGAGGGTGAGAGCCTGGAAACTGCACTCCTGGCTCTGTCCCCACAGCAACAGGTTAGCTAAGGCAGCTGCTAGGGGTATTCCAGAAGTACCGGTAATTCACCTCACTTTTGACTCTATCTGAGAGTTGTGAAAGCAAAAGGGGAGCTCCCTAAAAAGAGTGATCCAGGGTATCCTTCTGTCACACATAAGAAGCAGCTACATGCGTCCCAAGTACAGCTGATACCAAGGAAGGGTCTGGAGGATCTGTTCTCCACATCACTGTTTATCAGCCCAAACGGTGAGGTCCTACAGAGACTGGAAGAAATGATATCAAAGGGAAACCAAAAGAAAGATTGGAATGAAAGACTGAGTGACACATCTCTGATGCCAAGGAGGAAGAAGAGAGGGTACTAGCATCCAGGAAAAGCACTCCGGGCCCAGGGATCCTCCACAGAGGGAGGAGGTCCTCCAGATGGGCTGAAATGGGCCAGAAGAAGGAAGGCATGTTCTAAGCCCTGGGACCGGTCCCTGGAGCAGAGAACCCAAGGCATTATTCTTGGTGAGCCTCTGCTGGGGAAGTGGGAAGACAGCCATGTATAAATAGCAACAGGCCATCAGGAGTGATAACTCCAGGAACAGGTATTAATTAATTTATTTATCCAGAAATATCCCTTCAGAGCCTATTTTCCTGCATGGGAAAGATATGGGGAGCATGAACAGATAGGTCCTTGCTCTTACAAAGTCGATGATCTTGGAAGGGAAACACATTAATTACATTGTTAATTAATTAAACTCAATTGATTAATTTTTATTAATTAAATCATCACAGAGTGATGTCATAGGAATGGCAGCAACGGGATGGACTTTCTGAGTTCTCCTCTGGATCTTATCACAAACGGGACATCTATAACCCACCAAAGGACTCTGCTCATCACGCAGAACAGCTAAGAGACTCGTGCAAGGATTACTTGAAGGTGGGCAAATTGGGCGAATAGGGGAAGAGGGAAGGGAGCGGAGTGGAGACACAGTCCCACCTGCGGCTCTGGAGACAGGGCTGCATCCGCAGCTGTGGAGACGCAGGGGATCCCAGGACAGAACAGAGAACACAAAAGCCAGGAGGTGGGCTCTTTCCCTGCATTCCACAGGTGATCTCTCCCGCTGAGGGGGCAGCATATCCAGCATTTGAGTCAGTAGCCTCAGCTGAGACCTCCAGCTGGGCACTAGGCTGGACAAAGGACACAGACTCCATACCTGGGCCCCTCCCCCCACTCTCCCAATCCAACCCCACCACCCCTCCCCCCCACCCTTCCAGAGACTTAAACTGGCCCCTGAACTGAGGAGTAGTGTCAGATTACAGAGGAGCCTTAGTGCTCAGGCTCTGGGAAGACCGGCTTGCAGCTCTGACCCAGGGAAGAGGCTGGGAAGAGTGTGATTTTTGCTGGGCTAGGAGAGAAGAAACTCCTCCACCCTCAGCCACCACCTTTTCTGGCCTGAGGGAAGAGTGTGACACAGCTGGGCTGGGAGAGAGAAGACCCCTCCATCCCCGGCCCTCACCCTTTCTGGCCTGCCTAGGGTGGGGCAATTACAACTGTGGAGGCACACCCAGGGATCAGCAGTAAGCGGCAGATGCATCTCTGGGCTTTCAGCAGCTCAGAAATCTCCTGCCCGCCACACACACACACACACACACACACACACACACAGAAGAAGGGCCCTAAGACTCAGGAGAACTGGACACAGGGCTTGTGGTGCTACTCTCAGTGCGCATATGTGCAGGCAAGGGCAGAAACTGCACTGACTTTGTAGAAACTACCATCCAGACCCCTCAGCCCCACGCATCTGAATTTGCAGTCCCAAGGTCACTCTGAGCACCAGGTGACCGGCTCTGCCTGCACAATACGCAGAGACAACTGGAGATTACTTGGTGGGCTTCAGCCAAGACTGGTGCTGCTTTTTTTGTTTTGTTTTTATATCTTTGGTATCTTTGCCTATGTTGAGTGTGGGTTATCGGTTGTTTTTACATGTGAATGTATTTGATTTTTGTTGTTGTTGTTGTTGTTGTGCTTGGTGATTTGCTTTGTTCTGAAATTGCCCTACCAGGGCCCAGCTTAAGAGGCACAAGATTCAACATATCCAGAGGCCAACTCCAGACCAAACCAGAGCACCACCAGGTTTGACCTACAAGTCACACACCCAGAGGGAATTCTCTGCAGGCACAAGAGCCCATAGAGGCCAAATCTCACTTAAGTGGTCAACCCTCACGCAGCGGAACACCCTGCTGTGGGCAGAGCCAAGTCTCACAAATAGTCAGCCTAGGAGTTAACCCCACCTACTCAAAAGCGTAAAGCAATTAAAGATCTTCTTGAACAGGACAATATACACAACACAAGAGTCATCTCTGGAGCACATGCAGAGGAGAAAAAGGAAGTAGCGCAAGTCAAATATAAAGGACACATACTACATAAGATAACCTAGCAAGAACTAAGAACTCTAGGGGATCTACCTAATACATCAAAGCAAACACAGAGAGTCAGCCAGAATGGGGAAACAAAGATGCACGTCCCAAATAAAATAGCAGAAGAAACCTCCAGAATTGGAACCAAATGAAGCAGAGGTAACCAACCGATCAGAGACAGAGTTCAGAACACTGATGATAAGAATGTTTAAGGAGCTTAGAGACAACATAAAGAAAGATAGAGAAATCATAATGAACAACCACTTAGAAATAAAGAACACAATTACTGAAATAAAGAACTCACTTGAAGGAATTAACAGCAGGTTAGATGAAGCAGAGGATCGAGTCAGCGACTTAGAAGACAAGTTAGCAGAGATCACCCAAATGGAACAACAAAAAGAAAAAAGAATAAAAAACAATGAAGATGGTTTAAGAGACCTCTGGGATAACATCACGTACAACAACCTGCGCATCATAGGAGTACCAGAAGGTGAAGAGAGGAAGCAAGGGATTGAAAGCATATTTGAAGTAATAATGTGCTAAAACTTCCCTAACCTGGTGAAGGATACCGACATACAAGCCCAGGAAGTACAGAGAGTTCCAACCAGGATAAACCCAAACAGGTCCACACCAAGACACATTATAGTTAAAATGGCAAAGGTTAAAGACAAGGAGAAAATCCTAAAAGCAGCAAGAGAAAGACAGAGGGTTACATACAAGGGAACTCCCATAAGACTATCAAATGACTTTTCTACAGAAACATTGCATGCCAGGAAGGAGTGGCAGGAGATACTCAAAGTGATGGAAAACAAAGGCCTACAACCTAGATTGCTTTATCCAGCAAGGCTATCATTTAAAGTTGATGAAGAGATAAAGAGCTACCCAGAAAGAATAAGCTAAAGGAATTTATTACCACCAAGCCAGCATTGCAAGAAATACTAAAAGGACTTCTGTAAACAGAAGAAAGATGAAAACAATCTTACTACAAATTTAAAAAATGGCAATAACTATGTACCTATCAATAATCACTTTAAATGTAAACAGATTAAATGCTCCAATCAAGAGACATAGGGTGGCTGAGTGGATAAGAAAGCAAGACCCTTGTATATGCTGTATACAAGAGACTTACCTCAGATCTAAAGACACACACAGGCTGAAAGTGAAGGGTTCGAGTAATTCCAACCCTTTCATGCAAATGGAAATGAGAAGCAAGCTGGAGTTGCAATACTTATATCTGACAAAATAGACTTTAAATGAAGAACATATTAAAAGATAAAGACGGGCACTATATAATAATAAAGGGATCAATCCGACAAGAGGACATAACCCTAGTAAACATTTATGCACCCAACATAGGAGCACCTAAATATATAAAACAGATATTGACTGACATAAAGACAGAGATCAACAGTAACACTATCATAGTAGGGGGACATCAACACACCTCTGACAACAAGGGACAGGTCTTCCAGACAGAAAATCAATATGGAAACAACGGCCTTAAATGACACATTGGACCACTTGGATTTAATCGATATTTTCAAAGCATTTAACCCAAAAGCTGCAAAACACACGTTCTTCTCAAGCGCACATGGAACATTATCTAAGATAGACCACATGTTAGGCCACAAAACAAGTCTTGATAAATTTAAGAAAATGGAAATCATACCAATTGTCTTCTCTGACCACAGTGCTATGAAATTAGAAATGAACCACAGGAAAAAACTGGAAGACCCACTAATTCACGGAGGCTGAATAACATGTTACTAAATAATGAATGAGTCAACCATGAAATCAAGGAAAAAATCAAAAGATATCTCGAGACAAACAAAAATGAGAACACGATGACTCAAAATCTATGGGATGCTGCGAAAGCAGTCCTAAGAGGGAAATTCATAGCTTTGCAGGCCTACCTAAAGAAACAAGAAACATCACTAATCAACAGTTTATCTTCACACTTAAGGGATCTGGAAAAAGAACAGCAAAATAAGCCTAAAGGGAGCACAAGGAAGGAGATAATAAAGATCAGAGTGGAAATAAATGAAATAGAAACCAGAAAAACATTACAAAAGATCAATGAATCCAAGAGTTGGTTTTTAGAGAAGATAAACAAAATCGACAAACCTTTAGCCAGACTCATTAAAAAAAATAGAGAGAGGACCCAAATTAATAAAATCAGAAATGAAAGAGGCGAGGTGACAACAGATACCATAGAAATACAAAAAATTTTAAGAAATTACTATGAGCAACTATATGCCAACAAATTTGACAATCTGGAAGAAATGCACAATTTTCTAGAAGCGTACAACCTTCCAAGGCTAACTCAAGAAGAAACAGAAAACCTGAATAGACTGATTTCAACCAGGGAAATTGAATCAGTAATTGACAATCTCCCAACAAACAAAAGCCCTGGACCAGATGGCTTTACAGGTGAATTTTACAAAACATTCAAAAAAGAATTATCACCTATTCTCCTCAAGCTGTTCCAAAAACTCCAGAAGGAGTGAAGTCTCCCAAACACTTTTTATGAGGCCACTATCACCCTGATCCCAAAATCAGACAAAGACACCACAAAAAAAGAAAACTACAGGCCAATATCTCTAATGAACATAGATGCAAAAATCCTCAACAAAATATTAGCGAACAGAATTCAGCAGTACATTAAAAAGATCACACACCATCATCAAGTGGGATTCATCCCTGGTATGCAAGGGTGGTTCAACATCCACAAATCACTTAATGTGATATACCACATTAACAAAATGAAAAATAAAAATCACATGATCATATCAATAGATGCAGAAAAAACATTTGACAAAATCCAGCAGCCATTTATGATAAAAACCCTTAACAAAGTGGGAATAGAAGGATCATATCTCAACATAATAAAGGCCATATATGATAAACCTACAGCTAACATCATGCTTAATGGGGAAAAGCTAAAACCATTCCCCTTAAGATCAGGAACAAAGCAAGGTTGCCCACTTTCTCCACTTCTATTCAACATAGTGCTGGAAGTTCTAGCCACAGCAATCAGACAAGAAAAAGAAATAAAAGGCATCCAAATTGGTAAGGAGGAAGTAAAATTATCATTGTATGCAGATGATATGATACTATATAGAGAGAACCCTAAAGACTCCACCAAGAAGCTATTAGAGCTGATAGATGAATTTAGTAAAGTAGCAGGATACAAAATTAATATTCAGAAATCAGTTGCATTTGTATATACCAATAATAAAACATCAGAAGGAGAAATTAAAACAACAATCCCATTTACAATTACTTCAAAGACTATAAAATACCTGGGAATAAATTTAACCAAAGAAACAAAAGATCTGTACTCAGAAAATTATAAAACACTAAAGAAAGAAATGAAAGAAGATACAAATAGATGGAAACACATACCATGTTCATGGATAGGAAAAATTAATATAGTTAAAATGTCCATACTGCCTAAGGCAATATGCATATTCAACGCAATTCCTATCAAACTACCAACACGTTTTTCACAGAACTAGAACATATAATCCTAAAATTTACATGGAACCATAAAAGACCCCAGATAGCCTCAGCAATCTTGAGAAATAAGAACAAAGTGGGAGGTATGACGATACCTGACATCAAATTATACTACAAGGCTACAGTAATCAAAACAGCATGGTACTGGCATAAAAACAGACATATAGATCAATGGAACAGAATAGAGAGCCCAGAAATAAATCCATGCGTATATGGCCATTTAATCTATGACAATGGAAGCAAGAATTTATGGTGCGGTAAAGACAGTCTATTCAATAAATGGTTCTGGGAAACCTGCACAGACACATGCAAAAAAATGAAGCTGGACCACCTCCTTACACATATACAAAAATAAATTCAAAATGGCTTAAAGACTTAAATGTAAGATATGAAACCATAAAATTCCTAGAGGAAAATATAGGAAGAAACTTTACAGACATTACCCGGAGTAAGATTTTTACTGATATATCCCCTCCCACAAGGGAAGTAAGAGAAAAAATAAACATGTGGGATTACATCAAACTAAAAAGTTTTTTCACAGAAAGGAAACCATCAATAAAACAAATAGCGATCCTACTGAATGGGAAAAGATATTTGCTAATGACATATCCGATAAGGTTTTAATATCACAAATTTATTAAAAAACTCACTCAACTTAACTCCAAAAAAACAAACAACCCAATTAAAAAATGGGCAGAGGACATGAAGCGACATTTTTCTAAAACGGACATACAGATGGCAAACAGACTTATGAAAAAATGCTGAACCTCACTAACCATCAGAGAAATGCAAATAAAAACCACAATGAGATACCACCTCACCCCAGTCAAAATGGCTATCATCAATAAATCAACAAACAACAAGTGCTGGCATGGATGTGGAGAAAAGGGAACGCTTGTGCACTGTGGGTGGGATTGCAGATTGGTGCAGCCACTATGGGAAACAGTATGGAGGCATCTCAAAAATCTGAAAATGGAACTACCTTATGATCCAGCAATTCCACTCCTAGGTATCTATCCAGAGAAATCCAAAACTCTAATTCAAAAAACTTTATGCACTCCTATGTTTATTGCAGCACTATACACAATAGCTAAGACATGGAAACAACCGAAATGCCAATCGGTAGATGACTGGATTAAGAAACTGTGGTACATTTATACAATGGAGTATTACGCAGCTATAAAGAAGAAAGAAATCTTACCATTTGCAACAACATGGATGGATCTAGAGAACATTATGTTAAGTGAAATAAGTCAGACAGAGAAAGATAAGTACCATATGATCTCACTTATATGTGGAATCTAAAGAAGAGAATAAGTGAATGAGCTAATCAGAAACAATTTCGGAGACAAAGAGGAAAAACTGAGGGTTGCTAGATGGGCGGGGGGGTGGGGATAAGGGAGAAGGCGAGGGGATTAGAAAACAGTCGGTAACCACAAGATGGCCACGGGGTTATGAAAGTTAATTTGGGGAACGTAATCAATAATGTCATAAAGATTTTGTAGGGTATCCGATGGACACTTGTCTCTTTAGGGAGACCACCTCAGGGATGATGTAGATGCCTGATCACTGCACTGTGCACCTGAAGCTGAAGCTGAACAATAATGAATGTCAACTACAAGTTTATATATATATATATTTATATATATGTATATACTGACAAGAAGCGGAGTACAGCATTAGGAATGGAGACAGTGGAAATGTAACGGCTCTGTGCAATGTCAGAGGGATAGTGGATGGGGGGAGGAGGGTTGACACAGTGTGAGGGATATAAATGATGAACGTTTAAGCATTACTTTGTTTTGTGCACCTGAAACTAATTTAAAAAATAAATAAATAAATTATCACAGACCATCAGAAATGAAGCTAACTTTCATGAAGGAAAGCAACAAAGTGCTAGAAAAACTAGCATTCAACAAAGCGATGTGGCCAGTAGGCTTAGGGAAAGCATCCCTAAGGAGGGACACTTACTACAAAATCTGAAGGGCTAGCCTAAGCTGACTTAGTCAAAGAAGTGGAGAAAGTGGACAATAGCCCCAGGCACTGAGGCCGCCAGCACAGCTACAATGACCTTGTGTAGGAGAAAGCATGGTGCAGGGGACCGTATTATGGAGTCCCCTGCAGCAATAATTCCTCCCATGTTCCTTTGAAATGTGACTTTTTAGCTCCTCCCATCAAAAGGTTGGATCTATTTCCTCTCCTCTTGGATCTGGGCTTATCTTATGACTTGCACTGATTCATAGAATGCAGTAAAAGTGATATTTTCATTCTCCAAGACCAGCCCTTAGGAGGCTTTGAAGCTTTCCGTTTCTCTCTCTAGAATCCTGAATCTGCCATGCTATGAAAGAACTGAGAATGAAAGACCATGGAGCAAGGGAGGTCCAGCCCTTGCAGTCCTTCCAGCTGAGGCCCCAGACATGCGCGTTAGGCCAGGAGAGTCAGACAACCCCAGCCAACGCCACTGAGAGAGAAGAACCACCCACCTGACCCCAGCTCAAACTGCCAAACTCCAGAATTGTGAGCAAATCCATTGTTGTTATAAGCCTCTAAATTTGGGCTTATAGAAACTTAACTGATACACACGAGATATTCAAGGAACTGAAAGAACAGCCATGTGGCTGGATCTCAGGGGTGGAAGAGACAAGAGTAGTGTGCAGAGAAGCTAGAGGGGCAACTGGGGTTCACCCCAGCAGGGCCTGTGGCCACATGAAGAAAATTGGGCTTTGTTCTAAATGAAAAGCTGCTGAAGTATTTTGGTTCAAAAAGATCAAGTGTAGGGAATATATTAGCAATGAGGAAAGGAGAGACAGAGAAAACAGGAGAGTCTCACCGTCATTCAGGGGAAAAGTACAGTAGCTTTGGCTAGGGTAGCAGAATAGAAATAGGGATGTGGACAGACTGGAGGGTTGTTAATAAGCAAAATCATCACTAACAGATTGGATATGGCAGGGAGGTAGAAGAAGGGTCAAAATGACTCCTAGATGTGTTGCTTGTATAGCATGATACACCGTGGTAGCACGATTCACTAGGCCAGAAAGCCTGCTCAAACCTACCCAGGCTTTTGGAGGCAAAAGAGACCATTACATTAAAAGGATTATACTCCATCACCAAGAGGGATTTATCCCAGGGATACAAGGATAGTTCAACATCTGTAAATCAATCAATGTGATACACCATATTAACAAAATAAAAGATAAAATCATATGATCATCTCAACAGATGCAGAAAAAAGCATTTGACAAAATTCAACATCCTTTTATGATAAAAACTCTCAAGGTTGGCATCGAAGGAACATACCTGAACACGATAAAGACTATATAAGACAAACCCACAGCTAACATCACACTCAATGGTGAAAAGCTGAAAGCTATTCCTCTAAGATCAGGAACAAGAGAATGATGCCGACTATCACCACTTCTATTCAACAGAGTATTGGAAGTCCTC
Source organism: Rhinolophus ferrumequinum (assembly GCF_004115265.2). Lineage (NCBI taxonomy): Eukaryota > Metazoa > Chordata > Mammalia > Chiroptera > Rhinolophidae > Rhinolophus > Rhinolophus ferrumequinum. Next base: position 97,993,927 of record NC_046290.1, on the reverse strand, counting down.
GCCACAGTAGTCAAACAAGAAAAAGAAATGAAAGGCACCCAAATCAGAAAGGAAAAAGGAAAACTCACACTTTTTGCAGATGTGATACTATATATAGAAAACCCTAAAGATTCCACCAAAAAGAACAATTAGAACTAATAAGTGAATTCAGTAAAGTTGCAAGGTACAAAATGAATGTACAGAAATCTGTTGCATTTCTGTACCAATAATGAATGATCAGAAGGAGAAATTTAAAAAATAATCCCATTTACAATTGCATCAAAAGGCCTAAAATACTTAGGAATAAATTTAACCAAAGAAGTTAAAGACCTGTACTCTAAAAACTATAAGAAAAAAATTCAAGCGTATACAAATAAATGGAAGGATATACCATGCTCGTGGTTTGGAAGTATGAATATTGTTAAAATATCCTTACTACCTAAAGCAATATGCACATTCAAGCAACCGATTAAAATACCAATGTCATTCTCAGAACTGGAACAACTGATCCTAAAATTTTTATGGAACCACAAAAGATCCCGAATAGCCAAAGAAAACTTGAGAAGTAACAACATGGGAGGTATCATGCTCCCTGATATCAAACTATACTACAATGCTACAATAATCAAAACAGTATGGTATTAGCATAAAAACAGGTATATAGATCAATGGAATAAACTGAGAGCCCAGAAACAAATTCTCACTTATATGGCCAGTTAATCTATGACAAAGGAGGCAAAAACATACACTGGGGTAAAGACAGTCTGTTCAGTAAGTGGTGTTGGTGAAAACTGGACAGATACATGCAGAAAAAAATATAAAGTTGGATCACGTTCTTTCACCATGCACAAAAATAAACTCAAAATGGATTAAAGACTTAAATGTAAGACCTGAAACAATAAAATTTGTAGAAGAAAACATGGGGAGTAAAGTCTTTGACATCGGCCTTACCAGTAATTTTTTGGATACGTTTCCTCAGGAAAGGGCAACAAAAGAAAAATAAATAAGACTACATGAAACTAAAAAGTTTTTTCCCAGCAAAGGAAACCACCAACACAACAAAAAGGCATCCTACTGAGTGGGAGAAGATATTCGTCAATGATACAACTGAACACCAAAAAGACAAACAATCCAATTTAAAAATTGTCAGAGGACCTGAAGAGACATTTCTCCAAAGAGGACATACAGATGGCCAACAGACATATGAAAAGATGCTCAACATCACTAATCATCAGAGAAATGCAAATCAAAATCACACCGAGATACCACCTCACCCCTGTCAGGATGGCTGTCTCAATAAATCAACAAGCCAGTGTTGGAGAGGCTGTGGAGGCGGCCAAGGAGCTGAAGCCAACAGGACCGCTCAGCTTCCATCAGTTATTACAGGTAGTGGCCTCCACACTTTGAGAATGTTGTGATACACATTCTCTTCTGGAAAGAAAATTACAGCGCTTCCTCCAGTATGTTTACTTTATCCATTTCAAACCATATGCACATGCTCCTGCACTAATATATTGTATACATGATAAATTTGCATACATGTAAAAATTTAAATGATGTAAGAAGTGAAGTACTACTAGATTCCCCTCGTACCCCAAGCGATAATTTTGTGTGGCCCACTTTGGAAACAACTGCCAAAATTCAAATATTCTAGGTCTGGTCTTATCCCACCATTTTTAGAGGCCAGTTGTTAATCAAAAGCAGCAGGAAGTACTGTTCAGGATGAGTAAGTTTGGGACCAAAGCAATCTAGGCGCATTTTCAACTCTGTCATTAGAGTGTGAACACTGGGCCCCATGAGTGTGTCAAAGCCACTTCTCCTGAGATGCTCCAGGTGCCATCTCTGGACAGAGTGCTCTGTGGAAAGAGCTCCTCAGACGCTGTTACAGGAGGAGGCCCAGAGCCCTCTCCCCACCCCACACTCCAATCATGCAGATTGAACAGGAAGCTACAGGAGCCAGGAAGAAACCCAGTGCCATCCTGAGCAGTCTGTTCCCAGCACTGGCCAATCCATCGCCAAATCCTGCAGACGATGCCTCTTAGCCATGGCTCAACGCCACCCACTTCCCTTCCCACCCAGCATGATCACTAGCCCACTAGCCCACTAGACCTCCCCCTCCTCCGTCACTCCAAGCTGCCACCACCCGGACCACAGCAGCCACCTCCCCACAGCTCCATCTACCCGACCTCCACTCAGCAGCAGTGCAGTGAGCTGGTCATGCCATGTCCCTGAACGCTTCACTGGCTCCACTGCTCTGAGAATAAAGCCCAAAACCTTACTGTGTCCTTCGAGGACTGGCATTGCCTCACCCCACCAGCGTCACGGCTGAAGCTTCCCCACATCCTGCTCCCTAGTCTCCCATGCTCCATACTCCTCCCAGCCTCAGAGCCTTTCTGTCCCCCTACTTGGGACCCTCCTCCTTTCTCCACCTAGTTAACTCCTATTTCAGCCTTTTGGCTCAATCATCGCTTCCTCAGGGAAGCCCCCATGAAGTCAGGGCCCCTGTACGCTCTCATGGAGCGCCTACCACAGTTGTGATTTTGTGAGCATATTACTTTGTCTCTTCTTTACCAGGCTGTTGACGCGATGGGGACAGGACTCACGCCCTCCGGTGTCCCCACAGCCCAGCACTGTGCCTGGACACAAGTAAGCGCGCGATGTATTCTTGCTCAGTGGATGAGCATGTGAGGGCATTAATTAGTGGTGAGGGGGCCGGGGGACGTACGCGTGGGGGGGGCCGGGGGACGTACGCGTGGGGAGGGGGGCCGGGGGACGTACGCGTGGGGAGGGGGGCCGGGGACGTACGCATGGGGGGGGCCGGGGGACGTACGCGTGGAAGTGTCTGGACAGCGGGCATAAGAGGGAGGGAAGAAGGAACAAAATTAAGAAGACATGGAATAGTCTAGGAGATACAACGTGATCGGCAGAGAAAGGAAAAATCAGACCGACCAAGGGCATTTACTACAGGACTCAACACCAGGAAGGTCTGAGTCTCTTCACCTTCTCCCACAAACCCAGAACCACCCCCATCCCCCCACCTGGTTCTGAGAACCCTGCTGTTCCTTGGACGCCGACTGGTGATGTGAACCCCCCCTGCAGTGGTCACCACTGACCGGCCAGGCCACCCTGGACCCAGCTGGGAGGCATTCTGTAGCATGAGCGGAGAGCTACTGAAGGAGGAGTCAACCGTTTGGCTGTCTAGTGAGGAAAGGCCCCAGGCTCCACTTCTCCCAGAATTTGGGCACACACATTCTCCCCGAGCCCCAGGTTTCTCGTCTGTAAATGGGGGAGGTTATCTCTCAGTCTCCTTTCATCTCTGGCACTCAGAGTCTGCGATTCTGTACACCACAGACCACAGCCCCCGGCTGCAGGACCAGGGGGCATCACTAGCAGTGACACCAGCTTCCTAAGGCTGCCCACTCAAGTGGTAACTTTCTTGAGGAATAATCTTGAGCCACCAGGAATCCCCCAACTAGTGCTTTAGGCATGTGGTCTAGACCACTCACTGGTTTACCTCTTAGTCAAACTTCCAGGGTGCCTTGGGAGAAAACATAATTTCCTTTATATTTCATTATGTAGATTTGGAATATAAGAGAAAAAATGTTTACCCCTTAAAAATGGTGAGGGGAGGGAAGTCAAAGAGCCCAGAATTAAATAAACACTCTGATGGCTTCTAGTGGTTTGTGACCTGCAGACACCGGCTCTGGATTAAGGTGTTCTGGGGCCACACACACTCCTGCACCCTGCAGCATCCCCTTAAGAGAGGCGGACGAACCCGACTTTCAGCTCCAGGGCTCTTACTCGCATGGGTTCCTTTCAAGGCCAACCTACGCATGTGACCCCACAGAACCTGGAGCCCTGGAGTGGCACCTCTGCTGCCCTTCCCTTAGGGAGGTAGAGTCTCTCAGGTGTCCTTCCCACAGACAGGAACTCTTCCTGGTACCAGACTGAAGTAAACTTCAGAAGTTATTCAAACCAATTTACATTGTTAAAAACAACATTAGAGGAACACTTAACACAGAAATTACGTAAATAACCCCATTCAGTAATCCAAACACAGGCAAATTTTAGTCTTTTGTCTGCTGGTAAAATTTTGCAAAACAACAGGATTTCCAGCTAAGAGCACATTTCATGTGTTACTCCCATCCCACCAGTCCTTTTAGGGACTACCCAGTAACCTACTTCCCAAGGCCTGGACTCATGCTCAGGGCTCCCAGACGGGCCACCGTTCTTCAGCTCTCCCCTCTGACATCCTTGAGCTGTTGAACCGGTTTTTCCCAGTTTAAATGCACATTCTATGCCACAAAATTGGACAGACGCATAATGGCTTTCCTCCTAAGTCCTTCACCAAAATTCAATTTCAATCTTCTGCTTTATTTATTACTGCTTCTCAGAAATAGGATTCACAAATATGGACCTCAAGACATATCTTAATTTAACTATCACAGTGACGAGAAGCTCTAAATACCTGGATTCTATTGCCAGTCAATGCAAGTCATTTCTCTTAATACAAGATGAGGAATTAAAATGAAGCTTGTAAATGGCATGTGATTCAGAAGAGGAAAAAAATGCATGCTTAAAGCAGCTCGATTTATCGAGCACGGAAGAGGTGTTGGGAGAGCTTTTTCCTTTTCTTTTGATTTTTTGTTGCTGTTGCTTATGCACTTAAAAGTATAATATTGGGTAAAAAAATAATATCGGGTCTATGCTCACCAGTTTACAATTTGCCCCAGCTTTACTCCCCAGCCTGATAGCATGTTATTGTCAGAGAGGGCCTGGGTTTATATGTCAGAAAAATAGCCCAAAGTAGCCTCAGCCAGGCACTTTTAGAATGGCTGGGCCCGGTTCTCCTCACTCCTCTGCCTTCCTCTCTTCCCTTGCATCCCTTTCCCTACCACTTGGACCTCCCCATGTCAGCTGTCTGCTCCTGTTTCTGTCCTATCTCTGCCCTGTTCACAAACCCCTTCCTCTGGACAGTCCCTCCTTCTACGAGAGCAGCTCCAACCAAGTAGGTATCACGCATTTTACCCCTCTCGGCATTCCCAGTGCCCTGTCCTGATTGAAGTCTTTAACTTGTAAATAATGTACCTTCTTGAGTCATTCAATTCAGTACCATGTACATGTTTGCTAAGACCAGAGCACAGAGCTAAATGCTGCCAGGGATGTGAAGATAATTGAGACAGGGATCCTACTCGGTCTTTGCTCTTTCCTTAGAGCTTAAAATTAGAATTCTAGGGAAGTGTTGCAGATCGCTTTAGAATCTTGGTGCGGTATCAGCCAGGAGGGAGCCGGTGACAACACTGCCTTCATTTCCCCTATCTGTGCATCCATGTTCTGCTGTCATTTAGTCTGCATTTTGCCTAGGATTAAAGAGGAGGTGGTGGGTTGCAAGTGTAGATAAACTATGCTTAACCACAGGAGGAAAATGAATTCTATTTCACTATGTCTTTAACACCAGAGGGCCAGAGCTGTGCGATCACATGCAGTGATCTGGAAGGAGACTGGAATATCTGCAGGCTTCGGAGCGTATCCCAGCTCTGTGGTTCAGAGGCCCTCAAGGTTGTAATCGCTCTCTCGAGTGCCTGAGCTCCCGCACTGAAACCAACTTGGTCCGTGCTAAATAAAAGGCCTTGCCACTTACCACCTCCACATAGTGGCTGCAGAGCTGCTGGCAGTTTGGGGCTGGGACTAGGGGAAGGTCAGGACTGACCCGCCCACCACAGACCCGTCAGATGGAAAGTCTGTCCAAGGCCACGCCCTAACGCGGGCCTCCGCTTCATTATCATGCAGCCAGGAGGGCCTCCTGACACCTGCCGTGGAGAAAACCTGGTCGACTGCTCATCGGACCCTTCTCTCTTCCTCAGGGAAGGCCAAAGGGAAGCCCACTCCTCACTGGGGATAGAGGTGTGAGAAGCCCTCAGTCAAGCTCACAAAGCTTGGATCCAGAGGGTGCACAGCAAGCTCTGGATCAGCGCAGATGTCCTGATGAGGGCAGAACTTGAGAAGCCCCACACAGCAAGCTGTCAAGTCCAGGCGCCCAAGACCAGGATCTGAGGCCAAGGCACAGCCAACGGCAATGGCAGAGCCGGGCAATGGAGAGAGAGGCGTCGTGGTGAAAGCTGGCGCAGGGAGGGAGGTGGGAGGAAGTGGGCATGGAGGACCCGAGAGGCAGCACCCAGAACTGAGCACATGTTCTGCTGGGCCCGCTGGCTCGACGCTTCACACGTCGAGCTATTTCCACGGCGGCTGTAGAGCATGACCTCATGAAAGGTCCATGAGAGGTCTGAAGCACTGGGCCCACCTCTGGCTCTGCTGCACGGCAGCCTTGCCGCTCTCATCTCTGAGCACTGGTTTCCTCAGCCACGAAGTGCAGCTATGACTTACAGCACCTGATCTGAGAGTTGTTGTGAGGAGGGCACTGGGCCTGTATGCAAACCTCTAGCATGATGGTGGCTCGTAGTAAATGCTGAACAAAACCCACGTGAGCCACTATTTGCTGACCCTGAGTGCAGCTAGGAAGTGAGCTGTGTGCTAAACAGTAACGGCACCAGGGCCTGTGTGTGGTGCCCACGGCAGGAGTCAGCTGGAGGTGACGACCTGATGACTGTAGGGAGAGTGAGGCTGCTGCCGCCGGTGCAGGGCTGCCGGGCATACCTTGAGCACCTTTGTGAACATTTCGGCTTTTCCTGTGGCAGAGAACTGTGATTTGATGTGGGCTCTCTGGAGAGCTGGGCCGTACCCGCCTGGCTGGGCAGACCCTCAGCCCTCTTATGTCTACTGGGGGTCAGGACTGAGGATTTCCAAGGGTGCAATTACTGTAAAGTGGTATCGGGCATTCAGGGAGGCTCAGAGAGTAAGGACAACCACTTAGGAGAAACTCAGAGGGACCCTGAGCACCACTGGAAGTCCACGGTGACATGAGGGTGGTTCTCCTGAGACTGTGACCACAGACACTTCCTGGGAGGTGCAGACAGGGCAGCGCTGGGGCGAGATGCTCACAGAAAGGGACTTGTGGGTCTCCAGTGACTGGCAGGAAGCCAGCCTGCTCCTGTTTGGATGCCCTAAATTGTAGTCCATGTGGATAGTCGACCTGCTAGGGTGGAGGTGGAAAGGGATCAACAGGGGACATAGAGGTTGTCACTCATGCTCTTCGTCTCCAGTTCCTGTAGAAGCAGGAGGAGTTGAGCAGAGTGCTAGGCCTCCAGCCTGTCGTGCATCCCTGTTGCCATCTATAAATAGCAGATTTGTATGTCGCAGTGGGGATGGCACCACCAAACACACTAGTCTTTGTGGTAGGGGATCCTGAAGAAGCCTTGTCCAGGTGTAGAAAGGTTTCAGCTCCTCCCTCTGCTTTTCCGGTAGCTGAGATGAGGGGCATGATCAACTTCCTTCCCATGAACTGTACATACAGGGAGCTGTACACACCGGGAGCCACGCTGATAAGTGAACACACACTCAAGTGTCCAGGCTCAGCAAAGAAAAGAGTGAGAAAAATAACTGTCAGTTACACTTAAGAAGGTGAGTCCACTTCCACTCCACTCAGAAGATGTAAAGACACTGAGTCCCTTGTAAGCAGCCAATTAATTAAAGAGAAGGTTCAAGACAGAGGCTGAGGACGCGTTGGGAGCACCCGGTCCTGCCTTCCTGAGCGGGGTCACCCACTGCTTCCTTCAAGGCTGCAGCCACCTCAGAATCTTCCTAATGAGTCCACACCAGCCTTTTCTTTGTGCATAAACTGCCCAGAATGTCAATTAATTTTTAGTGTGAGACTAGTAACTGGGCTAGACACCATGGGTGTTGGGAAAATGTGGGGTTTCTGAGACTGATGATGAGCTCTGAGCCAGCAAAGAGACAGAGATGATGTTCTGTGTCGGAGGATGCAGCATCAGGGCCCAGGGACGCAGGACAAAACCGCTGACACAACAGTTACTGGTGGGGGGTCTTATGGGTGGGAGAGCTGCCCGTAGGAGAGTCTGAAGAGCAGAACTTCTGAGCCTTCGTTTGACGCAGTGCTTTGGGGGATGCTGGGTTATTTAAAGCAGGGGAAAGACAAACACAGATCCTGCTTCACGGGTCTAGGCACCAAATAGAACTCAGAACGATTAGGCAACCCTCCTAAGTGAATGTGGGCCTGCAGCTGGAGGCTTGCAGCTTGATGAGTCACAACACCAGTAGGTTTCCCAATCTCTTCCATTTTTCAGTGTAAATATCAGGGCTTTGATAAGGAAAGGATCCCAGCAACTGGAAGGGATGCTCATATGCTGAGAAAATGACAAATCTCAGTCCTCGTCCCTGAATTCCAACCTCTATTTCAGGCCTCAGAAGGACTAGTGAATCATGCAAAGCTCTACTTGGGCCCATGATCATCTGTTCACAAGCCTAACCCGAACACGACACCACCCACGGGAAAGATCGGGGGCAGCTGTACCAGAGTCCGTGCCAGTGCCTGCGCCTCTCTGAGGCAGAGGCTGCCATGTAGGCAGCCACACACCAGCTCCCTCGGCCAGGTGTGCTGTAAGGCTCCTTCTCACCAGGGCAAGTGCACCCAAGGCCTCAGGTGCTTTAGAAGCTCCTGTGCCTTCTCTACCCTCCCTTCCACTGCCCACGGACATTGGAAGTCACCTGTAAAGATGGAAGAGACACACGTGGCAGGAGCTGACGTCCCTAATGACCACAAGGAAGGCTACCTGTCAACCGTGAACACCCACAATGGGTTTTTACTAAAATTCCAGTTAAGCCACTGAGATTTAGAGGTTTGCTTGTTCCAGTGGCGAGAGTGACTTGCCCCATATATTCTCTGTCCCCTGTCTTGACTTGCAAATGTGTAGAATATTAAAATGCATACAGGAATTCCATGCTTCGAATGGATTAGACATCCTGAAGCAAGTGGCCTTTCTGAGATTCTTTCCAATTTTGTGATCTTATTTTTGTTTAGCTCCCAGAAAACACTTCATTCTGCAGCTTCCATGGAGGCTGGATATTGCACCTGGATATTGAAAATGTCACTGATCTGCCCAATCTCTATTCTCTGCCCTGCTTGGGGCCAATTTCGTTTTGGAAATTGCTGGAATGGTAGCCAGCAGAGGAGCTGATAAACGGAAATGATCTTTTAAATTTTTAAACAGTTCTTTCAGGCACTGCTTTGTTCTTGCTCTCTTAACACCGTGTTCGGCATCTCTTGCAGGCCTGAGGTCTATTTGAACAATGCTAAAATGTCATCTCTTACCTGCTGACTTCTGCTACTGCAAGCAGCTGGCAGCCTGCCTCCCACAGAGCCCGAGAGGTGGAATGTATGTGCACACTATCCATTCACAGAAAACTCAGTCAAAAGGAGGCAGCTTGACCAAAATATATGTACTTGTATCTGCTCTCTAGCTCAGAGAAAACATAGGAAGGACAGTGTATTATCTTGAACGCACACCCTTTTTTGCCTTTTGCAAAGGTGGTGTGAGATTGGGTTTTGCTAGTTCTTAGATAGAATGCCATTGAATAGCATTGATCCTGAAATCTTAAAGAACCATTAGCTTAGGGTTTCTTTAGAGACCACCCCAGGCCTTTGTCCAGGAGAATTTGAAGCACAATCCATCCTGGGATTGAATTTTATCATGTCTGGCAATCTCAACAGATGCCACGTGCTGTTGTAGTTTCTTGCCGCCCCTGGGTCCTAGAGAAGTGCTTAGGGAACAAAAAGAAGTCACATCTGTTGTGGGCCGAATTGTGCCATTCCCAAGTTCATTGCTGAAGTCTTAACTTCTCTAAGTACTTCCCCTTAGAGAAGGAATTAAGGGTAACTGAGGTCATTAGGGTGGGCCGTAATCCAGAGTGAAGGGGGTCTTTATCAGAAGAGAAGACTAGGATGAAGACACACGGAGGGAAGACCCTGTGAGCACAGAGAGAAGACGGCCATCCACAAGGCAAAGCGAGAGGTGTCAGAGAAAACTGACTGCCCACACCTTGATCTCACACTTCCAGGCTCCAGAACTGTGAGAAAACAAATTTCTGTTGTTTAAACCACCCAGGCTGTGGTGCTTTGTTATGGCAGACTAAGCGGACTGATACAATATCTTTCCTACATTTTCCCTGGGCACTGCCCTAGGGGAACCCAGCTAGGACTGACCAATAGAAGGTTCTAGAGAATCCAGAATATGGCCTGTAAAGGAAAACCTTCCTCCGATGAATTTGAGGCAGTCAGTTGCCCAGGAAACTGCAGCACCTTCTGGTATTGTCTCGGAGGCCCGCTTTAGGAAAGCGTCTACATCTCCTCTCAGAAACAGAAGAGAGTTAAAGTGCTTCCAGATGGAGAATAAATAACTTCTGGTCTGCAGGCAGGAGGGGGCTTCTTTGCTCCATGCAAAGAGTGGGGGCAGCCAGGATGATGCCGTACTCTCAGGATCAGGGAAGGGACATCAGCAGACAGCACCCCACGCCTGGGGATATGTCATCCCCCTCCTGGGGCAGGGGACAACCGATGCTGGAACTACTGGGCACAGCATCTCTGCACTGTGACCTGTAGGAGAAAGCCCCGAGCAGGTCTGAGAGCCGGGGCTTCCTGTCATCCTGTCACCACCACTTCCTTTCTCAGCCTCGGGATTGCTGCTGTCTCACAAACAAGAATATTATTTTATCGTCGTCAGCACCAAAGGCAGCTGAGGCAGTGTGTCAGTCACTTTGCAAAGTGCATTACGTTATTTTATTTCATTCTCACGACAGGCCCGTGAGGTAGGTGCTCCCCGAGTTATAGATGAGAAGCTGAGGTTCATGGGGATATGGACCACCCCCAGGCACACAGGTTAAGTGAGGCCCCAAAAGCCAACTTGGCTCCGTTTAACCCCCGCTGTTTCCCACCACATACACTTCCAGAAGTCTCTCTATGACGGAGCCTCTCAGCAGTGCCACCGACCCTCCAGTTCTGAGGTCCGGGTTATTGGGATACAGCTGGGATAAGCCAGAGGTTTTCTCCGGCCTGGGGAGGTTTTGAAAAACATACACAATTGCTAATACTAGTACCAGTTTGAGATGAGTGAACATCAACATGAATTTCATATTTCTGACCACGTTGACAGACCCCTTGATTCTATCACAGACTCCTGGGTGATGTGTGGACTCCAGGCTAACAACACTTGTCTGGGGGAGATGGCTAGCTATAAAATCTAAAAAACTTAGAACATGGATTTCAAGAGGTTTTCTTCATGTCTCCACAAACAAGTTTTCCAAGAGGTAAAATCAAGCCGAGAGGTGCTTGACTTTCATTGGCAATGTGAAGTTTGCATGGGTATTTTGATCTTTTCTCCCAGGCAAAGGGACTACATTAAATGATTGGTTTAAAAATTAGGCATCACTAGTGGAATAGTAACCATGAGAAATCACATTCATGCAAATTTCACAGGGGAAAACGTTGCATGATTTATCTGTTTGTCAGCATTCTGTCATTCTAAAATGAGATATATTTTCCCCCCATCTTGCTTTGTTTTGCACTTATCTTAATTTTCTAAATAACATGGTTTCCAGATTGTGAGAAATGATTATCCTTATTCAGAGCAAATCGTGCCAAAGACATACTCATAAGAAAGGCTGCGTTCCTCCTGTAATCAGCCACCTCCTCCGTGGCTTTGTCAGAGTGCATTCCCCTCTGAGGGGATTACTGAAGGTTCAGCAGGAAGCAGGAATGGAAGCTGCCACGCAGCTAGAAACGATGCTTCACGAACACCAGGAGGTTTGCTTTCCAGTAGCTCCTGGGGTAGGATTCTGTGCATGCTCACCCAGCGCTTACTAGCTGAGAGTACTTCTTGCTGGCCGCTTCTGGTTGTTCAGCATTTGCTCGGCTGCTCACAATGATGCATCTCATCGCAGAGGTAATGGAGTTTAGCATCTCCTGCTGGAGGGAGCTGAGCCATCCCCAAGGCCTTCCTGGTGATGGAGGAGAGACATCCGCCAGAAGGGGATGATGGACACTGGTGGGCAGCCCACCTCTCCTGGGAGGAGAAAGTAGAAACTCTCCCAGGTGTGCACATTGGAGATGAGACTGCAGCTCACACAGACACGGCTTCGTCCTCAGCAGGGTCTTATCACAGCATGCAGTGCCATTCAGATCTCCTCAAATCTTTTCTCTGTTGACTCCTTTTAAAGCAATGGTCACCCCTCACACAGCATCATGAGCCTCAGCACCCTGCATCCAGACTTCCAGGCCTCACCGATACACGGAGGGCAGGACCAAACCAGAATATCAAAAGTTCCGTTTGAATATTTCCTCTGTTCGTCTGGCCCAAGACTCCGCGCTCGGAGTCCGCTCCCCCACCATCCCTATTAGACTGCACTGCACGCTCTCCTGTCCATTCTAACCTCAGCACCCGTTCACACAGCGCCCACACCAGGACGCCCTCTCCCCTGCTCTCTGCTCATCAAAATCCCGCTCACCTTTGAAGGCCCAGGGGCCCTCCTTAGAAGCACTTTCCGAACCCTCCAAGGAAGGGACAGTCCCCTTTCCTCCTCTATTACCACGTTCTGTATTTGTGCCACTATTTCACAGATGGAGCAGATGGCCTAAAACGTCGGCTGTGCATGGGGACAGTGTGTCATTCTAATTTGTGAGCTGCATGTTGAGCCAGTGCTGAGACATGCCCTGGCCACGTTCAGAATGACCCACTCTGACCTCAGGCTCCTTTTCTTTTCTGCTGGTTCTCATTCACTTACTCCTACTAAACTTGTTCAGAGGGAGGGCCTTAGGCCTCAGTGCCTGTAATAATAAAATAATAATAACAAAGTAATGAGAGCTAACACTTAACTGTGTTTTAAGCACTTTACATTTACTAACTCATTACTGACTCAATCACACAATGAGGTAATCACATAATCACATTATGAGGAATGTGCTATTATGCTCCCCATTTCAGAAACAAAGAAATTGAGGCAGAGAGAGTTTTAGAAAAGTGCTCGGAGACACCAGTGTCCTAACCATGTTTTCTTGGGTTCTGTATCTATTTGGCAGCATTAATCATGTGCCCAAACTAACGGCCAAAGTGGTTTAAACCTCCTGCGATCCAGAGTGTGTGCTCTGACCACCACCTTACCTCACTTTCTCACACCACATCAGTATTCCCTGCCCTATGTCACCCAGGGCCAGTTACCAGACAAGTGCGACAGTCCCCATGCCCAGGCGTGCTGGAATTCTTCAAACCAGTCAACCATAAGCTGTCTACCTGCCCTGCCCTGCCTTCCCTGCAGAGGCCCTAGTAATGGCTCGGGCCTAGGCTTTCCCTTCGCTCCTGCCTCCTGACCAAACCTAGTACTTTGCCCTGTGGTCTTGCGTGGCGGGCACACCTCTCGTTTCTAGGGCAACTGTGAGCAACATTAAGCTTTTCTTTCAACGACACTGACCTTTGTGAGTCATCACTCAGCCACTGTAAATTAAGAGCCAGGCACAAACCACCCAGGTGGGTAGAGGCTGGGCTGGGATTTGAACCCCGGCAGTCTGTATATACTGCCCCTACTGCTTTGCTATGCCTAGCTCTTCCTTCCTCCTCAGCTTACAGCCATTCTCCATCACTTTCAATACTTTCTTGTACTCCTCTCTTTGCACCACTTCCCTTCTATTGGACCCTCTTGGCAAAACCACAACCTTGGATTGGACCAACAGTCTGCGTTTTTGAGGACCAATATCTGAACTACTAAGTACTACAGGAGAAAAATCTTATAAGCACTAGCTGTCACCACAGATGCATGTATTCAAACTTCAAGAGGACCTTTTAGCACCTTCCAAGTCTCTCTGGAAAGCCCCCTCTTTGGTCCTGACTGCAGCTGTTTCAGTCTTCCCGTTCTTCTCAAACCTCCAGCTGCCCTCACCTTTAGCTGATGACATAGCCTCCATGTACCCAGCAAACAGAAGCCACAGGTGGGAAGCCACTCAGCCCTCCATCACCAAACGAGCCTGCTTCCAACCTTGCCCCCTCCCACCTTCCTCCAGTTATAGGGGAAATGCTCTCTACGTAGTGTGAGGGATGGTGCCTTGCGCTAAGCCCAAGGGCACTTTAAACCCTTCCAAGACTGCAGTTCTCTGCCCCATCAACACATTCCACTCGTTAATTTATTGAGCACCTACTATGCATCAGGCACGAGCGGTGGGGAAAAACAACGACAGATCCCTGCCCTGTGGAGCTACATTTTCACAAGGGCAGGTAGATATTAAATAATACGTAATAGTAATAAGTAAAAGTAATAGTAATAATAAGTGAATTGTGTAGCACATTGGAAGGTGGTAAGTCCATGGAGAGAAGTGAAGCGGTGTGAAGCGGTGAGGAGAGGCTGTGTAGTACGAGATGAAGTCAGTCCCTGGAAGGTCTATAGGGGGCTGAACTGCCTTCAGCTTTACTTCAAGCGAACTGGGCAGCCACTGGAGGTTTTGGAGCGCAGGAGTGTCATGATCCGACTTAAGTACTACAAGCATCAGTCTGACTGCTATGTTGAGATGGACTGTGGGCGGACGGGTGGCACGCAGAGAATATGCGGGGAGAGCAGTGAGGAGGTTCCCATAGTGATCAGCGCAGGAGGTGAAGGTGAATTAGGCAAGAAGGGAGCAGGGAGGTGGGACCTTGGAACTCTGCCCTTCCTCGGCTCTCCCTTGGTTCTTTCTGCCATGTTGGCTGCTCTTCCTCAGTCTCCTTGGAGGGTGTTCCCCTGGACTTTATGGGTTGGGGCTCCACAGGGCTCCTCTGACAAGCTCTTTCTGGCCAGATGCCATCTGCATGTTGGTGACACCGACTCTCCAGCTTGCATTTCTCTGTTGAGCATCAGACCTGCAAATCCAACAGTCTACTCATCTGTCTTTTGGATGAGATGCAGCCTTCAGACACAGCCCGAAGTCACCACACATCTGTTCACCCCGTCTTGGTGGATGTTACCCAGGGACTCATCCAGGTGTCCAGAGAAGAAACCTGGGACAATTCACTGTCCTTTAATATCTCAGCCAACTTGTCACAGGATCTGGTGATCTTCCCTCTGAAACAGCTTTGGAAAGCATCTGCTGCTTTCCATCCTTGCTGCAACTTCCCCAGTCCATTGTCTTCCCAGGAGGACTGTGGCAGCCTTCCGATGTACCTCCGCTGGAGTGAACTTTCAATAGTACAAATCAACCTGGGCACTCCCCATCTCCCACCTGCAGGGGCTCCACATCGCCGGGTAGGAGAAGGTCTAAATTCTACCCATGGGTCCATGCTGACCTGCTCCCTTCCCCCACTGATTTCTCATGCTCCAGCCACAGTGAGAATCCCCCTGAACCATCCTCTGTGGCCCACGAGCCCTGCCACCTGCAATTCCGTCTGAACGCAACACCCTTCACCCGCCCCCATCTCCCCCAATCATTTCAATGTCACATTCTCTAGAAGCCGCCCTCACCCTAGATGAGAAGGGAGCCCCACAGATGGGTCCTTTACTTCTTCAGCCAGAGTATCTCCATTCTGCCTGTTGTTTACTTGTTTGTGGCCCCATCACGTTATCAGGTCACTGACAACTGCCCCCCGCCCCTCGTCTTCCTCCCCAGAATCCCAGCTAATGGTGATGTCTCACACATCGTAGGCTTTTGCTGAATAACAAAATATAAAGAGGTGGGGTCGGGCTGCTCAGGTAGTCTGGTCTACATATAAACATGGCTCCCTGAGTCGAGCTTGTGATCTGGGAAGCCGACACCGACAAGTGACACTGGGAGCTCCTGTATCACTGTGACCCTGACAATCATCTGGAAAGGAATAAGTACATCTCCAATATGCAAGGCCAAGGACTAGACACTTTATGGGTTATTTCATTTAATTTTCAGAATTAGTTTTCTATCAAATCAGTTTTCCAATTTTCATTTTATAAATAAAACACCAAAGCTATGAGAAAAAGAACTTTTGCTGAGTGACAAACAAATGGCAGAATGTGAATTGCCACTTTGGAGTTACATGCCATCATTACCCTCCATGACATAGTTCCTCAAACATAGGGACAATAACCCTGTTTCTCCAATAATTGTCTCTTATCCTCCTATCCAACCCCCAAATTTCTCAAACCCTTTCTTGAATACATTTTATTTCTGGCTTGTACAGTTTTAAGTACAAGGGTCTACAGTCTGCAGTGTAAGGAAATACACTCTCTGATTTGCCTTCCAGTTCCTCTGCGCTTTCGGGTGGGGCTTCTCATCCAGGTGGGTGGACCCCTGGTGACTGGTCCTGGCAAGGCCTCACAGGGCGGGTGATACCTGCCCCTCCAGCCCTGGCCTCCTGAGGGGCTTCCAACTGGGCACAGGGGTCTCCATCAGTGGTTCCTGTAATGGTTCTCCTCTGGGTCTGCCCAGCGTCCTTCCGCCCTTCTCACAGGAAGTGGCCCAAATGAGGCACCGAAAAGAGCCAGGCTGGCCAGCGGACTACAACCATAGAGCAGGTGGGATCTAGGACTGGGGTGGGGTCTGGACTGGGGTGGGGTCTAGACTGGGGTGGGTTCTACATTTGGGTGGGGTCTGGACTGGGGTGGGGACTAGTACCAGAGTGGGATCTAGATGGGTAGGGTCTAGACTGGTGTGCGGTCTAGGACTGGGTTGATGGGACTTGCACTCTCAGACATAGGCGTGATGGGGGAAGGGACCGTCTAAGCGAGGTGCCCCAGTGTGACGCTGGTGCCCCCGCAAGCAGGGGCTGGGCCTTACCCACAAGCTTCCCCGTCTTTGTCTCTGCCTTGCCAAGGACTGCCATCCCCCAATTCTTGATGTAACTGAGCACAGGGCTTCAAGTAGAAAGTAAAAATGGGCCTTTTCCCTGGGTCCCTACCTGCAAATGCTACTTATGCCCTGGATTTACTATCAGTTGGCGTGCTTCTAATATGACTTACTTCCTCTGTGGTATTTCTAGGGGAGCGATTAATGAGCAACCAGACTTCAAGAACAAATTCAACCAAACAAATGCTAAGAGAAATCTCTCAGGGCCTTCAGGGGGCAATGAGGCATGTTATATGAAGATGAGCATAGAGAACCGCCAATCCCCCTTAATAAATAAATAATGAGGTGGCACATACCGACAGCTGTCTTCATTTCCTCCCTGGTGGGTGAAAGCACTTTACTCCTGCTGATTCAGATGGATTCTGGGGGAGCCCTCCCCAATGCCTCTGCTGACTGAAGGACTATCCTGGCCCTCAGGACAAACTGTCTGGCCTCAGTCTGCCCTTTGTAAAGTGTCAGGGTAGATAGGCCATTATTTTAAGACCCCTGCCTATGATTTTATGATGCAAATCTCCCACATTGCTCCCCAAAGCTTCACACTGGGAAGCCTCCCTAATCCAGAGCAGGGTTAGGCCTGGGGTGAAGCTAAACATCTCTGGCTCCTTGAAAAAAAAGGGTCTCCATCTGCTGTGGCTCCTGGTCCCCTGCCCAGGGTGTTGAGGGTTAGGTTACTTCAGGTCCTCAAAGACAGATTGGTTGCTGGCTAATTTTTCTGTTCCTCAAATTTTGCCATCAGCTTCAAGCACCAACCCTTGCCCATTTAAGTTGAAGCCACCTGGTGACTTCTCACCTGGATTATCACCACCTTAACTTGTTTCTGCTCTTGTCCCACTACGGTAGAATCCCCACATAGCAATGAGGAATCCTTTTAGAACATAAGTCACACACGTCACCCCCCTGCTCAAAACCCTCCCATGGTCCCCACCTTACTCGAGTACACACCAACATCCAAGCAACGGGTGATGGTCTGTCCTCCCCTGTCCTGCCAACTCTTCTCACTCTCACCGTTGCTCATGCCATGCCAGCCACGCTGACCTCCTGCTGTTCCTCAACTGGGCCAAACTTGTAGCCTCAGGGCCTTTGTACTTGCTGTCCCTTCTGCACAGAATACTCTTCTCCTAGAAATCTACATGACTTGTTCTTTTACTTCACTCGGATCTGCTACTTAAACACTGCCTTACCCCCAAAATCTTCCCTGTCTACACTACTCAAAACAGCCTCTTCCCCAAGCCCCCTGCATCCATGTTATGTATTTATCTGCTAATTATCTGCTCCACGAGGGATGGAATATGTCTGCTTTGTTCACTGCTAATCCCTAGTGCCAGAATAGGGCCTGGTGTACAGTAAGTGCTTAGGGAATGCCTGTTGAATGGATAAATGAAATGAAGAGTCTGCACCTGAATTGACAGTCTCAGCATCGACACAGAGTATTCTTGGGTATGAACCCAGCAGCGTATCCTAAGTCAGATATGCTTCGTTTCTTCACATCCAAAATGGCACCTCTCCTGTGAGTCCTCGGTCCCAAACTCCATGATTCTGGATTGCATCAGGATATCCAAACATGTCGTCCTTGCCATTTTCTACTCTTGCTGGGCTGAATCCCTGGCTGGCCCTTTTAGTGTTGCCCCAGTATTTTTAGAAGGACACTTCTTGTGGGTTTGTAAGGGCCAATTATCCCATCTGCCTCTCCGGGTACATTTCCATTTGCTGGTTCATTTCTACATTCTGCATAAACACTGATGAAATTGCCCACTAAATATGTGCCAATCCTGACAAAACTCAATGACATTGGTCCTGAGTGGCCTTGGCCACCATAGCTCATCCGGTGGAAGCGCACAAAAGTGGATGAAAGGGATTAAAGCGCAGAGTTGTTCTGGCAGGAAGCGGTCGGGGAAGGGGGGACCAGATGGCACGGGGGGTGTCAGAGTGTTAGGGGAATGCCAGCCCCTCGTCCTCACAGGATGTCTTAGCTTTACTCTCTGCTCCTCCAGCATGGGACCTCTGCCAAGGGAAGGGTCTGGCTTTGCTGCCGGCACCCTGGAACCCAGGCTGTCCTCTGGGTATCAGCACATAGTCAGGATTCATAAACATGGGATGTCTGAATGAATGAGGACAGGGGGAGGGTTAGAGGGATCAGCTCAACTGTCCACACCCTGCTCCGAGTCTGGAAACTGTGGATGGATTGTTGCGAAACTATCCCCTTAGACTGTTCATACAGTGTCTTGAGTTTGTTCAGTATGTGGGGAGGGGAGTCCATCATTGCCACCAGAATCTCAAAGTGGCCACTGTCCCCAAAACATTAAGGTTAGAACGGTGTGAATGTACCCACAGGACTGGGGACCCCGTTCCTGCTGGGACAGTGTGCACTGCCTTCCTGCCTCTGGTCCTCGCCTTCTTCTAGAGTGCTGCCTTGTCACCACACGCTTCACAGGTGCCACACGTTCCCCACGTGGTACCTCTGCCCCGCTGTGCCTTCTGTGAAAACACTCTCCTCTCCCCCACCAGTCAACCCCGCCATGCTTCCAGACCCCTCAGGGCTGCCCTGCTCCAGGCCTTTCGCAAGCACCTCGCTCTGTCACACCCCAGCATCCCCAGCTCAGGGCCACCTACCGTGTGGCCCACAGGCTGCTGCCTGTCCTCCAGTGGTCTGCCAAAAAGGATTCTCATGGAAATTGTCAGTAAGCTTTGAAACAACTTGACTGAACAATTTTATGTCAGTTGAATCTAATCATAAAAACTTGGGGCTTAGATTTGGTTCTTTTTTCCCCATTTTATTTTTCTAATAATTCATTTTTATTTTATTTTATACCAGTATCAGCCAGTGATGGATTGGAAATAAGAACCATATCTGGTTTTTTACTATAAACCAGTATTTCTCAAGCTTTTTTTCATTATTGCCCCCCCGTGGAGCAATTTTAGATACCCCTCCCCCTGCATAGCCACCCGCTCGTCTCCCACCATGAAATTTTAATACCACAGATATTCTGTATATCTCTGTGTGCTGTATGTCTGTGGTTTACAGATAAAAAGAGCGATACTCTTTTGCATCCACCTCCAAGAACCCATTTCCACCCTGATGGGGACCATGTGGGTAAGAACACGTGCCTTACTCATGTAGATGGTTCGAGAAGCACTGTTGCAGTCCTAGGTGAGGGGGGCGCTGCCTCTAGGGGGGGCCTGGGCATCTATGGGGTCTTCTTGTCAGCCAGTAGTTGTGCCAGAGCCTGGAGGTATACATGATATTGTAAATCACCTCTCTTTTATTTCCCTGGTATACACTACAGTGATGGAATTACACTGATATTTTTTATGAATGCAGTAGGTTCCCTTATCTATGATCTTCCTGTTGGGTCTCGTGACTCTTCAATAGACGAGAAGGAGGATGTCATGCTACCAGCTGCTTGTCCCCAGTATTCTTGCTCCCCTGGTTGCTTGCCTGGTGACCACTCACTGCTCGCCATCTGGACATCTCTGGGCACCCCGGGGAGCCCTGTGAACCACCTGGAGAAGCTGTAGTGGCATGTGAGTAACCAGGAAACACTGGTCTGGGAAGTGGTCCTCCCTGCCATACCTGCGGCACACTCAGCTTTGTAACCAGCTGGAAGCCATGTCCACTCGGTGGCAAAGCCCACGTGTCTGTTTAAGTCAGAGGCTTCCAACTGCTTTTACTCTCATCTCACTCTATACTTCCTGCAGGAGACCTATGACAACCAGAGAACTAGCATTCCAAAGGACACACTCTGGAAAAATCTGAGCCCGAGGTTCAGTTCTGTTCCTTTGCCCCGGGACCACAGGTCAGTGGAAGTCAGTTAATCAGTGAGAAACCGAACCTCTTCCTTGTCCAGGCTGATGCACAAAGGCTGGAGGTCCCGGGGTGCCAGCACGTGTGAATTCAGACCTCATCACCCAGTTTTGAAATCCTGCCCATCATGGACCCTGGAGCAAGTCTGAGGAACATCATGGTTCCTGAAGCTACCATGCTCTGGACTGAGGTCATTCTCTCTCCCCAAGTCTTATCACGGACTTGGCAGACACTGGAGATTCAAATTCATTTTCTAATTTCTCTTGGACCAAAGGTGGATTCGTTCTACTTGAAGATGCCGAGTTTCTCATCATTTCTCCACTTGGCAGATAAGCCAAAGTGCTGGAGCATCATGGACGCATTTATTGCCCAGGTCCCCTGAGCACTCGCCAGAGCTGCCCAGATGATGTATTTCTTCAGAAAGAGTGATCATTCATTCTCTCCCAGAGGAACTGTTTCAAAAACAATGAAGTCAGTCTGAGTTCAAAACAACAGTCTGTTAATTGTCGGACACGGGCTTAGAGAACATAATGGATGGTGCATTCGTGTGCTAGGACTGCCAGGACAGAGCACCGCAGACTGGATGGCCGGAACAACAGAGACTCATTGGCTCACAGTTCTGGAGGCTGGGAAGTCCAAGACCAACATGTGTCAGCAGGTTGGATTTCTTCTGAGGCCACTGTCCTTTGCTTGCAAACAGCTGTCTTCTCCCTGTGTCCTCACAGGGTGTTCCCTCTGTGTATCTGTGTCCTAATCTCCTCTTATAAGGACACCAGTTGTACTGCATTAGGGTCTACTCTGATGAGCTCACTTTAACTTACTTATCTCTTTAAAGACCCTGACTCCAAATACAGTCACATTCTGAGGTACTGAGGGCTTTAACATATAAATTTGGGGGAAAATAATTTAGCCCCTAACAGAAGGAAGGCATTGGGCCTCTCAAGTTTAAATCGCAGAGAAACACAGATTGTGAAGGCTTTGGCAACTGTTGAACTCATTCATTTTATTAACTGGAAAAATGAGGCCCATGAAGGAGAAGTAACTGCCCACAATAACCCAGCTCATGGGCCCTGGGCGCAAACCTAGGGTTCCCAGGGCCGTCAATATTTTTTAGGTAACCTTTTTAGGCACCCATCAGACCATTTCCTCCCCGCACTACTACTCCTGCCCCCACCCAGACAAAAAGCCAAAACACAAAAACACTGAAAAATTATAAGCAATTTAAAAAGAGAGAAGAAAAAATAAGACTGTAAGGGCAAGGTAAATTCTTTGACAAAGAGTCTTGGCTTGACCAAACTTTAGTCAGGTTTCTGAACCTTCTCCTATGCCCTTGCTTGTACGACCCAGTTTTTGCAGGAACTCTGCTAAGTCAGCTTACCAAGAACACCCTCATCAGTTTCCTCATCCTGCACCACCGCCCCCAGGTGATGTCTAACAACTCTGGCCTGTCTTCAGTAAGAGTCCTGTAATTTTCCATCCACTGACTCCTGCCCTGCTGCTTGGCTACAAATCCCCACTTTCCCATGCTGGATTCAGAAGCGATCCAGTCTCTTTTTCCCGCTGCAAAATCCCATTGCAGTGGTCCCACATCTGTGGGATAGGCCTCAATAAAGTCTGCCTTAGTGTCACCAAGTATGGTTTTCTTTAACAGGTTGAAGTCTGGGTTGTAAAGGCTGGAGATCCAGGAAGCAACATTGAGTCAGTTACGCTGTTGAGCTGCAGTTTTCAAAGTATCGTCCACAAAAAGCCCGGGGGTCCCTGAGACATGTCAGCGGTCTACAAGTTCAAAACTATTTTCTAGTTATACTAAGATGCCATTTACCGTTTCACTTTCATTCTCTTGAGTGTGAGAGTTTTCCAGAGGCCACACCACACGGGATGATGTCATTGCTCTGACGGCTGATGGAATGCATGAAGCAGGTACGAAAATCCAATTGTTGTCTGTTAAACCAGACATCAAGAGATTTGCAACAAGGCAGGACAATGCCACTTTCTTCTAATTTTTTGGGTGTGTTTTGGAAAATAGTTATTTTATTTTTCATAAAAATGTGTTACATCACCTTGGAATGGATTTATTATTATTTTTGGGTGATTAAATATATATTTTTAAAACTTCTTTTTTAACTTCTAAGACAGTAAAAATCAGTAGAGAGGACACATATAAACAAAAGCTCTTTGGGAGTCTGCCATAATTTTTAAGATTGTGGATGGGTGCTGAAACCCAAAAGTTTGAGCACAAGTGCTCCAGAGCAATGAATGAAGCTCACTGATGAAACCAGCAGGCATTTGTCTTCATTCTCCTGGATGTCATTTCCTTCTACTTTGTTTCTGTTAAGAACTGACTCAGTTTCCCCCCAGGCCCTTACAGAAACGGATGACCTAGAATCCTGAGATCAAGCGCCACGCGTTGCAGCTCTCTACACTGCCCTCCCCGCCCTACCTTCCCAGTGCCCACTTTGTCAGTCTCTGATGGGCCCCACACCCTGTGGCTGGTGACCAACGTAGGAAGTCAGTACCTCACTGCTGATGTACAGTTAATAAGCATAGAGAGGGACATTGTCTGACATCACAAAGCCATAATGAAACGCCCCAGGTGGCCATGTCTTCTTTCCATCTGTGACAGGCCCTCTTCTGCTGGCTTCCTGGATGTCTCCAGGGATGTTCTGATGATGGTTTGAGAACACGTTGATTTACTATAGATTCATCTTTTGGGTCTTTCAGCAAGCTAAGTTTTTATCCTTCCTTTGCCATTGCCTGGTGATGGATGAACGGAGGAGGGAGACAGCGGAAATAAGCTTGAAAGGTAAGAGGCTGCACACAGAGTACTTGTTTCCCAAGAACTTCCAAGCTAGGAGGTCCTACTGTTGATAGCAGTGACAAGAGCTAACACCCACCAACCGAGAGAGGCTAAGTAACTTGCACACGGCACACGGCACAGGAAGAGTTTACATTCTGGAAGCCTGATGCCAGTGGTAGTCTGTGCTCTTTAGTGCTGTGCCGTATAGAGAATACGATACAATATCCTTTCTCAGGGAGCCGAGGAGCTCACAATCTGAAAGGAAAAACAAGGTCCAGATCTAGGATGTTGGGAAGGGACAGATGAATGTGTCAAATACAACACTCATTCAGAGGAGAGGCCTTGGCCTCAAGGAAGACAGGAGGAGATGGTGAGGAGGGGAATGAGCAGTGAGTAAAGTCTGGGCATAAAGACCCTTGCTTATCGCCCTGTGAGCCCCTCTAAGTTTTGCGATGTCTTGTAAGAGGTATTCCAAAGGTTACGGAAGAGCCTCCTGCCAATTCCCTGTTGCTCCAGTGTCTTAGCACTCAGCTGGGAGAACCTACATTGATAGAGGATTGTCTGAAGAGTCTGCAGTCGTCCCAGGCCTTCCACCTCCTCCTGTCTCAAATCAGACCTAAAGGGCAGTCTCCCAGCCTATGAACAGGAACAAGGAAGCCCAAACCACATGAAGTCCTGCGAGATGCCACATTCAGATCCTGAAATGACATGGAGAGAAACTTCAAACTGTAGTGGGGCAAGGCAGGAGTCAAGGCAAGTAGATGCATTCCAGAACAAAGCCAATGGAAGCTAAGAGAGACAAAGGTGTGTGTGACAGCAGGCCCACAGAGGGCTTGCAGATGAAGGCCACTCATCCCAGAAGCAACAGGACTTCTTCTGAAGACTTAGTGTTCCACCTGTTCTCAGTTGTAATGACCTCCGTGTCCAGTCTTTGAAAGGATGCTCTTATCACTTGGGAAAGTATGCTCTCAACTT
Organism: Rhinolophus ferrumequinum; assembly: GCF_004115265.2. Lineage (NCBI taxonomy): Eukaryota > Metazoa > Chordata > Mammalia > Chiroptera > Rhinolophidae > Rhinolophus > Rhinolophus ferrumequinum. Next base: position 97,969,633 of record NC_046290.1, on the reverse strand, counting down.
TCATTCCAACATATAGTGAGATGATCATTTTATACTCAGAAAGCCCCAGGAGAAGAATGCCTAGAAGAGTTTATGAATATAAAGGATCGATTTCATATGTTAGCCTTCTACCTACCCAAGGAAGGCCACCATGTTTTACCTTCTAGGGGCTCCATGCATGTACATTCTGTGTTGGGTCCTATTCCCCTGCACGGTATGTTAGGAAGCTGTACAGCCTGTGGTACTTCCCACAGGCTCTTCTGCTGCAGGTCATCACTCCAAACTATGAAGTGTCAGAAAAATCCCAGTAGCAAAGGAACAGGGCAGACTGCAACTTGGGGTCTCCTGGTTCCTCATCTCCATGGAGTGAAAAACATTTCTAGGCGTTGACCCAGGAAGGACATTCTCTTTTTCTTGTTGACAGATGAAAAAAATGAGCCATAGAGACATGATCAAAAAAGATATTTTGCTAAAGAGAGAGGATAACAGTCCTTTCTTAGGGACATAGTACGTGGCCAGTCTGGAAGAGTGGCCAAGGGGACACTTTAACACACAGTGAAGCTCTATTTCCACCATAGGATGCTATGATCTTATCAAGGTTTTCAAAAATGGAAGAGAGGAAAAATAAATATTTTTATCCATTATCCATCCATCCATCCATCCATCCATCCATCCATCCATCCATCCTATACTTTTCTTAAAGGCCAACAACATGTCAGGGACCATCTAGGTTAGTCAGAGGACACATTGATGATAAAATAGGCAGAGACTCTCTTCTTTGGGAGTTTGCAATCTAACAGATAAGGGAGATGATGAAGTAGTTACAAGTATTCCTAATACACCGAGAAGGAAAGGCAATGTTCTGGGGGCCACCAGAACACAGATGTAAGGCGAGGGAGAGAAAAAAAGAAAGCCACACATTAAAGTGTATTCACAGTGGAGCTGTTCACACTGAATTAAAACCCGCTTAAACTCTCTACCTAAGGATCCAATTAAAATGTGGAAATGATATATCGCTCATATCTACATTTGAATATATGACTTAAGCCTATAATTAACTGAGGTTTTAAAAATGCAACCCAGTGAAATCTAGGACCCAAATCCTGTCTCTTGGGCTATTCACTAAATCCCCCATTAGCAGTCAGACAAAGGCCATTGTCCCCAAAGCAGTAATTTTGGTGTTCAGATGATCTGAATTTGCAAGCCTATGTGAATTGAGAACCAGAATAAAACTGATATTTATCCAAAGAGGGGGAACATGCTTGTTGATGACAGAAAAGAATGACAACCAGAATAAGTGAAGAGGTCAGCAGAAACCTGACATTGAGAAGAATTTATGCTTCCGACAATTATTCTTTTTCTGTCAAAAAGATTTGGTGCCTTTTCCAATCAATTCTTTCTACCTTATTTCAAAATTACTCTCTGGGTGAGAATACTACTCAAAAACTTTCAGGAATTATGAAAAATGAGCAACGTACTAATGAGAGAAGAAGGCATAAAGATTCACCATTTTCCATATATAACACCAAAAGAAGTGAAGGGACTATGCCACTTCACACTTCCACTAATTTTAGGGTTAAACGGGGGAGGAATGACACTCCACTCCCTCCTTATGAATCTCAGTCACAATTATAAATGACAAAGAACATGACCAGGGCCTCACCTTAGGCTTCATGTGGGATTCCCTGGGCAGAAGTGGCTCTAGAGCTGGCATTGTTCTTGAATGGCAGATGCAACCATCATGACCCACTCTCCACAGAGGAATGCTTGAGGCCAAGCATACATGCTTTGAATGTCTGACTCATGGGTGCATTCTCCATCTAGAGTGGAAAGTCTATTGGACAGGGCATCAGCAGTTCTTCCTGGCCTTGGCCACTGAGCGTGGACACGCTGTGACTCTGTAGTCTACAGGCCATCTCTGAAGAGGCTCTCCAAGGCCTTGAGTCTGAGAATCGAGCGTTCAGCACACAGCACAGAAAGCACCCCTGCATCCATGCCCCATCATGGTGGCCGAGAGACTGTTATGGATAAAGGATGCGACTTAGGTGACCAACGCATGATCTCCTACACATGGGGGTGAGCTCATGTTCCTTTAAAAAAAATATTTATTTTTTTTGGGTTACAGTTGACATTTGATACTATTTTATATTAGTTTCAAGTGCACAGCATAGTGGTCAGACATTTACATAATTTATGCAATGACCTCCCCTCTCCACTGATTAGTCAAGTACCCACCTGGCACTATACATAGTTGTTGCAACATTGTTGACTATATTCTCTATGCTGTACTTTACATCCCCGTTACTATTTTGTAACTATCAATTTGTATTTTTTGATCCCTTCAACTTCTTTACCTAGCTACCCAAATGCCCCTCCCCTTGAGTAACCATCAATTTGTTCTCTGTATCTGAGTCTGTTTCTGTTTTGTTTGTTTGCTTATTTTGTTCTTTAGATTCCACATATAAGTGAGATCATATGGTATTTGTCTTTCTCACTCTGACTTATTTCACTTGGCATAATACCCTATAGATCCATCTATGTTGTTGCAAATGGTAAGTTTTCATTCTATTTTATGGCACAGTAATACATCATTGTATGTATGTATCACATCTTCTTTATCCAATTTTCTATCCATCGGCATTTCTTTTGCTTCCATATCTTCACTATGGTAAATAATGCTGCAGTGAACACCGGGGTACATATTTATTTTTGAATTAGTGTTTAGGATTTCTTCTGATAAATACCCAGAAGTGGAACTCCTCGGTCATAAGGTAGTTCTATTTTTTATTTTTTGAGGAACCTCCAAACTGTTTTTCACAGTGGCTATTCCAATTTGCAATCCCATCAACAGTGCACGAGGGTTCCCTTCTCTCCACATCCTCACCAACACTCATTGTTTGTTGATTTATTGATGATAGACATCCTGACAGCAGTGAGGTGATATGTCATAGGGGTTTTAATTTGCATTTATCTGATGATTAGTGATGTTGAGTATCTTTTCACATATCTATTGGCCAAGTATATGTCTCTTTGGAGAAATGTCTATTCAAGTCCTCTGCCCATCTTTTAATTGCAATGCTTGTATTTTTTGGTGTTGAGTTGTATGAGCTCTTTATAAATTTGGATATGAACCCCTTATCAGATGTATCATTGGCATACATCTTCTTCCCTTCAGTAAGCTGTCTTTTCATTTTGTTGATGGTTTCCTTTGCTGTGCAAAAACTTTTTAGTTTGATGTAGTCCCAGTTGTTTTTTGTTTTTTGTTTCTTTTGTTTTCCTTGCCCAAGGAGATAGATCAGAAAAAAATATCATTAAGAGCAATGTCAGAGTGAGTTTACCGCCTATATTTTCTTCTAGGAGTTTTATGGTTTCGGATCTTACATTTACATCATAAATTCATTTTGAGTTTATTCTTATAATAGCTGTAAGAAGGTCATCTAATTTCAATTTTTTGCATATGTATCTGTCCAGTTTTCCCAACACTATCTATTGAATAGACTGTCTTTACCACACGGTATGTTTTTGCCGCCTTTGTCACAAATCAAATGACCAAACAGGTATGGATTTATTTCTGGGCTCTTTATTCTGTTTCATTGATCTATGTGTCTGTTCTTATGCCAGTACCTCGCTGTTTTGATTACTATGCTTGTAGCATAGTTTGATATCAGGTAGTGTGATACCTACAACTTTGTTCTTTCTCAAGATTGTGGTGGCTATTTGGGATCTTTTGTAGTTCCATATAAATTTTAAGGTTATTTGTTCTAGTTCTGTGAAAAATATCATTGGTATTTTGATAGGGATTTCACTGAATCTATAGATTGCTTGGGTAGTATGGTCATTTTAACAATGTTAATTCTTCCCATCCATGAGCACGATATATGCTTCCATTTACTTGTATCTTCTTCAATTTCTCTTTTCAGTGTCATAGCTTTCTGAGTACAGGTCTGTTACTTCCTTGGTTAAATTTATTCCTAGGTATTTTATTTTTTGATGCAACTGTAAATGGGATTGTTTTCCTAATTTCTCTTTCTGACACTTCATTATTGGTATATAAAAAGGCAAGCAATTTTTCAATATTAATTTTGTATCCTGCTACTTTACTGAATTCATTTATCACGTCTAATAGTTTCTTGGTGGAATCTTATATAGTACCATGTCATCTGCAAATAATGACAATTTTACTTTGTCCTTTCCCATTTGGAAGCCTTTTCTTTTTCTTGTCTGATTGTTGTGGCTAGGACTTCTAATACTATGTTGAATGAAAGTGGGCTTCCTTGTTTTGTTCTGATCTTAAGGAGAACACTTTCAGCTTTTACCCATTGAGTATGATGTTAGCTGTGGGTTTGTTATATATGGCCTTTATTATGTTGAGGTATGTTCCCTCTATTCCCATTTTTCAGAGAGTTTTTATCATAAATGGATGCTGGATTTTGTCAAACACTTTTTCTGCATCTATTGATATGATCACATGATTTTTATTTTTCATTGTTTATGTGATGTATCACATTAATTGATTTGTGGATACTGAGCCAAACTTGCATCCCAGGAATAAATGCCACTTGATGATGTAGTATGAACTTTTTAATGTATTGCTGAATTTGGTTTGCTAATATTTTGTTGAGGATTTTCCCATCTATGTTCACCAGGAATATTGGCCTATAATTTTTATTTTTTTTTGGATAATGTATTTGTCTGGTTTGTGGATAAGGGTAATGGTGGCTTCATAAAATGAGCTTGGTTGCTTTCCCTCCTCTCGAATTTTTTGGAATAGTTTGAGGAGAACAGGTTTTAATTCTTTCCTGAATGTTAGGTAAAATTCATCTGTGAAGCCATCTGGTCCAGGACTTTTGTTTGTTGGGAGTTTTTTGATTACTGATTCGATTTCTTCAGCAGTAATCAGTTGGTTGAGATTTTCTGTTTCTTCTTGATTTAGTCTTGGAAGATTGTATGTTTCTAGGAATTTATCAATTTTTTTCCAGATTGTCCAATTTATTGGCATTTAATTGCTCATAATATCTTCTCATAGTCCTTTGCATTTCTGTGTTGTCAGTTGTCACTTTCATTTATGATTTTATCTATTTGGGTCTTTCTCTTTTTTTTTCTGATGAGTCTGGTGAAAGGTTTGTTAATTTTGTCTATCCTTTCAAAGAACCAGCTCTTGGTTTCATTGATCTTTTTTTATTTATTTATTTTTAGACTCTATTTTATTTCCAGTCTTATCTTTATTATTTCCTTCCTTCTACTCACTTTGGGCGTTGTTTGTTGTTCTTTTTCTAGTTCCTTTAAATATGACGTTAGATTGTTTATTCGAATTTTTTTTTTGTTTCTTAAGATAGGACTATATTGCCATGAATTTCCCTCTTATGACTGCTTTTCCTTTGTCCCGTAGATTTTGGGTCATTGTGCTTTCATTTTCATTTGTCTTAAGGTATCTTTCTATTTCTTTCTTGACTTGTTGTTGACCCATACATTATCTAGTAGCATGTTACTTAGCCTCCATGTGTTTATGTGTTTTTCAGTTTTTTTCTTGTAATTGATTCTATTTTCATGCCACTCTGGTCGGAGAAGATGCTTGATATGATTTCAATTTTCTTAAATTTATTGACACTTGTTTTTGTGGCCTAACATATAGTCTGTCTTGGAAAATGTTCCATGTGCACTTGAAGAGAATGCATATTCTCTGCTTTGGTGTGAAATGCTCTAAAAATATCAATTAAATCCATCTGGTCTAGTGTGTCATTTAAGGCTGTTGTTTCCTGGTTGATTTTCTGTCTGAAAAATCTGTCCATTGGTGTCCATGGGGTGCAAAATCCCCTACTATGATTGTATTACTACGATCTCTCCCTTTACTTATGTCAGTCAATATTCATTGTATATATTTAGATGCTCCTATGTTGGGTGAATAAATGTTTACAAGAGTTATATCCTTCTGTTGGACTGATGTCTTTATCATTATGTAACAGCCCTCTTTGTCTCTTATTATAGCCTTTGTTTTAAAGTGAATTTTGTCTGATATAAGTCTTGCTTCCCCAGCTCTTTTTTTCATTTCCATTTTCATGAAACATCTTTTCCCATCCCTTTACTTTCAATCTGTATGTCTTTTTATCTGAAGTTTGTTTCTTGTACACAGTATATGTATGTCTCGTTTTTTTTATCCATTCAGCTACTCTATATCTTTTGATTGGAGCATTTAATCCATTTACATTTAAAGTGATTATTGATAGGTACGTAATTATTTCCATTTTTATTATTCATACTTATGTTCTTCCTCCAGTCTTTCTTTTTCTTAAGGAAGTCCCTTTAACATTTCTTGTAATATTGGCTTGGAGGTAATAAATTCCTTTAGCTTTTTCTTGTCTGGGAAGCTCTATCTGTCCTTCGATTTTAAATGATAGCCTTGCTGGATAGAGTATTCTTGGTTGTAGGCCCTTGCTTTTTATCACTTTGCATATTTCTTTTTTTTTCTTTATTTTTTATTTTTTTTTAATATATTTTTTTAAATTTATTGGGGTGACAATTGTTAGTAAAATTACATAGATTTCAGGTGTACAATTCTGTATTACATCATCTATAAATCCCATTGTGTGTTCACCATTCAGAGTCAGTTCTCCTTCCATCACCATATATTTGATCCCCCTTACCCTTATCTCCCACTCCCCACCCCCCCTTACCCTCTGGTAACCATTAAACTATTTTCTGTGTCTATGAGTTTTTGTTTCTCATTTTTTTGTCTTGTTCTTTTGTTGTTTTTGGTTTATATACCACATATCACTGAAATGCTCCAATGATCACTGCAGCTTTATTTACGGTGGCCAAGACATGGAAACAACCAAACTGTCCTTCGATAGATGAATGGATAAAGAAGTTGTGGTATATATACACAATGGAATATTATTCGGAGGTAAGAAAAGATGATATAGGACCATTTGTGACAACATGGATGGATCTTGAGTATAATGCTAAGCGAAATAAGTCAGACAGAAAAAGCAGAGAACCATATGATTTCACTGATATGTGGTATATAAACCAAACCAAAAACAACTTTGCATATTTTGTGCCAATCCATTCTGGCCTGCAAAGTTTCTGTTAAATCAGCTGACGATTTTATGGGAGCTCCCTTGTATGTAACTAGTTGTCTTTCACTTGCTGCTTTTAGGATTCTCTCATTGACTTTAACCTTTACCATTTTAATTATAATGTGTCTTGGCGTGGGCCTGTTGGGGTTCATCTTGTTTGGAACTCTGTGCTTCCTAGGATTGTATGTCTATTTTCTTCACCAGGATAGGAAATTTTTCAGTTATTATTTCTTCAAATAGGTTCTGAATCCATTGTTTTTTCTCTTCTCCTTCTGGTACCCCTGTGATGCGAATGTTGTTACACTTGGTGTTGTCTCAGAGGTCTCCTTAAACTGTCCTCATTTTTCTAAATTCTTTTTTCATTTTGCTTTTTCGATTGGATGTTTTCTGCGACCTTCTCTTCCTGATTCAATCCTCTGTTTCATCTAGTCTGCTGGTGATTCCTTCTAGTGTATTCATTATTTTAGTTATTGTATTTCTTTTACATTTCTGACTGGTTTTTATTTATGTTTTCTATCTCCATTTTTTATTTCCTATCTCTTTGTTGCAGTTCTCCATGAGACCATTGAGCATCTTTATAATCAGTGTTTTGAACTCTATATCTTGTAGATTGTCTGCCTCCAAACTGTTTATTTCTTTTTCTGGTGTTTTCTCCTGTTATTTTATTTGGGACATAGTTCTTTGTTTCTTCATTGGTTGTCTTTCTGTGTTTGTTTTAGGTAGATGTGCTACATCTCCCAGTCTTATTTGGGTGGCCTTATGTAGTAGGTGTCCAGTGTGGCCGAGTGGCATGGTCTCCCTTGTCACCTGTGCCAGGTGCTTGTGGGCTAATTAGGTGGTGCTCTGCTGTGGTTTGAAGCCAACCTTCAGGAATGTTGGTTCTGGGGTTTCTTGGGAGGGGCTCTGATGCAGGCACCAGTCAGCCACTGCCTATGACTGGCTCTGGACTGTGTGGTAGGAGCTACAAAGTAATCCATGGTTGGTTGTTGCTTGTGCTGTACCCAGAGGGGCTTGGGAGAGGCCACACTGTGAATCGAAGACAGCTGCCACCATAACCAGAACCGGGCTTGGGGTAGCTTTACAAAAAGCCCAAGTCACCCTAAGGAGTACTGCTGTCTGCCAGCTCCTGGTTCCCGTAAGGCTCAGTCACTGATAGAGCCTTGTGTGGTATGTGAGTTGGGTGAGGTGAGTCATAAGGGGTTGACGAATGGTGTTCACCAGGTTAATGTAGATTCTGGTTTGGTATCAGTATCGAGCCTGGAGTCATTCAGCAAAAGTCTCAGAGAACACTGAGGCCAGCCATCACCTGCCTGGGGCATGCAGACCCCCAACAGTTGTTCAAGAAAGAGTGCAATGCAGGTGGGACTGACTGCTGGCCAAGAAAATGCCTCTGGCATTGCACGAGTTAGGTGGAGCAGGGTCCCAGGGAGTTACCAAGGTGGAGCAAGTGGGGTTTACCAGGCCAGTGCAGATTCAGATGTGGCCATGTGGGGGAGAGTTCTACACAGGAAAGATGGTGTCTGCTTGTCAGCTGCACAGGAAGAGGACTCTACACAGGGTAAAAAGAGTCTCTCCAGTCCTCACCCTGAATCTGCACAACTCAGTCTCTCCTTCCATGTTTCTGATGCCTCCAGAGTCACTGATTCCTCTGCCAGAGCACAGGGTGAATGCCTGTGAGTGAGTGAGTCTGTGCACGAGTCCTTTAGGAGGACCACTGGGTTCCCCACACCCTTCCATCCCACCTGGATGGTCAGAATCCCAATGTTTTTCACAGCCAGATATTGTGGGGACTCCTCTTCCTGGTACTGGTACTCCAGGCTGGGGAGGCCTGTGTGTGGCTGGGATAATATGTCCTCTGGGGGCATCTCCATGGCCAAGATATCTCTCCCAATTCTCAATTGCCACAAGGAGATTTGGGGCCATCTTGTTGGGCATCTCTGCCCCTCCTACCAGACTTGACGTGGCTTCTTTATATCCTTAGTTATAAATAACTTCCCTTCAGCTCAACTTCAGATGGCTCTCAGGTTGATTGTTCTATAATTTAATTGTAATTTTAATGTGGTCACAGGAGGAAGCAAGCACAGCATTTATCTACTCCACCATCTTGGATGTCTGGTGAACTCCCATTCTTAAAGGGCCATGTCCTCTTCTTTTCTACAGGAAATCTAGGGGTTTTTTTTTACTTCCTGACCTTTAACCACCTATCACAAAAGTTCAAAAATAAGACATCTTCTTTAAATTAATAAAGCAGGATGATTAAGCCAAACTGCCTTTTGGCTGGTTCTTGAACTAAAAATCGGATTCCTCCAGGAGAAGAAGAATGATGGAGTGGTAGTGGAGGTCAGGGAAAAGAAAAGGCTAGGGTGACTCAGTAGGATAAGAATGCAAATGTTCACACAAAATCTCTAGTGATTGTAGGGAAAGCAGTTCCAGAAGAGTCATCTTGGGGAGATGGATGGAAGAGCACTGAAGGGGAAGGACAGTATGTGGAGACCACCTTTTACTACCAGGAGCCTAGATGAAAAGAGGGGGAGAGAAAACTGCAGCTAGAAGAGGAGGAAACCAGCCTGTTTATATGATGAAAAGAAAGGTGCCAATGAAAGGGGAGGTTTGAGGAAACAGGGAGGACAAGAGAAACAATCAAGTTCCTGAGGAAGTGGGAGGGAAAGGAATCTTGGATTTCGTTGACTTCAAGCTTAGCTTGAGGTACCAGTGTAAACTGCCCACCTCAGGCTCTAGGAACAGGCCCAGATTATAATAAGAACCCCATTCTTGTCTGGTTGAGGCATAAGCTGGAGACCGCCTACCAGGCACCTGTGTGCAGACTTTAACAAGTTACATGGCACCTCCATATGTACCGTCTCAGGGCCTCTCATCCCATCCACCTGTGAGGTCAGCTGGACAAGCACTTGGCTTCATTTGACAGAGGTATGGTCTTGCCATCAAAGCACCACATTCAGAACTTCTAGGTTTCTGACCCCAAGCTCCTGATGCTTTGTGCTTCACCTGCCCTTGTCAGAGGTGGAAGAGATGAGGGCGACACCTCCTCCACCTGGAATCATAGCAGAAAATCTCATTGCTTTCATCCTGCCAAGCTGAGTGGAAGCCATGCCTCTTCTAATGGCCTCATTCATTCAGAGTCCTTTGGAGAGAAAAGAAGCTGATGTGAAATAAGAGGATAACAAAGCAGAAAACACTTTGGTTCTAAAGAGTAGACAGAAAAGGGAGCCTGGCTGCTTTAATCTACTTCACAGGCTGAGAAGCTATACCTGAGGCTGACAACCTAGGTGACGTGGGAGGCTGGCCAGTGAATGGGAAAGTAATAGAGTGACAGACCTTCGGCCAGGGGACAAAATAGGCTAGCAGGTTAGAAGCCAGTCTGGTTAAGGTACTGATTGAACAATTCCATCTAAAGTTAAAGATGACAAATAGCCTGTTCCATTACACGAAGCACTGCCAATGAGATGAGCCTCTCATGCTCTCTCCTGATGCTCCAGCCACATCATCCCCTTACTTCCCTGCTGCTGGCACCTTCTCTTCCAGGGCAGTGCTCCTCTCCGCCAGAAACTGCCACGGTGGTGCTGGAAGATTCCCACCAGTCACACTGGTCTTGCAACAGACTGTTTTAGCAGGAAACTGTTTTCCATTTCCTCTTTAAGGGAAACAAATGTGAGGGTGGAAATGACCCCAGGAGTGATCCCTTGGCCCTCTCCAGAAGACATATTTGGGTTTGTCCAATCTAATATGATCACAAGAAATTGGAGATTAAGGGCACTTTTTGTTTTGAAATACTAACCTTTTTGGTAATGAGGTTGAACAGTTTTATCATAAAACCATGGACTAATAGGTCTAAAATAAAATTAGCTAGTTGCAACTCCCAATAAATACCCAGTGAGGATCAATGACTTGCTCCAGGTCTTAAAGTAAGTAAGCTATCCCTAAAAGAAATCAGGGTTCTTGACTCTCAGCTTTATGATTTTTCTGAAATTATGTGTCCTGGAGCTAAACAAGATAGAGAGGATTACTAAAAACACCCAGACACAACCATCTGACCAGTGGAGGAGACTGAAGGCAATGATCTGGAATGCTTTTTCAATCTCCATGTTCTGAGTGATCCTCTCAGAAAACCGACTGCTCATGGAAAGACAGATGCTGATTCGATTAACACACCTGCAGAAGGACACTGCTTCCCAGGGCTGGTTAATGTTAACCCCTTAGCATTTTCACCTTTGATTTCCTTAATGTGATTGCTCCTGTCTGACAAACGTCAATTCCTATTTGTCCTCTAATAAATGGGCTGCTTAATGCTGGGGGGAGAAAGACCAACAGGCAACCCTCATTGTCATCTATGAATAACTCCAAAGTCATTCTTCTTTGAACTTAAACATTTTTATCACATACAAATGCCCTCACTGGCAGCATCTAGTCCTTTATGGAGTAACTGCCCCTCAGAAAAGATCATGCTTTTCTGAACATACAGTATTTTTGGCCGCAGCCTTGAACTGCTGGGAATGCAACTAACTGCTTTTTAACTGGAGCCAAAAACCAGAGCTGGTTGGATTCAGAGTGGAGCCTTCCCACCTCAGAAATGTCTGCTGGAGCCTGGAGATCAGGGAATGGGTGGCCTAGTCCTCCACCTCCAGGTTCTCACTCCCCGGGGAAGTTCTGTTTGTACCTAGGGATTATGCTGACTCAGGAAACAGAATTTCTCTTCTCTGGCCAGAAAAAAATGACTTGTCACACATTGGGACCGCAACTGAGTGGCTCACGGGGGAAGTGTTCAATTTCCCTGTTGGTGTCTGTGAATGTGTGAATAAACTAGAAGTTCAGAGGAAAGGAAACAGAAGAATCACCAAGAAAGTTTTTGTTGTCTTCCATCAATGTGCCAGGCCAAAATGTCTTTTCCTTTCCAAAGGGAAAGAATTACAGGAACAGTTTCTCTTGTCTTCTGTTACCCAAGGAAATGATTAGCATTCTGGAAACCCATCGCTTCTGGTTCTCATTCTATCAAGCAATTATTTAGAATTTATAGCTTATTAATATAACAGTACATCTCATTGACACGGTATGCTAAGCAGCTTACGCTTAATCAGAATATCAAGCACAATGGCTTGTTAAACACAATCTCTTCTCCATGCATTCCTTTGATTTAACTAATTTTAACCGAGCACATGAAGGACGTGAGCTGAAGGCCAGTTGTCCACATTGAAATGCCGGTAGAGTAATTATGCACAATATAAAGTAACTAATAGGAAGTGTCTAACGGGCTATTTCCATATGCAAGAACTCAGATGGGGTATGTGTTGTGCCAGATAAAGCTGCTGTGCAATTTGGGATGAAAACCAACATATGGAAAAATCCCAACTATTCAGTGAAATTCTCTCTTCTCCCATTCACATGAACTCAAGTCCTTTACTCTTAGTCTAAGATTTCAAACAGTAGATACAGGCTTTTACATGGGGTGATGGGGATTCCATCTGAACTCACAGACATTGTTAATTCCAGCTGAGTAAGGTTTCCAGGAACAAAGGAACCTACATTTGTCTGCATAATACCCTCTGCTTCCACTGCCGACATCTTAGAGATGGAAGACAGTGTCAACTCACACCCAAACTGGGGCTGGGTGGTGGGTGCGTGGCCCATCCAAATTCATCTCCCGTGCTAATGTGGCCCCTCCACTGTCCCCACACTCACGCTCTCTCTGCTTTGGGTCATGTTCCTCCAGCCAGCAATTCGAGGCCATGAGCTCCGTCATTGTTCCAAGGTTTTCCCTTCTGCAGAGCCAGCAACATTTTAGGGCATCCTGGGTTACTTCATCCTATGATCTTCCTCTTTCTCTGAATTTCTTTAGCACTTTCATACACTGGTTAATATACAGTTTTCCCCTTTTCCCAAGAGTTTAATATATTAATGCCAACAAGCAAGTACAAGTGTGTCTACGACTGCTCTAGTCCCTGAGAAGATTCTCTGTCATCTAGCCAACATCTGTCTTGTATATCTGTCCTGAGAGCATTGTGCTGGGGCACAGTGAGGACAAAGAGGGCCAAGGGAGTTTGTGAAGGCAGTAGGACAGGCGAAAGAAGCTTATACGCTGTTGGGAAGAAAGACAAGTCAACAATCCAATAGTGCCACACCAACTATGAGCAAGGGGGTGGGCGTGTTGGGCTGGAAGGAACGATGACTTGTAACTCCAGGTCAGCTGGATTTGAGCTGGACTTAAAATTGAAGACACTGGACTGGGGTACTCTGCGGAAGGCGCCTGGAAGGCCCACACACAGGGCAGATTTCCGTCTGACAGCAGTAGGGACACAGCAGGTGTTTCTCACAAGGGCAACAGCAGGCTGCCGTCTGATTTAGAAAGAGGGGACTGCTGAGCATCCCATGGGAGTGGGAATAATGGTGTAACTGAGGGCAGACAACGGGCACACACAAGCCGGGGATGCTCAGAGGGAACTACTGGATGAATTGGATGTGGAGCGAAATAAAGAAGTGGGGACACAGGTTCAGATGCTGTGTGGCTGCCCGCGAAGGGAAATTTTGACTGAGATAGAATATTCCCGATTCCTCCACCACTTCGTGTAATTATAACGATTGCAGTGAAAGCTGTTCATTTACCTTTGAGCATCACTGTGGCGACATTCCTTGGGTTCTGATGGTTCTGTTTTCACTTGCATTAGTTTTTAGTAGCTTGTTAGGACTTTCTTGGTGCTCTTTGTCCAACAGTGCTGTAGTTAGAAGCATTTTAAATGTCCAAAACTTCTTTCCCCCAGGGGTCTTTTTATTTAAACCTATATTACTAATTTTTGGTTCTATTACATTGTGATCAGAGAATAAGATCTTTAAATATTTGCTTTTTAAGCTCTATGAAACTTTGGCAGACTAGGACATAATCAATTGTTGTGCCTGACCCATGGACATTTGAAAAGAACTTACTCTCCTTCTGGAAGGCATTCAAGTTCTAAAAATATCTACTTTTATTAATTATGTGTGTTCATTAATTCATCATATAATTGATGAATCAATGTTTGTTAAACATGATTAAGTCAAATTAACTGTACCTTTCATATCCACTATATAATTTTTCTATTTCTTTTCCTCAGTTTGCCACATATTAAAAATGGTGGACTAGCAATTTCTACCTTCTTGTGGCAATTCTGATTCACCTGATGTTTTGTGACCAGATCCTCCTTCACCTTCATGGTGATTGGTCCTTTGCCCTCTTCTTCAAGTTCTCACCACTCACAAAGGAACATCTGTGACCCCAGCTGTCCTATTTCAGGCCCACTGGCACCTGACTGCCCTTCAAACGCTCACTCATTCTGAATCCATAATCTCCACAGCCAAGCCCAGCCAAAAGACTCAGAATAAGTGAATCAGTGCAGAGGAAGTGGAATAAGGCCCGTCCTTGAGTGTCAGCATCAGGCTGCAATGAAGGCTCTGGGGGACAAGAGTTAGACAGGTGAACATCCTCTGCTGGCTTTGCTCAGGAGAATAAAGGATGTCCAAGTGACCATGTGGCTGAGTCAAGAAATGACATGGTGTTGGGTGTGGATCTCTGGGCAGGGACTGGAGGAGGCCAGGCCGAGTTCAGGTCCTCTTCTGTGGTCACTACAGAAGAGCTTAAAATGATAGGATGGTGCTTGGAAACTTCATTATCTTGATACTGCTTATATTTGGGTAGCTATTTATCTTTAACTTTGGCTTTTACTAAGCTCACTGTGACAGTGATATTTGCTGCTTACTGAGAATTTTTTACTGAGATTGAAATTCCCGATTCAATCTCACCATACACGTCCTGGCCTCCCTGTGGTTAGATGAAGCCCTGTGACTCCAACGAGTGGTGCGTCGCATCTCAGCCAAATCATTTAAGAACAAAACTGGCATACGAGTCTCCAGTTTGTCTCTTCCCTGCTGTGACCTGGAAGCCAGTTCCAGATGGTGTAACTGTAAGATGACTATGTTTGTGCACACATGCACATTTGCGGGGGATGCAGAGGCACTTGTCATAATTCGGCCAGGACGTTCCTAGAGCAACAGAACTACTTGCACCCTGTGTTATGCAAGTTGAAAGCAGATCGGTTCCCTGAACTACCACTTGGAAAGGAACCTACCCTGAAGAGTCACCCAGCTCTCGCTGAACTTTACATAAGTGAGCCATAACTTCTGTGTATTAAGCAACTGAATGTTCAGGGGATAGTTATTACCACAGTGTAGCTTGTCCTATCCTGATGACACAGTTCTTTAGACAATGTCAATGTCTCTCAACGTGTGGACCATCAGCAAGGAAGGAAGAGGGCTGGGCTCACATGTGCTTTGCTCTGTTGAGAAATCACCAAAGAAAGAGTGAAAATCCAGGGACAGGAGCTTCTTCCTGTCCTCTTTTTGTCTGGAGACTTTTTTCTCTTTTACATTGGAAACTTCTGTTATTCATAGATTATATGTCTAGGTCTTATTACCATGTCAGTTATCTTTTCTCACATTCTTTTGGAAATATTTCTTGTTTATCTGTTTATCTTCTTCAGTGTTAATTTTACTTTGTAAGTGCAACAGCAATAAAACATAGCACAAGTTTTCTTAGTGTTTTAATTTCACTATCTTATTATGTGCCACCCAGTTTATGATTAATAAACATAAAACCCTCCTCTATCTTGCTGGGAATCTGTAACAATTGTTTCCTAACTTTTCCCTGGGTTTCAAGTAAGACATAACTTAGGCACACCTTTAAGCTCTTATGATTTTGTTCTTTTGTGTTACAAAATGTATCCATAGGTTTTAGATACTTTTTCTGTTTGTTCTTATACTTTGCTGAGCTCAATGCATGGATGATAAAACTCTTGTTTTTCAGGCAGTATAAGGAGCATTTTTAATGAGCTTCTCACCCTATCACCATCGTGGATGATATTATGTAGTATTTTAACAAGACACTCAGTTGAGAAGCCTCTGTGGGAATGGGCCGCTTATTTCTGACCACCAGAAATTTCTGTTGCTTTGCCTCCACCCATACTGCCCACCTTTTTCTGATTCACCATACATGTCATTAACACTGCGTGTGCCTTCTTGATTGTACCAGCCTGTGTCACCCTGTTGTACAGATCTGTGATTTAAGATTGTGAGCAAGAGAAATCAAAATGGGATTTATATGTGTGTGTGTGTGTGTGTGTGCATGTACACGTGAGCATGTATGAGTGTGAATGGGAGTTAACTGAAATGACTAAAGCTGACAGAAGTAAATTCAGCAAAACCAAATATTTCCTAAGAGATATTCCCCAACCATATACACACTGGAAGTGCCACGGGTGGTGAGGGTGGGTTTCAGGCTGAAAGAGAGACAAGACACTATAATCAGACCACATGATACCACAAGGAAGAACTTTAGATCCTCTATGAAAACAGAGATGTACTATTACTGCCATGAGACAAAAATCAGATGCTACAAAAGATCAGTGAGGCTAGAACATCCCTAAGGTGGAAGGAGTTAGGAGGAAGGACAATTTCACACACACAAAATAATGCTGCCATGAGCTGTGCAGTCTCCTTTACACTCTTCATGTTACGTGCTGGCCATCGAGACCTCTGGTCACAAATGACGACAGCAGGTTTGGAACGGGCTGAGTGATGTGTGAAAGAGTGTGCACTATTAGTTGCAGTCCATTAACATTTAAATTTGGTACGCTTCCTCCAATATGATTTATACTAACTGGCCCCCCTTGATCTTGGAAATTTTCCCGTAGGCTAAATGAATCCTCTTTCCTCTGTGCATGCCCTCCCCTCCCCCGGAACACCATCAGCCCTGCTGTTCTCTAAGGGACAGTCAGAGGTGACTCTGGGCCCCCAGCCCTGGACCCTCTTCTGTCATTCCAGCTTATCCTGGCACATCTGTATGATTGTGCTCATTGTGCTTTATTACATTAACCAATCACGTGATTTCTTTTTCTTTCTTGGGAGCAGGACCTATGACTTTTTCACATTTATATTCCCCAAACTCAGGGCTCTGTTTGAAACATATTAGGCTCTCTGTTGCTGTGTAATATTGAATAGATGAATGAAAACACAGAACGTTGGCACAAAGGCAAGTCTTCCTTACGTTTAAATACATTGTGATGAAGAATTGGGCAAGTATGACGGTGAAGACTGGTGACAGCCTTCTCAGTATCCCTGATCAGGTCTTCTCAGTGTAGCTTCAGTGACTAGTCCTGAAGGGGATTCACAAGAACATTTCTTTGTCTGTGGGAAAACAGGTGGGTTTATTTACTCTGTATCCACAGTGTGACATAATCTTAGGCTTTAAGAAATACTTCTAGAATAAAAGATAGGACATGTTCTTTGCCCCCCACCCTGCTGTTCGCCATATATAATGATTCAGATTCCTTTCTGGGCAACAGAGGAGAAGAATCTGGACAGCAGGAAACATGAAGCAAGAGATTAGAGGAATCAGGGAGGAACTCGGTACGTTTATCCTACAGAAGACAGGATTGGGCGGCTGAGTGGGTCGGGGAGTAGGATGGGATAGGGCCCATTCTCCCCACTCACTGGGGTGAATTATCTGAGGAAAGTTTGTGCAGAAGAGGAATTGAACTTGCACCACAGAGCTTCGGTGGGTAGAACCAGTACCCTTGCATAAGAGCCGTGGGGAGATACTGTATGACTGTTACAGAGCAATAAATTATAAGGTAATATTGCATGGTGCTTCATTATGCCTCTGAGGCAGATGTCCTGTGTTCAGATCCTGGCTCCTCCCTTTGATAGCTCTGTGACTCAGCTTCCCTGTCTGTGCAATGGTGACAATAAAAACAGCTCGCTTGGCACTTCTCAGAATAAATGAGGTGACCAGCACTTAGCACAGTACCTGGCTTACAGCTGGTATTCCAAATGCATGCCACTAGAAACACTACCTATTTCCAGTGTTGGAGGGGTGTCAGGTGGTGAGAGCCTTGTCACCAGAAGGGTTCAAGCACAGGCTGGCTGACAGCTGACACACGAACTTGTAGGTCCCTCCTGACAGAGCTCTACAGTGAGTCTGGTAGCCTGAAAACGGCTGGTGGGCATCTCCCCTGCAGCATGGCTGCAGGCACTCTGGACCCCTCAACAGCAGCAGAGAGAGAGAGAGGAGTGGCAGCTAATCCGTGTGCAAGAAGCACTTTGGAGAGAGCAACACGCAGAGTGAGTTATCATAATTCCATTCCTAGTTTGAAATGTTCCAATTACTCTACTTTAAACAACTTTTTCAAAGTTGAAACATCAAAGCTACAATTTTTACCATCGCCCCAGGCCACCACCGGAGAGCAGAGGAGGTGGACCTGTTTTGGAGCCCATGCTGGGGGCTGGGAGCTGTCTCTCAAGCTATGGGCCCTTTGGATTGAAATTTAAAGCACTTCCTCAGCACAGATTGAGGATAAAAATAGATAAAAGTTTGAGTCTGAGAAGAGAGCAATATTTGCCAAAAAATGTCATGAAATAGTGTTATTTCTCTTTGTAGATATATGGCTTGGGTAGAAAATATGCATTTTTTTTTTTTTTTTAAATCAGGGATGGTCACAAAATTCTTTTCCTTAGGACAAGAAAGAACTCAGTTGAGACAGGCCCCAGAGGGCAGTCAGGTGGCACCCTGCTTTACCGCATTAGTGTGAGAGGATATGGCCATGCCAGCTTTGCATGGGTCCCTTGAAAAGAATCAATTGGCAGCTGCCCTGCCCAGCCTGCTCTTCTCACTCTACAGCCACTGGGGAGGGAAGAGACTGCAGAGACACTGGCAGAAGGTTATATTAAGGATCCCACTGAACGCTGAGGCTGATGCATTCCATTCTTGTTGGATTTGGGACTTCCTACCTCCCTCTAGTCTAACCTCTTAATTTTCCATTTTCTTTCTAATCACTCCTTATTATCTTGCCTTCTGCTGGTCCCTGTTCTCTCACAAGTTCTCTGCTCTCTAATGATACATGATCTCAAGTTACCTTCCAAGGTGCAAACCCCTCGAATCAGCTCTTTAGGTCACACCCCTCCATGCCCCGGTGGCCCTGAGCCAGTGCAGTAGAAGGCACAGCCTCTGGGCAATGACTGCTCACTGTGGCCCCGCCGATTTCCTAACCCGTGTGCCTCCGTTTCCCACCTGCAGAGTGGGAGATAAACAAGAGCATCTGCATCCCGGCCTGACTGTGGCCCTGAAACCACCTGACCCGTGGGCAGTGGGCCTTGTTAGCCAGCATCATGAGTGGTCCCTGGCGCCCAAACCTGCCCACTGTTGGAAGCCGTCTGCTTCCCCATTTCAACCTCCAGTTTCTTGTTCTATAGCCTCCCAGAAAAACTGGTTCTCTCTTGGTCTAAATCACTGTTCTCAACCTCGTTTTTTATTCTTATCCTTCTGAGAAGACTTTTTAGACATTTGTTTTCTAATTCACTTTTTCCACAATGAAATTTTAATACCATGGATATGCTGTATATCTGTTTATGTACTGTGGCCCTTTGGAAGGCTACCAACCATTGTGATACCTAAGATTTCACCCCCTCTAAGAACCAGTTTTTACCCCTGTGGGGACATCTTGCTCTGTTGAGAAGGCGTGGTCCAAATCGGTTGTGCTTCACTGAGGGTGACTTGGTTCCATGTCCCTCCCCCCAGGGACATTTGGGGATCTCTGAAGATACTTTTGCTGTCACAAATTGGTGGTGGTGGTGGTGGGCACTACTTGCATCTAGTGGGTAGAGGCCAGGGATGCTGCTAAATATAGTACAAGGCACGGGAAACCCCTTTCCCACACAACTAGGATTTACCCCACCCGAAATGCCAAGACTGACCAGGGGAGAAAGTCTGCTTGAATGGATGACCCTAGAAGCTTTCTGGGGGTCTCAACTCAGGCAGAAGAAGTCTCTTAGGCTTAAATTTCCACTGGCCTCGGGCTGGCTTTCAGAGCTATTCTCACAGGAGAAGGCCCGTTCTTAACACTGCACAACGTGATGCAGTGACCGGACAAGATTTCACTCAGGGTTCCTTGAGGCACTAGCTGAGACCACACTTCCACAGCCAGTAAGGCTCACAGGCCCCAAATTCTGGTCTCCCCTACCATGCCCTCATGCCCCAGAGACTCACAGAGCATGACTGTCAGAAGGTGGCATTGGCCTTTTAAATAAATGAGAGCAAAAGCCATACAGGTATTTTGTCAGGGCCTTCCCAACGCAATTGGACCAGCCTGTCTCCTCTCAGACCTGCCTCCCGCGCAAGTCTTTTGCGGGATCATGCGGTTCTCCCTTCACTGTCCTCTCATGTATGTTGGGCTAAGGCCCCAGTGTGCGCCGTGGCCTGTGAGGCCCTGCCAGGTCTCGTCCCTCCCTGCCTTTCCAACCTCTTCACTTTCAGGCGGCACCTTCATCATTCTGCTCAGCCATAGAGGCCTTTCCCAGGCCCTGGAATCCAGCGAAGACATTTGTCCCTGGAGCTCGAGGTATTTCCTCTCTAGAACGTTCTTGGCTGTTCTCTGCTGTGCCCTCTCCCCTTTAGGTCATGCTTCAGTATCGTTCCTTAGGAAGGTCCTCCCTGACGAGTGTCCTCAGCCCGCCACCCAGCCTTCTGCTCTTTCTCATGGTTCTCAGTGCTTCTCCTTCCCATCATGCATCCCAACGTGTTACTGTCTGTGTGAATGCTTAGTTACTTAATGTCTGACCCACCAAACAGACTGTCAATTCTATGATGTCAGAGACCTCACCACCCCAAGCCTCACAGAGTACCAGCACACAGTGACACTTAATAAGCATTTGTCAACTGACTGCACTCTAGGCATTTCCATAGGATTCTTGTCACCTCTAACTCCATGTAAAAAATATTTCTAGAAAGTTGGTTGAGATATCTCACTCATATAGATGTAGCTCCTAGGTCTTTCTATCTTCAATCTACCAAATTCAAAAGAGAATTAAAAGGCTCCCAACGAACCTCAAAGTCACACTGGAAACAAAAAACTACCACTAACTGCTGACTAGAGAAATGATAACCACCACTGCTGTGGGTTCGTTCGCCTGTGTGAGCCCGATGGCCCCATTACAGGAGTGTTAGCCATGTCCCTGCTGACCCCAGAAGCCAGTTGTTGACCATGCCGTGGTCAGGACGCACTGCTGCTTCTGAGGTAGGCAGCCAGGGTCGCCAGAGACGGTTCTCTTGTAGAGTGCGGGTTGTTCCTGCTTCCTGAATCAGAAGACGACATGTCCCCTCAGGTAAGAGATTAAGCCGTGGTGCTGCTGCAGAAGAGTGTAGGGAGTGTGAGAAAAGATGAACACAGAAGACAGGGAGGCGAGAAGCACAGAGAGTGCCTGGGGGCGGAAGACCCACAGGGCCCACCTTGCCAGGCCAGGCAGTCGTGTGATGCTGTCCACAGGGGAACCTTGAAATGGAGCCAATCCCATGACCTCCACTAGGAACCGCTTTCAGTCGCCAAGGTTCCCAACACCTGGCTTCCATGAGCCATACAGCACTAATCACACCTGACCTTGCTCTCTAGTCAGCTGCACATCTGTCATCAGTCCTCCATTGCTGTAACTCTCCTAGGCCAACAACACTTCCTGGCTGCCGACACAAGGCCTGACACAACCCTTAGCTCACTTTCTTGCATGCAGAACCCAGAAAATGTTTGTTGAGCTGAATTTAATTCCTTCTCTGGGGGTGAACAGACCACGGCTGTGAAAACCTCATATGGCAGCAGAGATATTCCATAAAGAAGATGGCAGAGTCGAAAGGGGAATGGAGGAAGGACAGACTGGCTCAGTTCCTTGTCCTTGACGGAGGATGTCTAATCCACCCAGCTGGGGGATGGTGTGTTCTCCAATGTGCATATTATATTTTCCACAAATTATGGCACCTATCACTCCCCTTCCATACGAACTGTGACTCTGACACTGTGTCCATCAAGAAGCAGGGTCTATGTCCCTTCTCTTGAACCCAGGGCTCCCCTTGAAATGTGACTACAGTAGTTCCCCCTTATTCAGTTTCACTGTCTGCAGCTTCAGTTACCACGTGCTCTTCAGAGCACACCCCTATCCCGCAGAGCAAGCCTCAAACCTGCCCCAGTGCTCTCAGACTGAGGGGAACCATCCCAACTTGCCCCAGACCCCTGACATGCCTCTGGGCTCATTTTCCCCTGATACCTTTCCAAAGAAGAGCTCCAAATTTCCCATACCCACTCTAAATCCAAAGAACTGGCTGATTTTCTGGGTAAGCAAAAAAGGAGAACTTGGTGTGAGTGTCAATGGGGATAAAAACATAAAAAAGAAAATAATAGCTTTCCATTGTAATCTACACATTCCTTTGAACTTTTCTGCATCAATAGAATGGACTTTTGTAATTTCCTGCATGGTTGTCCTTGTAGGAGGAATGGGGTTTGAATATGTCTCTAAAAGGTTAAGAAGAGTATAAAATGCAAGTTTCAAAATTACGTGAGGCTTTCATTTTTTCCATTTCAGTCACATAGAGGAAACACACAGTTGTATTTCTAAGCTTGAGTACTTTAAAATTTATGAAGTTGTCAAATACACAATATATATCCCTTTTAGATTTTCAAAAGTGGAGGCATTAATTACAAATCAGTCAAACGGGGTGCCATTTCATGCTCTGTGAAGCCGGCAGTGACTACATATGGCTGTCGACTGGTAGAAGTACTCATGAGTGGCGTTTTGCATGTGTATGGACAGTGGCTTCAAAGTGGAGGCCAACACCTGGCAAATCCACCATATTTCCTATCTCCACTTAGATTTCTTTTCCCAAAACAAACTGGTTTAAATAAGAGCTTCCACAATGATAAAGGCCATTAGCATAAACAAAGAGTGCTTACCGAGCTAGACTGGTATATAATACTTACGAAATGACCCTCGAGAACAAATGGCCCAATTACCACAGTCCCCAACACAAAGCTTCCAAATTTAGAACATGCCAGAGATGCTAGAAGTACTTTTGTGCTTGAATGCGGATTCCTCAGTGGGGACTACAGTTAAGTGATGGGTTGCCCTATTCTGAGGGCCTGTAGATGCAGCCAGCCCAGCCACGCATCATGCTGCATGGGTGGGGGAGCCAGCCCAGGCACCAGACTCCACCTGTCCCAGGTACTCCCCAAGGATTCCTCTCCTCATTGCTTGCCTGGTCCACCATTTCTCCTGCTGGTCTTCCTGGCTCTCCAATTTTCTGGCTATGTTTTCCTGTCCTGATTCCTGCTCATATCCTCTACCTCCTTGTTTTAGTGATTGTTCAGGCTCTCTTCCCACTGCTCACTTCCCTTGCCCTGGACGCATCCATATCTCTGGGCCCAAACAGCCTTGGTCCCCTAGGACCTCAGAGAGCTGACAAAGGGACATCTCCCACCTTGGCATCTTAGCAAAGGAATGGAGGATAAAACACTGACATTCCCCAGACGAGTTTTTCTCTAATGGGCCAAAGGATGGATGCCAAGAGTGATAACCTGGACGTCCCAACAGGCTATCAATAGGACAGCCAGTATCCAAGAGGCCCCCAGACATTTGACTACTTCTCTGCTGAAGCCCTGAACATTTAGCAGGGGCAGTTCCTGAAGGCTGAGCCTATCACAGTGCCCATGGGAGGTCTGCAGACACCCATCCAACTATTGGATCCAGGACTGAACAGAGTAGCTCAGGACCTATAGGCTGTGCTTTCTGGCATGGTATTCAACAGGCCTACAGAGTACAGGGGGAAAAGCAGTGACACCCTAAATAGAACAGAAACAGGATGATTCCCACCTACCTTCCTGTGGAAATAGTGGAAAATGGCAACAAACACACCAGGCCTGGATGCTACTGTCCAGTTCCTAGCCCCAGAAACAGCTATTATGAATCACCCATATCACTAAAGTCCCAACTGGAGAAGATGGTGTATATTCATATTTTACAGACAATCAAATTATTGCTTTGTTCCCAGGGAGATGAATGAGAGTGACAGACTTTTTGGAGTTGTAAAAATAGATGGATGCTTTCTATAAAATCACTCACAGATGCCTACAGTAATTTACAATAGATCTGGGAGCAAGCAAGTGAAATTCCAGATAGAATACCACACTGTTTTCCAGTGGCAGAGCAAATAGTTTGGCTATTATGATAATACATTTCCGCACAGCAAATATATCTCCCCTTAATAGAAATACATTAGACACCATTTATAAAAATATCAACATTGCAGTTCTGTTTCTTGAACTATAAGTTAGACACCAATCTAACACAATTTATGGATGAGGAAATCCAATTTCATGCTGTTTCAAACACATTTTTGTTTATTACACAACTATAGTTCTCTCTATATGAGATAGTGTATTACATGAAATCGATGTATGTGCATGGTATCTATCTGTGTCTGCAAAGGAATTATCAACATTGTACCTATTACAAATGGAATTATTTTAGGATATGTATTATATACAAGCAACATCCTGAGCACTGACGATATGATGACATCACTACATGATCTGTAGTGTTGCCCAAGCTGTCCCGAGGGTGAGGGATGAGATTTTCTGGATGAATAAATACTCCAAGAAATGGGGAGTAAAGCTGCAAAGCATTTTAGTCAGACAGATTTGGGCTGAGTTCTGACTCTTCTAGGTATTAGTGGCAAGATCTTGGACAAATTCCTTGGCTTCTGTCAGTTCCAATATCATCTTCTGTGAAATGGGATCCATAATGACTAATTCTTGTGAGGAGTGAATAATGTAATGTTTGTAATGCCTAGCACAATGTCTGTTACAATGGTAAAGACATTTTCTTTTTTTTTTTTAAGTGCTTCTCTCTCCTATTTAAATGTAATGACATTTGTGGGAACCATTCGGAAACTTAGTCCTTACTTGCTTGCCTTTGTAAGCACCAAACACAGACTAACTGAATACAGACTAAGTGTGGGGCCAAGTACTGCCCAGTGAGGGACACAGCAGGCCTGTGGCTCTTCACTTGGCCGTTTCCCTTTTTCTCTCCCTGGTGTCCATTTTGTTCTCTGCTCCCGCCACTCAGTGCAGGTTTTTCGTGACACGCTCTTCTCACTTTTAGAGTTCTGAAACCCCTGTGTTTACCCCGGTGTGGATTATTTCTCCTCTCTGGTTTAGCTTAGGTACACAAGGATTTAATTGGCTTTGACAATCAAATATGACACTTTTTTTCTGGGAGGAGGAGGGGTGTTTTCCTTATGGCTGGCAATTCTTGGGTTTTTGTCTAATGCTCTAGCGATAATAGTAACGATAGAGGCCCCAGCTACTCACATACAGGAGCTCAGCCAACAGTGAAGGTGGGCTAGGACAGATTTACACACAAAACATATCCATGGGAAGCAACAGTCCAGACTCGCAGCGTCCCAGGCAGTATGGGTTGCTGGATACCACAGAACCAAAAGCCTAAAAGGGTTCTGGGTAGAAACCAGTCTGAAAACACTGCTTGGTACCCACTGCTATGACTATATGGCCCAGCCCAGCCAAAGTTTCACACAGATGGTTATAGCACTTTTATTCATAACTGTCAAAACTTGGAAGCAACCAAGATGTCCTTCAG
This sequence comes from Rhinolophus ferrumequinum, assembly GCF_004115265.2. Taxonomy (NCBI): domain Eukaryota; kingdom Metazoa; phylum Chordata; class Mammalia; order Chiroptera; family Rhinolophidae; genus Rhinolophus; species Rhinolophus ferrumequinum. Next base: position 97,944,071 of record NC_046290.1, on the reverse strand, counting down.
TAGGTGATGGATAAGTAAACTGTGGTACCTCCAGACAATGGCCTATTCAGTGCTAAAACGAAATGAGCTATTAAGTCATCACAATACATGGAGGAAACTTAAATGCATATTACTAAGTGAAAGAAGCCAATCTGAAGAGGCTGCATATTGTACGATTCCAACTCTATGACATTCTGGAAAAGGCAAACTATAGGGACAGTAAAAAGATCAGTGGTTGTCAGGGATTGGGGGTGGGTAATGAATAGGCAGAACACAGGGGAATTTTAAGGGTAGCAAAATTTATGATATTCTGTATGATACTATCATGATGGATACATGTCATTTCACATTTGTCCAAACTCATAAAATGTACACCAACAGTGAACCATAATGTAGGGACGATACATTACTGGGGACCTTGGGTAATTATGATGTGTCAATGTAGGTTCATCTGTTATAAGAAATGTTCCACTCTGATCAGGGATGTTGATAATTGGGCAGGCCGTGCATGTTTGGGGGCAGAGGGTAGATGGGAAATCTCTGTACTTTTCTCTTAAATTTGTTGTGAACCTAAAATTGCTCTAAAAAATTATCTTAAAAAAAGCCAAAACTTTAAGTTAAAGAAGTATAGTCAACTGACTTGTAGCTTCAGTAAAATAGAAAAAAAAAAAGTGAACTTCATTGATCATTGCCATATAATTCTATCATCCTATATCAAGGAGGTAGCTTAACATGCACAGAAAAATTATTTCAAATACCTTTAAAACCTAGAGTGTTGACTACACATCTCTAGTGAAATACATCCTAAGGACAAAACAAACCACAAAGAAATACTAAATTTCATTCAGTCAACTTATTAGTTGGTATTCCTATTTGGAAGTTATTATTTACATATTGTAGGATAAAGCAAATAAGAAATTACATCAATAAGAATCAGACTTATTCTTATGTCAATATGAATAGTGAAAGATAAGTATAAAATCAAAGAAGTGAAAATCCTGCAATCGCAAATAATGTGAATTAGAAATATCGGCTTGAAGTAATGATTTACAGTTCTCTTTCTAAAAAGAAAATTAGTATTGTGCAGCTTTGTTCTTTGAAAAGCCTTAGACTCAATGACAAGCCAGTAGCAATGAGAGCCCTGACTAACAAGACTTTGGTTTCTAAATACCATTTCCTACCAGAAGGAATGAGAGCTCCTTAGAGAAATGGCTGATTCCTGGTCTGGGACTCAAAATATATAAGATGAGACTAGAACATCATGTGCTAGAAGGCAAGGAAGCTCTGCAAAGTTGCTGTTCAGGTCTTTTGCCATTTTACTCTTGATTTTTAGAATTCGCTCTATATAATATGAACAGGATTCTTCTGTCAGACGAAGGCACTGTGAATATTTTTCCCAGTGTGTGACTTGCCTACACATTTATTTGATGGTATCTTTTGACGAGCTGAAATTTTAAATTTTGATTAAGTCCAATTTGTCACTTAAAAAAAAAAGTTAGTATCTAGCTCAAAAACATATTGCTTACTTCAAGATATTCTTCTGTGTTTTCTTTTTTTCAGAGCTTTTATGGATCATAGACCTAAATGTAAAAGCTAGAACTATTAAGCTTCCAGAAGAAAACATAGATGAAAATAGATAAGCCGCAGATTGGAGAAAAATATTCACAGTACATATATCCCAAACGTAAATCATATTAAGAACACATAATAAATACTATAGTGAACAATAAAATAAAACAACACAATGCTTAAAAATGAGCAATAGAAGACGTACACATTATCCATAAGCACAAGAATAGGCACTCAATATCAATATATCATCAGCTATCAAGGAAATATAAATTAAAACTAACTGAAATACCAGTTAAAACTACTACTAGACCTGCTGAAGTAAATACTTACAATACCAAATACTAGCAAAGATGAGGAATACCTAAAGTGGAAAATGGTACAAACACTTTAGACACTTGTTTGACAGTTCTTTAAAAAGTTAAATGTACATACATCTCCCTTATATCCTAGCTATTCAATTCCTAGCTATTTATCCAAGAGAAATCACAACATATGTCCAAAAAAATACTTAAGCATGAATGTTCATAACAGTCTCAAGTTGGAAACAACCCAACTATCCTTCAGCAGAAAAATGAATAAACAAATTACTGTATGTTCACATAATAGAGTACTTCTCAGCAATGAAGAAGAATGAGTTGCTGATACATACAATGACATGGAAGAATCTCAAAAACATTACTGTAGTTGAAAGAATGGAGTATGTAAGGTATGATTCCATTTATGTGAAGATCTAGAAAAGACACAACTAAATATGTGGTGATAAAAATCTGAAAATGTTGCCCGGAGGGGTCAATGTGGGGAAGTGGAGAGAACTGACAAAGGGCACAGGCAAAGTCTCTGAAGTGAAGGAAAGGTTCAATATTATGTTTTGGGGAGGTGATTACAGGGTGTAAATAACTGTGAAACCCATTAGACTGAAGACTGAAAATCTGTGCATTTTATATTAAACAAGACCTCAATAGAAACACATATAGAATAGGGACAAAATGAATAATGAGTGTAATGGACTTAGACACATAAAATACATATATATTTTTAAAAACTTTGAGTCTATAATATTATTATTAAAAAAACAAAAACAAAAACAAACACCTTATTGATCACCTTTTGAAGTTGCTACGGCACTAACTCATTATTATAAAAATGTTTAAATAAAAAGAAAGAATCAAGCATTTATCCTGCCTTTCCTGTCTGAACTATATTTCAGAGTATTCAAATACTTGATGAGGGAAATTTTTTAAAAATAGAATTACAGCTTATAAATGCAGAATGAATGTAGAATTTAAAAGTCACTATTTTGGGGATTATGTAATAAAAATGGTGGCATGAGGTGAGCCTCTTGAAACCTGCCAAGGAATTTACAACAAATTGAACAACTCTAATTCCACAAAAGACTCCCTGTGCAGCAGACAGGCAAGAGTAAGAGATGTGCAATTGAAATCATCTAAAGGTGGGCAAATTGGGTGAATGGGGGAGGAGGAAAGGGGGAAATGCGGAGACTTGGGCTCTGAACTCTGAGCTCCCTGAAATCAGATGCTACCACAGCTGCAGCTGTGGAGAGGGAAGAATTCAGACTGCTTAGTGCTCCCATTATGGCTCACAGTCCCGCCTGAGGGATCAGCATATAACATGGCTGAATCCAACCTTCACGGCAGAGACCTAGGAGCAAAGACTGAGAGAAGAAGGGTGAAAATGGCAGTTTAAGCCCTCACTACCAAGCAGAGGATGGAAAGCATAGGCACAGAGCCTAGCCAACCCCTCCTCACCCACCCAGATCTCGCACCTCCCCCACCCTCTCAGTGCTAGAAGCAGAACGCTAGCAGTGTCAGATCAAAAGAACAGAATATTTGCAGTTCTGAGAACTGCAGCCCGCAGCCACAGACTCAGGGCCCAACTAGTTCCAGCGAAGGGGAGAGAAACTTGGGTGGAGGATTGGCTGTGGTGGTTTTTGCCACCATTGCTCTGGGCCACCTCTCATAACCCACTCCGGCCCTACCTCCACCTATCTGGGCAGAACCCCATAGGAGTAACTGGAGTGGTTGAAGCACATAGACCCTGAATCTGGTGTAGGAAGAGCTTTGGAACTTCAGAAGTGCTCCACAATGCCCAACGAAGGCAGTGCACTGAGACCCAGGCAACCTACTCACAGAGGAGAAGCGCACCTTCCAGGGAATCCCCCCATTGTGTGAGAAGCCGAAACAGTGCAGAGGAAATATAACACTAGAGTGTGAGAGAGAATAAAAGGCTGCAGTCAGAGAAAATAAAACATTCTACCAACACCTACTGGAAAACAAAAGAAAGACCTTTCCTATCACCCTGTTGCAGAACCCACTGCTTTCAGTGCCTAGAAAGAGAAATAATAATTCACTAATTGCTATGAATAACTAAGGTAACAAGACAACTCAGAAAGAAAATGAAAAGTGTCCAGAAAATGAACTTAAAGACATGGAAATATACGACTTAAATGACACAGAATTCAAGATTGCAGTTCTTAAAAAACTCAATGAGATGCAAGAAAACACAGACAGGCAGTTTAATGAACTCAGAAACACAATCAAATAACAAAATGAACATTTGACCAAAGAGATTGAAATTTTAAAAAAGAACCAAATAGAATTTCTGGAGATTAAGAACTCAATAAAAGAAATGAAGAATGAAATAGCCAGCTAAGGTAATGGAGTTGACCAGATGGAGGAAAGAATCAATGACATCGAAGAGAGGGATCTGGAAATGACACAGATAGAAGAAGAGAGTCTTGAGAGTTAAAAGAAATGAAAGAACTCTACAAGAACTTTCTGACTCTATCAGAAAGAGCAATATAAGAATAATGGGAATACCAGAAGGAAAAGAAAGGGAGAAGGGAACAGAGAGTATATTCAAACAAATAGTCAATGAGAACTTCCCAAACTTGTGAAAAGAACTGGATCCTCAAATCTAAGAAGCAAATAGAACATCTAATCACCTCAACGGGGCTTCTCCAAGGCACATTGTATTGAAGCTGTCAAAAATTAATGACAGAGAAAGAATCTTCGAGGCAGCCACAGAAAAGAAGATGGTAGCCTACAAAGGAAAGCCCAGTAGATTATCATCAGATTTTTCAGCAGAAACCCTAAAAGCCAGGAGGGAGTGGAACCAAATATTCAAACTATTGAAAGAGAGAAATTTTGAGCCAAGCATAAGATATTAAGGAGGAATAAACACGTTTCCAGACATACAGAAACTGAGGGAATTTTCTAACACATGACATGCACTACAAGAAATACTGAAGGAGGCTATTCGACCTGAAACAAAAAAGCAAAAGAATACAAAACCATGAGTAGTATTATGAACAGACAGAAGCAGGAAATGGCAACTCCTACACCAAATAGGACACTATATACTTAAACATAATACACAGGGTAAAGAAGGGAAAAAAAAACACTTAAAAAAAAAAGAGTAAAAAGACAACTTGATACTGCAACGCAGAAATCAACTCACAGCAAAAAAAAGGGATAATTTCTGACAACAAAAACATAAAAGGGGAGAGAGTAAAGGTCTGAACTGGCACAAGGGAATGGAGAAAGTAAGCACAGTGAAGAAAATGGAATACTCTAAATATGAAACTTTCTTTTACATGAAGTTAATGGTAACCACTCAAAAAACATCCAGAACTGAAATGTATAACATAAAAAAAAGAAAAAGAAATAGAGGGAAAAAAATCATAGAATACCACCACAATGAAATAACAGACAGCAACAAAAAGGCAAAGAAACAATGGAGACACCATCCTACCAGAAAACTAGAGACAGAATGATAGGAAATTCTCATATATCAATAATTACCCTAAATGTAAATGGACTGAACTCTCCAATAAAAAGGCACAGAGTAGCAGACTGGATCAAACAACTAAACCCAAACATATACTGCCTCCAAAAGACATATCTTAGCTACAAGGACAAATATAGACTGAAAGTGAAAGGGTGGGAACTGACACTCCAAGCAAATGGTACCCAGAGAAAAGGAGGTGTGGCCATACTGATATCAGATGAAACAGACTTCAGGGTGAAAAAGGTAAAAAGAGACAAAGATGGACATTTCATAATGGTAAAGGGGACTATACAACAAGAAGACATAAGAGTCATCAATATCTATGCCCCCAATCAGGGAGCACTGAAATATACTAAGCAACTAACTAACAGAACTAAAGAGAGAAACTGACCAAAACACAGTTATACTAGGGGACCTAAATACATCATTGACAGCTATGGATAGATCATCCAAAAAGAAAATAAATAATGAAATAGCAGCCCTAAATGACACATTAGATGAAATATACATAACTGATATTTATAGAGCACTCCATCCTAGAACGTCAGACTATACATTCTTTTCTAGTGTACATGGAACATTCTCATGGATAGACCATATATTGGGACATAAAAGCAGCCTCAGCAAATTTAAGAAGATTGAAATCATCCCAAATATATTCTCTGATCACAAAGCTTTGAAATTGGGTATCAACTGCAAAAAGAAAGCAGGAAAATCCACAAATATGTGGAGATTAAACAATATACTTTTAAAGAATGACGGGGTCAAAGAAGAAATAAGAGGAGAGATCAAAAAACACATAGAAACAAATGACAATGAAAACACAATCATACCAAAATTTTTGGGATTGCAGTGAAAGCAATTTTAGGAGGGAAATTCCTATCAGTACAGGCCTATCTCAAGAAAGAAGAAAAACTCCAAATAAACAACCTCATGGTTACACCGTAAAGAACTAGAAAAAGAAGACCAAATGAAACCCAAAGTCAGCAGAAGGAAGGAAATAATAAAAATTAGAGCAGAACTAAATGAAATAGAGAACAAAAAGACAATAGAAAAAAATAATGCAACAAAGAGCTCATTGACAAACCCTTGGCTGACTCACTAGGAAAAAAGAGAACAGACACAAATAAACAAAACCAGAATGAAAGAGGGGAAGTTATCACAGATGCCACAGAAGTACAAAGGATCGTCCAAGGATGCTATGAAGGATTACATGCCACCAAATGCAATAACCTAGAAGAAATGGACATGTTGTTAGAAACACATAACCTTCCTAAGCTGAATCACAAAGAATTGGAAAATCTAAACAGACCGATCACCAGTAAGGAAATTGAATCAGTCATCAGAAATCTTCCCAAAAGCAAAAGTCCAGGACCAGATGGCTTCACTAGCGAATTCTACCAAACATTCAGAGAGGATCTAATAGCTGTCCTACTCAAATTCTTCCAAAAAATTGAAGAAGAGATAATAGTCCCTAACTCATTTTATAAGGCCAATGTTACCCTGATACCAAAACCTGGTAAGGATAACACACACACACAAAAGAAAATCACAGGCCAATATCTCTGATGAATACAGACGCAAAAATCCTAAACAAAATTCTAGGAAATTGAATGCAACAATACATTAAAAAGATTATACATCACGAACAAGTACGGTTCATCCCAGGGGCACAAGAATGGTTCAACATGTGCAAATCGATCAATGTGATACATCACATAAACTAAATAAAGGACAAAAATCATATGATTATATCAATAGATGCAGAAAAAGCGTTTGACAAGATACAACATCCACTTATGATTAAAACACTTAATAAAATGGGTATAGAAGGAAAATACCTCAACATAAGTAAGGCCCCATATGACAAACCTTCAGCTACTGTCATAATTGATGGTGAAAAGCTGAAGCACTTTGCTCTATGTTCAGGAATGCGACAGGGCTGCTTTTCAACATAGTATCAGAAGTCCTAGCCAGAGCAATCAGGCAAGAGAAGAAAATAAAAGGCATGCAAATTGGGAACAAAGAAGTTAAATTTTTTTGCAGATGACATGATGCTATATATTGAAAAACCCTAAAGACTTCACCAAAAAGCTATTAGAAATAATAAACGAATACAGTAAAGTTGCCTTGCCGGCTATAAAATCAACACACAAATGTCCATTGCATTCCTCTAGACTAACAACAAAATCTCTCAAAAAAAAATTTAAAAAACCACAATTCCTTATGCAATTGCAACAACAACAAAAAATAAAATACCTAGGAATAAACTTAACCAAGGATGTTGAAGACTTATATACTGAAAACTATAAGACATTTTTAAAAGAAATTGAAGAAGACACAAAGAAATGGAAAGACATTCCGTGCTCATGGATTGAAAGAATCAATATAGCTAATATGACAATACTACCCAAAGCAATACACAGATTTAATGCAATCCCCATCAAATCCCAATAGCATTTTTTAAAGAAATAGAACAAAAAATCATCAGATTTGTATGGAATCACAAAAGACCCCAGATAGCCAAAGCAATCCTAAGGAAAAAGAACAACGCTGGAGTTATCACACTCCCTGACTTCAGCTTCTAATACCAGGCAACAATAATCAAAACAATATGGTATTGGCAGAAAAACAGACACACAGACCAATGAAATAGAATTGAGAACCCAAAAATAAACCCATATAAATATGGACAGATAATTTTTGACAAAAAAGCAAAAAACATACAATGGAGGAAAGACAGCCTCTTCAATAAATGGTGCTGGGAGAATTGGAAAGTCACGTGCAAAAGAATGAAACTGGACTGCTATCTGTCACCATGTACCAAAATTAACTCAAAATGGATCAAAGACCTAAACATAAGACCTGAAACAATAAAACTGCATAGAAGAAAACATAAGTACTAAACTTATGGACCTTGGGTTCAGAGAACATTTTATGAATTTGACCCCAAAGGCAAGGGAAGTAAAAGCTAAAATAAATGAATGGGACTATATCAAACTAAAGAGCTTCTGCACAGCAAAAGAAACCATTGACAAAATAAGTGGCAATCAACCCGAATGGAAGAAGATTTTTGCAAACAGTGCCTCCCATAAGGGGCTAATATCCAAAAAATATAAGGAACTCATACAACTCAACAACAACAACAAAACAAACAATCCAATTAAAAAATGGGCAGAGGACCTGAAGAGACATTTCTCCAAAGAAGACATACAAATGGCAAATTGACATATGAAAAAACGTTCAACATCACTAATCATCAGAGAAATGCAAATAAAAACAATGAGATATTGCCTCACACCAGTTAGAATGGCTACCATCAACAAGACAAATAATAACAAGTGTTGGAGAGGCTGTGGAGAAAAAGGAACCCTCATACACTGTTGGTGGGAATGCAGACTGGTGCAATTGCTATGGAAGGCAGTGTGGAGGTTCCTCAAAAAATTACGAATAGAATTACCATATGACCCAGCAATCTTTCTCCTGGGTATCTACCCATAAAATCTGAAAACATTTATCTGTACAGATTTATGTGCTCCAATGTCCAATGCAGCTTTATTTACGGTGGCCAAGACATGGAAATAACTAAAGTGTCATTTGATAGATGACCGTATAAAGAAGTTGTGGTATACATACACAATGGAATACTACTAAGCCATAAGAAAAGATGAAATAGTACCATTTGCAACAACATGGATGGATCTTGAGATTACTATGCTGAGCGAAATAAGTCAGAAAGAAAAAGTAGGGAACTATAGATTTCACTGATATGTGGCATATAAAACTGAAAACAACTAGAGAACAAGACAAGCAAATAAAGAAACAAAAACCCATAGACACAGACAATAGTTTAGTGGTTAGCAGAGGGTAAGGGGGTAGAGGAGTGGTAGATGAGTGTGGGGACAGAGTCCCAGAGAGCAGTTTCCAGGCTCTTGACCTCACGTGGAAAGGTCCTGGCTCGGGTAGTAGATGGACATCAGCTGTAACTAGTTGGCCATCAGCCATTAGCCATTGGCCACTGATATAAGTGCCGTCGCTAAGTTAGCAATCACGGATTCCAGTTAGCGAGAGGTTGGTGGTTGGTTGGTTTGTTGGTTGGCAGAGAAGCAGAGGGTGGATTGCGGCTAGCAAGTGGGGTTGGTTGTCAGAAAAGCAGATGGCAGATTGCGGATCGTGTGGCTCCTGCTTCCTGTGTCTCCAACCCAGCCGCCAGCGAGCGTATAGTGGTGTGACTCCCCTACCTATGGATCTGTTGGTGTTTCTTTTTGGCTTCACCATATTCTGCGTTCTTGTGCGGGGAGTGGGACGAGAGACCCTGGATGACACATGGCGCAGCGAGCAAGGTATGGTGCCGGCCAGAATTTTCAAAGGGATAATGGAGCAATTTATGTGTATGAAAACTCAGTCTCGGGAAGCCCATGAGTGTGGCGCTGGGAGCAGGAAACACAATCTGCCTGGGAGAAACGTAAACTGATGGTCCTCTCAAGCCTCCGGATGGCACGCCGCCCTGTTGGCCATAGCAGGAGTTGCCTGCTTTTTGGTGGTCCACTGCTGCTGTAGACTCCAAGGGTTGCGGACATCTTACTCCGAGGCCTCCACCCAATCGGTCGCCTGGCACGGTGAGCAGGATTCTGGCCAGGTAGGAATGGCGTCTGACTCTGGGCAGGAGGACATGTGGCCCCCACACAGTTTGTGTTGCCCAGTAGCCACTATTCTCAGGAGTTAGACCCCCGTGGAGGGGTGGGAAGATGTGGATGGTTCTCTGACCAGCATAGGCCGGAGAAAGCAAAGGTCATTGCGGCCCTGTGGGCTGGGAAGTAGTTGCTGAGGCAGCCCAGATGCGGGACTTGCAGTCCCAGGAGGAAACGCTTGCTGAGTCCTCAGTGGAAGATGCAGGTGAGGTCAGGGTCGTCACTCAACCCCAGGTTGGGGAGGACTTGGAGCCCTTGCCCTGTGGAGAGGGCACACATTGTGAGGCCAAAACACAGCCCTGGCGAATAACTGTGGACTATGGGGAATTGCCTTCCATCCCTGATTTGATGGACCACTTTACTGTTTGCTTAGGAACGTGCCACCATGTGATGGAACTGGCAGATGTTTACTTTCTGTGTCTCGCCCGGCCGCCAATGAGACTGGGGTGCAGGAAGACCCTTATTGGGGTACTGGCTGATGTTTACTTCCTGTGTCTTGACTGGTCGCCTTTGAGAATATGTAAGCACCTTGGCTGTGAGCCACTATTGAGACCAGCATGGTACCCTGAGAAACCCTGGCTGTGCCCAGGAAGTCTGGCTGTGTCCAGAAAGACTGGTGGCACCCTGAGAACCCTGGCTGTGCCCAGAAAGCCTCACTTCAGGTAGGTGGTTCTTCAGCTGTGGCTCTAGTGGGGGCCTCATCATCTCCTTTTGGGAGGTGCCACAGAAGAAACATGGGAGCACAGAAGCACTAGATGAGCAGCTAAGGAGCCTCATGTACTTGCATGAAATTGGAGTCTGGAGCGGAGATGTGCAAGTTGTAAACATCTTAAAAAATTAAGATCTTTTCCCAAAAATATTCCATCAAAAAACACGAAGTCTTCAATTAAAAAAACCCAAAACACGATTTTCCTAACTCTTCAATTCTTGAGGTGTAGCACATGTGGCAAGTCCCTGCTGTGAGCCACTGGCTTAAATCATAAAAGGGATCACCACGTCCTGCCTCCTCTAAGTCAGCCCAAAACCTCAGCACCGTGGTCCAGCAGACAGAGTGGAATGGTGAACACCCAACACCTGTCCTGGAACCCCTCTACCAAGCTCTACTCTTGGTTGGGACCCTGTAATACTACTACGTTCCCTTGACCTCTCACTGCGAGGTCACAGAGCACTGCTCCTCCCCAAACCCAGTTTCTGAAATGGAACTTCTCGAGTTCCCACCTAAGACGTTCTTCTCTGCCAGTGTCCTCTAAGTGAATCCAGGTGCTTGAAACCTGGAGGTGTCCTTCACATTCCCACTCATTCATTCCTCATGTTCAATCACCCTAGCTCCTGCTGGATTTACCTCCTAAATGGCACTCATATTCATCCCCTGATCTCCATGTCTACTGTTTCTAACTCCACCTTCTCTGGGTACTTACATGCACTCTTCTCTCACTGCCACAAATTCACTCTCCATGTCACTTGTTCTCAGTCTCCTTTCCAGCCTCTCTTTCCATGCCTTAAGTGCTGCTTTCTTTTTTTCCCCCTGGACTTCTGTCTTATCCCCTCTTCTCCTTTCTCTAGGTAAACTCTCCCTTCTTGTGTCTTCAAATATGATATAGGTACCACAGATGGCCAGTCTGTCTCAGGCCAAGTCCTCTCTCCTTAGCTCAGTCCCCACACAGCCAACTGCCTACTAGATGAATAGGAGTGTTTAAAAAACTTCAGACTCGCCATACCTTAAACAGAAAACATCATCTCTCTGCCTTCTCCCAAACCTCCTCCAGTGGTGTTACTTATCTCAGAGAATAATAGCACCAGCATCTTTCAGTTGTTCAAGCTAGTAGGTATCTGGAGAGTCAGCCTTGACTCCACTTCCCTTCATCCCCTCCATACACTCAGTCCTCAGGTCCTGTTGCCTCTACTTTCTGAATCGCTCCATTTTTCTCCCACTGCACCAACCCTAGTCCAAGCTCTCTCACTGCTCTTCTTCTGACACTATTCAGCTTCATAATTCATTCTCCACAAAGCAGTCATATTAATCTTTGAATTAAAAAAAACACAAAAAACTCTGATGGCTTCACTCCCTTTAAATCTCTTCATAGGAGCTGGTGATGGACATATGGAAGTGTGTGTGTGTGTGTGTGTGTGTGTGAGTGTGTGTGTATGTGTGTAGTAGTTACATATACATATATAGTTATATCTGTCTATAGATATATAGATATATAGAGATATACACAACGCATATATATGTATCTTTTTGTCCTGAAATGTTCACATTGGTCCTTATGAAAAAGCCAAATTCTTTTTTACAAGTCTTCCATAATCTAGGCTCCACCCCCATTGCTGCCACTACATCTAACACATTTTCTCTCTTCCTTTCTCTGCTCCAGCCATATGGAACCCTGCAGCTCTCTGACATGTTTTCCTCTTAGAATTCTAAACTTTTTCACATGCTTTACTCTTTGACTAAAATATTCTTTCTCTTTTCTGAACCACATTACTGAGGTATGATCAACATACAAAAAGCTATACATATTCAGCTTTTTGTATGTTGATCATAAAGTAGAGGCAACAGGACCTGAGGACTGAGTGTATGGAGGGGATGAAGGGAAGGGGAGTCAAGGCTGACTCTCCAGATACCTACTAGCTTGAACAACTGAAAGATGCTGGTGCTATTATTCTCTGAGATAAGTAACACCACTGTACACAACTTGATGCGTTTGAAGATAACTATACACCTGTGAAATCACTACCACAATCTACACTATAAATTATATTACTATTATCATCTTACTACTATTTTGTGATAGGAACACTTAAATCATATAATCATCTCAATAGATGCAGAAAAAGCATTTGGCAGAATTCAACATCCATTCACAGTAAAATCTCTTAAATTAGGATTGGAAGGAACATACCTCAGCATAATAAAGCCTATATATGATAAGTGCACAACTAATATACTCAGTGGTAAAAGGTTGAACGCTTTTCCTCAAAGATCAGGAATAAGACGAGAATGCCCACCCTCACCACTCCTATTCAATATAGTACTGAAAGTCCTAGATAGAGCAATCAGGCAAGAAAAAGAAAGAAATAGCCTCAGAATTGGAAAGGAAGAAGTAAAATTGTCTCTATTTGCAGATGACATTATTTTATACATGGAAAATCCCAGAGACTCCAATAAGAAACTGTTAGATCTAATAATGAATTCAGTAGAGTTGCGGGATATAAAATTAGCACACAAAAATCAGTAGCATTTCTATATACAGTACAACAAATTATCTGAAAAAGAAATAAAGAAAATGATTTAATTTACAACAGCATCACAGACAATAAAATACTTGGGAGTAAACTTAACCAAAGAGGTGAAAGGTCTCTACTCTGAAAACTATAAGACATTGATGAAAAAAAAATTGACGAAGGCACAAATAAATGGAAAAGTATTGTGTGTTCATGGATTGAAAGAATTAATATTGTTAAAATGTCCATACTACCAAAAGATAGCTATAGATGCAATGCAATCCCTATAGAGATTCCAGTGGCATTTTCTTTTCTTTTTTTTTTCCCTCTGCCCAGTGTTTATTAGAAATTCACAATAGCACAGCCACAGTGAGTATACAAAACACCACTGACCTGGGAAGAAAGAGAGAAAAGTAACAGATTTTTCCTAAGCAAACCATGGAGAAGTCCTAGTATAGAGGTCATAAGATTCTTTTTTTTTTTTTTTTGATTTTTGAAATTCTCTAAATTCTTTTATTTACTTTTTTTTTTAATTTTATTTTTTAAATTTATTGGGTGACAATTGTTAGTAAAATTACATAGATTTCAGGTGTGCAATTCTGTATCACATCATCCATAAATTACACTGTGTGTTCACCACCCAGAGTCAGTTCCCCTTCCATCACCATATATTTGATCCCCCTTACCCTCATCTCCCACCCCCCACCCCCCTTACCCTCTGGTAACCACTAAACTATTGTCTGTGTCTATGAGTTGTTTTTTGTTTTTTTTTTCCTTAGACGTTTATCATTTATATCCCTCACACTGTGGACCCCCTGCCCCCCATCCACTCTCTCTCTGACATCGCACCGAGCCATCCTATTTCCACTATCTTCACTCTTAATGCTGTACTCTGCCTCTTGTAAATGTATACATACCTATATATACATATATATATATATATATATATATAATATTATAGTTGGCATTCATTATTGTTCAGCTTCAGGTGTACAGTGCAGTGATCAGGCATCTACATCTTCTCTGAGATGGTCTCCCAAATGGGACATGTGTCCATTGGATACCCTACAAAATCCTTACAACATTATTGATTACATTCCCCAGATTAATTTTCAAAATCCCGTGGCCATCTTGTGGTTACTGATTGTTTTCCAGTGGCATTTTTACAGAAGTAGGAAAAACAATCCTAAAATTTATGTGGTACCAAAAGACCCCAAATAGTCAAAGCAATCCTGAGAAAGAAGAACAAAATGGGAGGCATCACATTTCCTGATTTCAAGCTATACTATAAAGCTATAGTAATAAAACAGTATGGTACTGGCACACAAACAGACAAACAAATCTATGGAACTGAATTGAGAGCCCAGAAATAAAAAGCATGTATGGTCAACTAATAGATGACAAGGGAGACAAGAATGATCAATGTAGATAAGACCATTTCTTCAACAAATAGTGCTGGGACAACTGGATATTCATAAGTAAAACAATAAAACTGGACCCCTTTCTTACACCACTCACAAATAAACTCGAAATGGATTAAAGGCTTAAATGTAAGACATGAAATGATGAACTCCTAGAAGATAACACAGGAAAAAAATCTCCTTGACATGGATCTTGGCAATGATTTTTTTTGGATATGACACCTAAAGCACAAGCAATAAAATAAAAATTAAAAGCTTCTGAACAGCAAAAGAAAACAACCAACCTAGTGAAAAGACTGTCTAAGGAATGGGAAAAATATTTGCAAATCATAATCTGATAAGGGATTAATATGAAAATATATAAAGAACTCATACAACTCAATAGCAAAAAAGCAAATAATCCAATTTTTAAAAAGGGCAAAAGATCTGAGTAAATATTTTTCCAAAGAAGATATATGAAAAGTCAACAGGTACATGAAAAGATATTCAACATCAGCAGTTATTAGGAAAATGCAAATCAAAACCACAATGGAATATCACCTCACGCCTGTAAGAATGGCTATCATCACAAGTACAAAAAATAAGTCTTTTCAAGGATGTGGAAAAAAGGGAACCCTTGTGCACTGTAGGTAGGAATGTAAACTGGTGCAGCCACTACAGAGAACAGTACGGAGGAGCCTCAAAGAATTAAGACTAGAGCTGTGATATGATCCAGCAATTCCACTTCTGGGAATGTATCCAAAGGGAATGAAAACACCCATTCAGAAAGATGCATGCACCCCCTGTTCATAGCAGCGTTACTTACAACAGCCAAGGCATGACAGCAACCGAAGTGCCCACCAATGGATGAATGGGTAAAGATGTGGTACATATATGCAGTGGAATATGACTCAGCCATAAAACAATGAGGAAATCCTGCCATTTGCAACAATATGGATGAGACTTCAGGATATTATGCTAATGGAATCTAAAAAAAAATGAAATGAAGAAACCCCTCAAAAACCAAAACAAAAAACCCCCCAAACTCAGAAAAAGATCAGATTTGTTGTTACTGGAGGCAGGGTGTGGGGGAGGGGAGACTGGAGAAAGGTGGCCTAAAGGTACAAACTTCCAATTACAAGGTAAATACCTACTAGGGGTGTGATGCGCAGTGTGACGACTACGGCTACTGCTGCATATGCATGGAAGGTAAGAGAGTAAGTGCTAAGCGTGCTCACACAAGGAAAACATTTCCTTTTCTTCTTTGCTTTCTCTTTTTATTGTGTCTATATGACATAATAGATGCTAAATAAACTTACTATAGTAATCACTTCACAATATATGTAAGTCAAACTGTTATGCTGTACCCTTTAAACTTACACAGTAATATATGTCAATTATATCTTAAATACATATATTTTAAAAACACTTAGCAAAAAATCTACCCTCTTAGCAAATTTTTAAGTGTACAATAAGTAGTAACCACAGGTGCTATGCTGTACAGTAGATCTCTAGGACTTACTCATCTTGCATAACTGAAACTGCCTGGAATATTCTTACTCCCACACCCTACTCCCACACTCTCTTTGCTTATCTAAATTCAACTCATTTTACAAGTCTTAAACATTTCCTTAGGGAGGCTTTTTCTAACTCTCTAGACCAGGTTATTTTCTCTTGCTGTGTTCTCCCATAGCACCCCATCCTCTTTTCATATTCATCTCATTGGTAATTATTAGTTAAATGAATGGTGTTTTTAACGGAACATAAATTTCATGGCAGCGGAGACCATGTCTATCTACAGTGGCGTCCCCACTGAAAGTGCCGCTGGAGTAGAGAAGGCACTCGACACGTCTCCATTATCTTCAAAGCATTCAGTTGAGCCATTGGCCACTGCAATATGTGCATCCAGATTAAAGAGCAGTCTGAAATCCCCGAGGCCCACTCTATCCCCAGATAGACCAGGAATTTGCTCTGGATTTTATCACATGTATACTCTAACCCTGCACTATGAAGGCATTCGCATAGCCAGACATGGCCAATGCCAGCAGGGAAGAGAGAACCAAGGACTTGTGCAATCTAGACGTTAGGAAAACTAAACAGAACTGATGGTCTGGTCCCCTCTAGGAGTAACTGTTATCTAAATCACAACAGCCAACAAATGTAGCAGCCTTGAGCCCAAGAAGTTCCAAATGGAAGAGAAACATCACAAGAGGCTTCTGGACATGAGGATATTGGTGTCACAGGTCTCAGAGAGAGTAGGCGGGTGTATCCTGCTTAAGATGGACCTGAGTAATGTGTTCCAAACCCATGGGTAGAGGAGTGGCTGGGGAGGAGACCAGAGCACCAGTCAACCGCTTTTGTCAGAGCTCTCGTGTTTTTGCTGGAGCTAAGACATCATCTTCTGCTGCCTTCACATATCAGCCCTTCCGGTCCTTGGACTTTCAGACTCAGACTGGGACTTCATATATCCTCGATTCTCAGGCCTTCAGACTCAGACTGAATTATACCACCAGCTTTCCAGAGACAAGAGACAAGGTGGGGAGCAAAACTATAAACAAGAGGTGGAACGAAGGGACTAGTGTGAGTGGGAGACTCCATGTTCGTTTGGAATTTGGAGCGTTGACCACCTACGCAGCCCATACTTTCCAAATGACCCTTGTGAAGGAGGCAATCCTTCAAATCTACTGCTGAAGTTATTCCCGCTGGCTCAGCGACTGTGAGGGCCTGTGCCTGTGGGCGACCCTGAAGGTCTCCAGAGACTTGGGCTTGTGGACTGGGCAAGATGGCAAGGATGACAATCTTGGGTCCCCTTGGGTCAGAATGGCTTCCCAGTTCTTCCGAAAAATGATTGGCCTGGAGGCATCATGGACCAGTTAAGGTGATCACATCTGTGCATCCCCACACTGCTTGTTTACTTACCTCTATCATGGGTCCTTGGTCTCACAAATTTTTTTTAGCAACGTATGCACACAGGAATTCTGCTTTTCATTCAGTCCTTGAGGTTCCTGATCGAGCTAAGGCATTTTCTGATAGTTTGAAGGTCTGACAGTGTCTGTCTATTGTCTTCCTTTAGGACTGGCTGCCTGATAGGATTGAGCAATCTTGTGTGTCACTGTTTTATACAAGGGTCCAGAATAAGATAGCACCTTTTCTTCCCAAAGAAAACTGATGTACAGGAGAAATCTGAAGCCATCTGATTTTACTCCACTTAAAAGTGATCTATCCAATCTTCTCTCCTTAGGAGATTTTTTTCCCTCTTATCATTTAGACATGTTACAATAAATGCCTGGTTAATAGTTTCTGATTAATGTTAAGATGAAAGCTTTCAATATCTAATCTCATTTATTTTCTCAGTCCTGGAGACCTGTTTTCCTTTCACAGGATCAGTATTGATTGCTTTAGCTCCAGGCAAGTTGCCTTTCATCCTAAGGGTCCCAGAGTCAACCCTGAACCACAGTAAGACTTTCTGTTCTTCCTAGTCTTGACACATCTTTACTTCTGAGGAATTAAAAGCTAATGAACATTATCAGAGAATAGTTAGAAAGACTGTAGATGGACCTATTTCTCAGTGAAAAAATATCACAAAGAAAAGATGGTATTCTCTAGTTGAAATGTTCCCACTTAATGAAAGCATAAGATTTTGTGTCATTTCTTATAGGTTAATTTCTATAAATGTATGTGTGAACACCATATAAAAATTATATATGTGTGTATATTACATAAAGCTCTGATTTTTTTCAAGCAGTGGGGATGGCTTTCTTAATAATGTATTTATTATTCACCTAATTTGTGCTCTCCGCAGTATAAAATAGCACAAAATGAGAGAAGAAGCAATATCGTTTGTAAAACAAGCACCTGCCATAGATTATTCCATGTGAAAGGGAGGCCTGCCCAAGGGCCTTGCATTCACCTGGTCCAGACACCTGCACATGCTGTTAAGGAGGAAGTGGGTGCTGGTATCTAAGGGGGGGCTGTGCTGTATGGGCCGGTTGTGAGGACAAAGGGCTCACTGTGGGCCCGCAATGGCCATGGGGGCACCTGGATGAAGGCCTTGAAAAATGTGGACTCTAAACTGAGCTCCCTTCTGAGAATATTATGCATTTTCCAGGAAGCTGGCTAGGTCAGGACCTGTGGCTCTCAAAGTTGGCCATGTAACAGAATCACCTGGAAGGCTTATTAAAACACAGGTTGCTGGACTGCACCCACGTGTGTGATTCGGGAGGTCTCGGGTGGGGCCCGAGAATCTGCATCGGTAATAAGTTCCCAGGTGAGGTCTATGCTGCTGGTGAGGGACCACACCTTGAGAACCATAGACTATTGTATGGATGGTGGCTCTCCAGACCCTGAACCCAGCCTTTGGTCTTTATGGCACCAACAACACTCAGCTCCCACTTTAAGGATCAGCAGAAAATCAAGGCTTCTATGGAGTTTGCAGGAGGGCACGCTCTGTGGGCAGTCAGAGGCATAAACCTCTCTGCAGCGTGAGTGTACAATAAGAGGCAGGCAACTGCACACGAGGGTGGTACCCACACCCGATCCATCCGACGCTTTCATAAAGTGATACAGAGAGCAGCCAGGGGAAGAATGGCTGAAGTGCCCTGGAGATGACAGGGCAGGGAGCGGGCTGTACGGCCTGTTCATAAGGAATGTGCAGCTTCGGCGCACTGGGCTGTGCTTCGACGTGGAAACAGATGGATCCTCACTTCCTTCAGGGATGGGGCAGCCATGCAGGACTGTCATCACCATCACCACTGAGGCTGACCTTTGCCAGGTCCAGGTCACTGCAAAGTATATGCCTCACGAGTGACGGGAGACCATCATCTTAGCAAGCCTTAGCAGTGACTTCCCCTGTCACATCCTCTGTCGCCCCAGAACACAGCCTAAAGTGGCAATGAAACCTGGGAGTCCCACCTGTCCCCATAACCCTCCACCTGTGCCCCTACCTCCTTAGGGACAGTGCTCCACCCATCGTCCTATTCTCCCCTCCACTGGTGATGAGGTCTTATCTTTCACTGGCTTCCTTCTCTCAGCACACGGAGACATTCAAATCTCTCTCATCTTAAAAATAAAATTAAAAAAATAAAAAACTCAACTCAACTTCAGGGCTTCGTTCAGCTTCTTCCTTTCACAGATAAGTACCTGGAACTAGTTGTAGGTATCACCTGCCATTTAGCCATCTACTCACTCCCATCAGGCTTGTCTCCACCACTTCACTGCTTCTACTCACGTTAAATTCCCAAGAGGCATTCATTCAGTCATTAGTCTACCAGGCACCTTTTGAGCCACGTGCCGAGCATGGTCCTACACACTTGGGATGCAAAGACACGTGCCCCACAGAGCTTACAGTCTAGTGATGGAAAGGGAGAGAAAAACAAGACACACGATAAGTCAAGTCTATGGCAGCTAGAAGTTGATGGGAGCTGAGGAAAAGAGCAGCAGCAGAACAGGACAAGGAGGGATGAGAAGATGGGGGCAGGGTGGACATTTAGGCTACAGGCCAAGTTCGACATGCTGGGTCCAGAATTTTTCTTCAAATAATTCAAAACAGATGAAAGACAAGTATATTAGCTATGATAACATACTTATGGACTTTTGAATTGCTGGGCTTTATGAAGAAATCCTATGCAAATTCCACTGAGGATGAAACCCAGCCTGAACTTGAAAGCACAAAAAGAGTCTGTGGTCTCCAAAAGGGAGTGACGTTAGGATCCAGAGTGGTCCCCATCATCCCCTTCGCTCATGTAGCCTGGTTGTTCATTATGTCATGAGAGCACAAAGCCTGTCATTCCACAAAGGAGGCTCAAATGTAGATGAGGGGCCAATGAAGCATCTCAAAGGTACTGAGCAATTAGGGATAAACCAGGGAAATCACAAACAGCGGAGGCTTTGATTGGAAGTAGGAATTCTGCGCTGGGTAGATGCCTAGTAGAACAAAATCAAGAATACAACAGAAGAAGGTGGAAGAAATGCAATAAACGTTAATCCTTACAGTTGTGTCCTGTCATTTCTAACAAGCTTACTTTCTAGGGGCCTAGGCATCAAAGGTTCAGGATGGGGCAACAGACACAGAGACCCCAGCAGGGCATCTCCCAGCACTAACTCTTTGCGATGTGGAGGAGGACTTAACACCAGGCAGGAGAAGGAAGCCCACTGGTACGTGGTTATCAGGTCCTAAAGCAGTCCCTTCACCCACCCATGGGGTTCATTTATCTGAACGCCAAAACGAAGAATTTGGAATGTATCAATGTGTCCAAATTTAATTTTTTTTTTTTTACAGTGGAATTCTTTTTTCAAACAAAATCTTAAGCAAAACCCAGTATATAAAATATCTAACCTGATCTGGGCTGAGGGCCCAGCAAGAGGCGCATTCTGCCTCCTCCTCACTCACCTCCCCCATCATTCTTCTTAGAAGCATTTCCAAGAAAAGGGAGGGTCCCACAGAACGTGGTCCTTCCCTCCTCTGGCACCCTACAATTCTATAGTGTACGTGACCATCAAAGTTTATAGAATGGAAATACTATTAGGTTCATGCAAATATAATTGCAGGTTAAAAGGTTAAAAATAATTGCAAAAGCCGCAATTACTTTTGCACCAACCCAATAATTTAAGGCGATTAATTTAAAAAAAAAAAAAAGAAGAACATTTAAAGAGACAATTGAACTGGAAGAGCATGGGAAACAAATTCTCTTACTCATGCCCAGAGTGGTTCACCTAGGCATAGAATAAATCGTTCAACCCTTCAAGGGGAGAAAGCCCAGGATTCCCTGTCTAAGGAGGGGTGACAACCTTGCTGGAACACCTTCAGGAACAGGGGTGAGGTAAATGAATCTATCATTCACCAGCTAAAGAAGCTTTAAATACACATTAAGGCAGCTCTTCTCACAAACGTGAACAAACCAAGAAGACAGGATGCCAGGTCACAAACCTTGATTCCAAGTTCGATATTTTCCCCTCCATACACATCCATTCCAGGGTCCAGAAGGCCGATTTCACCAAAGAACTTCCTGTTGACCACGAAGGAGCAGCCAATCATGGCTGGCGTCCTGTGGAAGAAAGATAGAAGCTAAATTTATGTGATACACACACACACACACACACACACACACACACACGAGACACATACAGACACAGAGAGAGACACACACACACACATACAGACACACACACACACACAGACATACAGACACACACACACACACACGTGCACTTTTTTCAGCCATAAGAAAAAAGGAAATCTCACCATTTACAACAGCATGGATGGGCTTTGAGGGCATTATGCTAAGTTAGATAAGCCAGATAAAGACAAATATTGTATGATATCACTTCTATGTAGAATCCAAAAAAGCCAAACTCATCAAAACAGAGAGTAGAATGGTGGTCACCAGAGACTAGGGTTGGGGAAATTGAGGAGATGTTGTTAAAAGGTACAAACTTGTACTTGGAAAATGAGTAAGTTATGGGATGTATGAACAGTGTAGTGATTATAGTCAACAGTATTACATCATATCCTTCAAAGTTGCTAAGAGACTAGATCTTAAATGTTCTCACCACAAAAAAGAAATGGTAATTATGTGATGTGTTAGAAGCGTTAGCTAACACTACGGTGGTCATCGTATTGTAATGTATAAATGAACCAATCAACATGGTGTACACCTTAAAGTTACACAACGTTATATGTCAATTATATCTAATTTTTTAAAAAGAAGGCGCTGAAGTCATTATGGCATCAGTACCAGAAGCCCTTCACAGACACCATCGTAACAGGTGCTACGTTCCACTCTGGCTAATGGAGTACCTTCCCTGGAGGCCTCAATTCCTGCACCCTCATTCTCCACAAAGCTGTTTCAGCTTCCGACAAATGACAGGCCCCAAAGCCTCTAGGGATAAGCTGGCTCCTCTATAGCTTGGACAGGAACAGTCTCACATATCACACGAAGCCTGCAAACAAGGGCACTTGTTCTCTCGGCACATCTGGTGACAACCGTCCGTGGGCGGTCTCTGAGAAGCTCAGAGGTGATGAACGAGTTGTATGTGCTCCCTGTCCCAGGAAGAAGAGCTTTACAAGTTGGGGGTGTGAAGGGAAATGAGACGGGAAGGTCAACAGGAAGAGGCCCAATCTCCACATCCTGGTAGGAGAAAGTGGATCAGCAGAAGGCAGAAGACTCAAAGGACATCCCTGGTGCCCAAAGGGGTCAATAATAAGCCCCGAGAGACTACCTCTGTCCACACAGAGGGGGCGCTGAGCAAGAGAGATGAAAAGTACCTACAGGGCAGCTTGGCCATACAGTCTGAAAATAAAGATTAATATTTTATTTCTGCATATATTAATACCCTTGATTATTTTTTCTAGAGTAGGCTAAAGGCACAAGTAGAACTCAATGAAAACCAGAGACAAAAACCATCTGAGACAACACATCACAGATGCAGGGGTATGAATTGGCGGAAATGCAGCATTAGTCTACCATGTTCTTTGCAATTTTGCATGAAACACGGAACCATGCATTGCTAATGAGGACAACACACTGACACATTTCACACTGCATGGTATTATATTATATTACATCCTATATTGTCATGTAATATCAACAAATCCTTTATGATGTCTTTCTGCCTCTGTTTCCAAACTCTATAGGTACCCTTGTATAATAAACTGGTTCAGGAAACATTTTCTCAGCACCTACCATATCTAAGGCATTTTACTGGTGCTGTAGGGGTCAAGAAACATACAATATACTTCCTACATTCAAGCAACCAAGAGTCATCATCATTATTACTATATTATTTTTATTATTACAGCAGTCATGTATCGAGTAATTATTATGTCTCCAGCACAGTGCAAACTGCTTTTCATACATTGTCTCATTTAAAAACCTCCACAGCCCTGTGAAGGAGGTAGGACCATCTCCGTTTAAAAGCCAAGGCCCACGGAGACTTAGTGATCTGCCCCTGAGTCCCAGAGTAGAGCTCAGAACCCATCCAGCTTCCAAGCCCTTGATTACAGCCCCTCTGACTCACAGCGCTCTCCAGCTGAGGCTTCATGGGAGAGCTGGTGAACCTCACTCCACCAAAGGCCAGACATGCCATTAGGATGCTTCCTGAGCAAAAGAGACATCTTATACAGGAGGCCCAGTGAAACTCCCCTGCCCCCCTATGTGAAAGTACCGTGTTTTGCCATGTATAATGTGCACCCACGCCTTTGGCTCAAAGTTTCAAGAGAAAAATCTTTCATTTTAATTTTTTAATTCAAATTTTTACTTGTTTACATTTAGGTACTTTTTTTTTTGTATTATAAAGAAATGTTAGCATTTATTTTTTAACATTATGGTATAAGAAATTTCATATAACAAATAATTACAAAACATAAGCACTGATACAAGGTATAAGAAATGTTATGTATTGGTAACAAATTTACGATATTTACACATCATAGAAGGCCAAGAACTCCGGCGTGGCAAGTTCGTCATAAGTTCAACAAAACCGATTATCGTATTCCAGGGTACTATTTTGCATATGGATATCATTATTGATTTCTAGAGTTACACTTTTAACTCATAAGCATAAATAAAAGAATTAAAAACATTTATACAGCTATGGAATTAGTACTCCCCATGTATAATGCGCATCCTTATTTTTTTCTCACAAATTTGGGCAAAAAAGTGCACATTACACACGGCAAAATACGGTATTAGGTGGAATTCTTTTGAGCTGGAATATAGACCTCAGTCTCAGATCCTCATCTGCTCCTTCTGACTTTGAGCTTAATGTCCAGATTTCTAACTCCATGGAATACCTCTAGGTACCCATGAGATAGGGCAGCAGTGAGGCACACGGGAAAAAGCAATGTTCAGAGTTGAAAGGACCTAGTTTGAATGCTGGCACTGCCACTGAAAACTGTACTTGGTTATGTTAACGGAGCGCCCTGGATCGCAGTTAAGACTCTCCGGAGTGTTGCTGTGAAAAGATGTGAGATGTGCTCAGTGCATAGGGCGGGAGTTCAGTAAATAACGTTCCTTTGCCCTCCTACTGAGGCCCATCCATTTTCCCCCAGAAACCTCACCCAACCACACGTGGGATGCTGCCCTCTACTGGTGCAGCTGTGCCACTCCAGCTACAAGGCCGGAGGAGGGGTTGCGGGGTGGGGGTGGGGGCAGAAAGCACCTCAGTGTCTGTCAATCATTTCCTTCAGACCTTGGCCCCTCTGAGAGAAGCAGACCTGAAGCCTGGAAAAACACTGTGTAAGCCCATCCATCCCCTGGCCTCAGTTAACAATCAAATTACGTTTCTCCTGAACCTTGGAATGGCGCTGGGAGCTAGAACTAGATGGTCTCATCCACGAGCAGAGCACCGGCTTCCATGTGATGTGGTGCAGCTCTAGAGGCCCTGGGCACATGGATGATGGCACACTGGCAAGAGGCAGATGCACAGCGGAGGTGTGAGGGGGGTGGGGCTGCCTGGTGACTTCCGCTTCCTGTCTGCCGGCAGGTCTGGCTCGATTCTCTGCCCCAGATCATGTGAGAGCCCCTGTATCTTTGGGGTCTATTCTCCTTGACTTAAACCATGTTAGATAAGCTTCTGTTCTTTGCAACCCAAACCGTGATGATGACACATGCTGTCCCCTCTTACTTATGACCCAGAGGGAGGAGGGAGTTTTCATCACATGCCCAGAAGTGACAAACTGCAGGGAAGATTCATTCGGGGAGAGTTAAAAACCAGGGTCCACCCTAGTGATGGAGAAATGCCAGTGACATGCGTGCGTGAGACCGGAGATGAAGCCTGGGAGTGCAGGAGTCTCCAGAGAAGGGGCACAGCAGACAGCCTGGTGTTAACTCTGTTTTCTAGAGTGCAATTGCTGAGCACATCAAGGAATTCTGGTCAGAACGATCTCCCGCAAAAGCCTGTGCTCGGTGTTTAAAATTGTCTGTTGTTAACAAGCATAGCTAGTTAAAATCCTGCCTCAAGATGCTATACTTTCTAACTCCTGAAGGCAACCAAAGCAGTTAAAAATCACAGGGCAGTCGACAAACACTCTTAAAGAGGTGGCTTTGGACACTGCCTCATGGGTAAAAGGAATGCTTCTCTGAGATCAGCTCAGGCACACCTGGGCCCACCTGTACCAGCGTCACCCAGATGATTCCTTAGAAAATGCAGATTCCTGGGGGTGTCCCCGAACCATGGAACCGGATTTACAGAGATGGGACTCAGGAATTTGTGTTTGTACCAGCAGAGCCAACCTGTGGAGACGTCTCCCTCTCAAACTGTCAGGTCCCCCAGAGCAGACAGGTTACCCCTCCAATTGCTCATTGTATTCTCAGGAGCTGGTGCCTTGCCTGGCACAGTGCAGGCACTCACTGGATCCTGTTAAATCAATGAATGAGTGTAGCAGATGTAGATGAATGCCCAGGTGGGGAAGGGCTCCATGATGGCTCAGGGACAAACTGGCTGAACTGAAATGAAACAGAACACAAGGACAGCAGGGGAGTGTGCTGTAGCTAGGGCTGGAAGGGAGGGAACAGGAAGGGGGAGAGAAGAAAGAAGGCAAGAGAAGGAGGAAGAGAGGAGAGAGGTGGAGGACGGAGGGGAGGGATAGGAAGGGAAGGAGGAGAAAGTGCTGGAGGGAGGTAGAGGAGGAGAGGCGGGAGGGAGGGATCCAAAGCATGTAACTTTCACCATCCAGGAGGGTAGACAGCCTTGCCCTTCCAGGGTGCCCTCTGAGAAACACCTTCCCCTGTAAAGCAGTCAATCTGATATTTTAATATAATTGGCTTTATATGGATGATGTTTTTGGTTGTGGTGGTAAGGAGAGAATTCACAGTACCAGTCATCTTGGGTCCCCTGTCGGCTGGTCACAGCTCTGTTCAATATATCTGACCAGGTTCCACATCAGAAGCCCTGAGACAGGACTGAGAGGATGCTAGTGCCTCCTCATTAAAACCAGGCCATAGCAGCTGCCCAGGCTGGCACAAGGGCCCACAGGAGGCCATGGCAAAGCCGACCTCTATGTGCGTCTGGGCTGGCTATCAGAACCCAAAAATGAAGGGCAGGAGGCTATTCCTAAGGCGACGGAAATGTGGAATGAACTCATGACCATTACAGCTGTATTGCTAGCATGTGAAACGCTTCCCTAAAGGCCCTGGTCACAAATCTCCACAGTGTCACGAAGAGCATCGGTGCTGCTCCCAGTCTCTGCTATAGCAAGGCAGCACCCAACGGGACCGTGGGGAAACAGAGGCTGGAAGCAACCTGGAGATCAGCCCTCTGGAGGTGGCCGCCCCACTAAGCCAAGATCCTGGCCCTGAGAACAGCAGGGCTTGGAGGCCTGCCCCACAGTGCAGGCTGCAGTGCAAGGCTCCTGGCAGGCGGTTAATGTATATGGTGAGAGTGGAAACTAAATAATGAAGAGAGACATGTCCTCAGCCATGCCTAGGCCAGCCAACAGTGCTGGTAAGTTCAGTGGGACGAATGCTTTGAATTTTGGAACTATCTGACTAGACTGACGATGAGTAGCTGTCCTCTTGAACGGGAAGAAACAGGTCTCCAACAGAAAGCCACCACCTGGCCCTACCTGGGACCCACGACACTGGTTAGCCAGACTCGTCCTTAGTAAACCAAGAGCCAAGTGAGCCCACCTTCCCCTCCAAGGCTCCCTCGCCACATTGCCAGCCATGCGAGGCGCAGTTAATGGCTCTTCCGGGCTGAGGAGATTCTGGAACATGAGCCTATAGCCTCATTTCTCAAACACAACTGCGATTACCACCATTAGTGTAAACATTTCCGTTCAAAACCATTCAAAAATGATAATCATATTAAGGGATCTGCCAAAGTCTAATAGCTCCATTACATAGGAGAAGAACCGAAATTAAAAATAATCACTCTTATTGTTGATGTTGCAGAGTACATGCAATACACACAACACTTCCAGCTGAGAGATGAGAAAGGAGATGGATGCAGGAGGAAAGGGTGGCCGTACTAGGAACTTGCACCAAGATATGCAAAGCTTTCTCTGTGTCAGTGCTTCCTCTTCTCTCAGGTGACAAAGGCCCATTCTGTATTCTAGGTATTTCCCCTCTTCAAAACCCTTCACTGGCTCCCTATTTTCTCCTGAATTAAGCACAGCTTCCTCTTTGGCATTCCTGCCCTTCTCAGTACCTTTCCAGCCAACGCCCCTTAGACTCTGTGGCTTAGCTACACTGGGCTATGCATTCATTGTTCAGGAAACATGTCCCAATTTGTGCCTGTACCTTCCTCACTCTCAACTGATGACTTTGCTTCCTACTTCTCTAAGAAAGTAGCAAACTAAATAGAATGTCCTACCTCCCACATCTACCCACTTACCATTATCTGTCACCCACTTTCCTTCCTTTTGCTATAATTGACTGTCCATGCTCTTAGCTGAGGCCAAACCGTCCTTTCTTGGTACTCAAGAAACTCATCTCAGTGATCTCCCATGTCCTAAATACACTTGTATTAGATATCTTTTCTTGTTTTCTGTATTCTTGATGCTTTGGTATCTGGGGACTTGCTGACTGTGGAGAGAGTGCCCCTCCCAAGGTAGCCCAGGAGACAGCAAAGGAGAGCAAAGTAACCCAGAGCCCATACTCCCAGCCACCTCCTCCACTTGGCTCTTATACTCCAGGGGGTAATCTCCCTGCACTCTGATCATCCCCGGGCCAGGAACCAGACACCTGGAGATAGTCCCTACACCCCAGAGCCTGCCCAAAGTATTCCAAACACAGTAAAGACCCATGCCCATGCTTTCCTCTCCTTCCACCTCCTGACTGACCCAGGTGCTTCTCCATATGGCCCTGTGTGGCATGGCAGTTTCTTCCTCTTGGGAACTGTGAATAATGAACTATCTTTTTAATGACAATCACCTCCTAATCTGTTGTCCCTACCATACCTGAGTAAAATAACCCTTTTATCATACATTTCAGAACAACACTGCATATCATCAGATTCCCTCCTGGGCTGGATCGTTCCCAGCTGCCTACACAGCCTACAAATCCCCCTCTTGACACTTTCCTCTTACAGCTGTCCTCTCATTTTTTGCTCCCCCTTGTTGAAAATCCCCTTTAAAGAGTTCTCTAAACCCGGTGCCTCTAATTCCTCTCTCCAGTTCTCTCCTAAACCCATTCAACTAGGCTTTCCCCTCACCATTCCACAGCAAGGACATTTGTCAAGGTCAGAGATCACTCATGCTTCTAAATCCAATGGTCAATTTTCAGTCCTCATCGTGTGCACCTCCTAGCTGCATTTGACAGAGTGGATCACTCCCTTTTGTTGGATGCAGGATCTCCACTGGGCAGTCAGGGCCCCACACCTGCTTGTCTTCCCAAATGGCTCCTTTCAATCTTCTTGGCTGACTATCCTTTTCTCCAGGACATTCAAGGTTGTAGGACTCCAGGCAGAGCCCTCAGATCGCCTCCCTTCTCCATCTACACTCACTCCTTGGTGATCTCATGGATTTCAGTAACATTTATATTCCAACAGATTCCCAATTTACACTCCAGTTTGAATCCTTCCTCTAGACTCCAGCCTGGTATATCCAACTGTCTACTCAACGTTTCCATTATGTCTAAGAGATCCCTCAGATGTGGCTAAATGGAATTTTTAACCTTCCTTTCACTCAAACCTGTTCCACCCACGGTCTTCCCTATCTTAGGTAATGTCAACTTCAAATGCTGAGGTAAAAACCTTGGTGTCTGTCTTGGTGCCAAGAGGTCATAAAATATACCTACCTTCAAAATATATCTGGGATGATGACCTCTCAACACCTTCACCACCACCATCACAATACTCTCTGGATTACCACAACAGCCTCCTAACTGGCTTCTGCTGCCACCCTTGTTCTCCTTCAGTCAACTCTAAAGAGAGCATCTAGAATAATCTACTTAAACATAAATCAGATCAGAATGTACCTCTGCTGGAAACCCTCCAATGACTCTCATTTCCTTCAGAGTAAAAGCTAGGACCTCACAATGGTCTACAAGGCTCCATCTAGACAATCTGCATTCCTGGGAATTCTCTGACCTCCTCTCCATGCCCTCTCTGCTCTAACCACTTTTCTAGGTATATACCCAAAAGAAATAAAAACAGGCGTTCTGATACCACCTTGTACACACATGTGCATAGTACCATTATTCACAGTAGTCAAAAGGTTTAAACAACCCCAAAGTCCATCAGTTGATGAATGAATAAAATATGGTACATGCATACAATGAAATATGTATGGGTATTCCATCCACTAAAAAGTATAAAGCTCTGATAGACGCTGCGACACGGATGGACATGGAGGTTGGGGTAGGAGACAGTGACCACTTCACGGATATGGGGTTTCCACTTGGGGTGATGAAAATGTTCTGGAAGTCGGTAGATAGTGGTGATGGCTCTACAACTCTGTGAATGTAACTCAAGCCACTGAGTTGTAAGCTTTCAATGGTTAAAATGGTAAATTTTATGTGTATTTTACCACAGTAAAATACATTGAGCTGGTGACAACAATCCTCATGCTTGCTTCGATTTTCATGTTACACTATAAATGTGAAGCCAAAATCCAGTTGCCCTTAGAACAGAGGGCAGGAAGGTAGAGGGGCGGCTCTATCTCCATTCTTACCTTCCATGCATGGAGACAGATTTTTCTGGCACTCTGGAGATAAAGTCCCACGGTATTTCAAGCTTTAGTCTAAATGTTTTCAATCTGGTTTGAATGGCACAAGCACCATGTTCATCACTCTAGGATGGGTGGGAACACGTGGCCCCAGTGCTCAGGGAAAGTACACTAACCGAAAGGTCCTGCCACCTGCTGGGCAGTCATCCAACCACCTGTGACTCCGTTTCTTCATTAGTAAACTGGGCATGAGATTGCCCTGATGACTTAACAGGATTGTGGTGAGAGTCTGACGAGATAATAAAAACAGATGTGCTCCGTGCCTTACAAAGTGCTCAACACACGTGAGTTGTTATCAAGGACTTTAAAGAAAAGTGAGAGATGAAGGATGGTGGGTGGGGGTGAGAGGTGGACAGAGAGGGAGAAGCTGGTGAAGATCCTGGCAAATGATGTCGCTCCAGGAAATAGTTTAGGTCTAAAGTGAGTCAAGCAGAGATGGAATTATAGGAGGAAAGAGAAGTGAGAAAGTCTGGTCCAACATGGCTGAGGTGTGAATTCTGAGGTGAGTGCCAGAGGCAGGTGAGAGAAAACACCCTAGAGAACAGAGAAGCGCACATGCCACCTGCAATGACAGGGTGGGGGATGTCGGCCCCACAGATGGCCAAGCGCGGCCCGAGGTCATCTTCTCTCAGGTCCAAGACTAGGTGCAGTGTTCGTGCCTCTGCGTGAGGAGTCCAAGAGAACGTGTGAGAATTGCCACCTCCCCATTGCTCCTAGCACCTGTTCAACTCTAAACACCTTCTCCTCATCTGTAGGGAATGTTTCTGAGTCAGGGTCAAGTGTGCTCATCTGTGCATTTGTTCATCTGGTCGACAAGCCTTGTGAAACAATGGAGGACACTTTGTTGGACTAAGTCCCAAGCACTGAGGATATAAAAACATGTTATCCCATCCCAGTGAGCAAGCAAAAACTATTTTTTGTTGTTCCTTTTAAAAATGATTTCTGGCTGAAGCCATGGTGCCCCCTGTTATATATTGGTGAGCGGGGCTGTGGAAGTCAGAAGAGTAGGATTCATTGGTGGGGAGGAAAAAAGGAGCCAGAAAATGGAGACCCTGCAGACTGTGGCCTGTGAAGTAGGTAATGTGCTGTCCTCGGGATGTGCCTCCATCGGGAAGGGCCTTCCCTTTGCCCCGTTCAGTGCCTGCTCCTACCAGGCTGCATGCATGTCACTCTGTGCCTAGCTGTCGTGGTCCTCAGGCAGGGTGTCAGGGCTAGGGGTCTGCCCTCTGCTTTGTCCTGCCCACCTTCCATCTCCTGCTGTGCTTGCAGGTCCCAGCCCCGCCCCCGGCCTCTGTCTCTGGTGGTCACATCTCCACATTCATGTCAGGCTGATGGTTCATGAGCTAGGCGCCCACGGCTCACCCTGTTTTCTCTTTTCATAATGCCAGCTGGTCCCTCATTGGGACTTGCTACCTTTCTGTGACCTCAAACTCAAACCCCTGCCATTTTCATTGGTTTCAGTTCTGCTTCAGCTAATGTCATGGCCTCTTTGCTGACCATCTTCCAATGCCAAGGCCCCATCTGTGGGAAAAGCATACAAACCTGAATGCCATCCCTGTCGTTTCATATGAGTTTCTGCAAACCCTATTCTCAGGGTATAACCAGCACTAGGATCCTGGTGGCATTGCCAACCCCCACAGTAGGTACCTTGGTTAGTCAAAATGCTCTTATTTCAGTGCTTGGTTCCAATATTGTGCACCACGAATTCTTTTGCACCATTTCCTAATCAACAGAACAAGTGCATGATGTGGATGTGGCCCTTTCTCAGCCAGCCTCTGACGTACACACTGATGCTAAAGTGACCAAAAGACAGGGCAGGGGAGGGAGTCAGGTGGGCACCACATCACCCAGGCCAAGAACTCCCTGAAATGAGCGAGCGGATGCATCAGTGATGCATTAGGACAAGTCATAATTGTTTCTTAGCCACAAGCAGCTCATCTTGGCAGACATAATTATTCCCATCCTCCAGGTGAGAAAACTGAGTCTATGGGTCAAATGATCTGGCCAAAGGCAAACACATGCAAGTACGTGCGGAGCTGGGAGTAGCTGGTGATGTCTGAGCCCACACCCTCCTATGTATCCTGCAGCCTCCAAAAGAAATCATCGAGAATTGGCAGCAGTTAAGAGCTCTCACATTGGGTAGAATAAGTGGTCCCGCTTTGAAGATTTCTGGGAACTTGCAGCTGCTAAACACGAAAACTACAATTTTGGGAAAGGACTTGGCTGGCTTGCATAGAATTCTCACCTGGCACAGAGCAGTAATTTAATACTCAGAATTCCATTTGCCTCTGCTATACATATAAACACCAAAAGGGTAAGTCCCACTGCCTTTTTAAAAGTCTAACTCTGTCTCTAGCACACAAATATCTCACAAGAAAATAGGACCCAGAAGCCCGTGCTTTGCCTGTTAATGGAGGTAGCACTTTCCCTTTTGTTGCTGAAAAGATAATTCACGCTGAAACAACAGCTTCCTCCAGATTGGGAAGTGAACCGTCTGGGTATTAAGAGCCTTTCCTCGCTGAGGATAAAGGAAATGCTCATCTCTCTGGAGTGTGATTTTTCACAGATGCAGAAAATGCCAGCAGGGATTGAAGTTGCCAGCCCCAAACGCACTGTCTTGGCTGACTGACTTCGTCTGGGCTTGTTTTATTAAAACAAAGACCATGTAGAAACACTCTAGTAAGGTGTTTCCTACAAGTAATTTTCTCAGCATAACACTTTGCTCTTTGTTAATCACATTTTCTTTATGCTTTGAGAAACTGATGTGCAAATAATCCTTTGATGTTGATTTTTGTAAAAGCACAAAGTTTCTGAAGAAGTGGTAACACACATTAAACCATTATCAGCCATTGACACTTTATGTGTGGGTGTGTCTGGTGAGTTATTGTATGAGATGAAACATAGGTCGGGTGAATGGGAAAGTGAAAAAGAGGAAAAGTCTAGGACAGAGGTCAGCCAACTACACTGCCTGTTTTTATTCAGCCAGACAACTAAGAATGTTTTCTTTTTATAGATGAATATTTATAATTGACTTAAAGATGAGAACTCTAGCTTTGAACCTCAGTGTAGCTTCCCCTCCCCCAACAAAAATTTAGTTTTCCTCATTAGTAGACCTGAACTCCAAAAACTGTATACATCGTTATTATATTTCGGATTTTATCAGTAAAACATTTGTGAAAATTTGTTTTGCTCTTGTTTGTAAGTATCTATATAAAAGCTTTGATTTTGCCGTGTAGATCATAAAGCCTAATTTATTTATTATTTGGCTCTTTACAGAAAAATTTGCTGAACTCTGTTGGAGCACATGAGCTCTGGAGGTGAGTGAAGGCTCTACCTGGTCCTGGGCAACTAGCAGGAAGTTAACTTTGAAAACGATAGACAAGGGACTGACGGGGAAAGAAAGACTCAAAAAATGAATGAGCACCATTCTCATCTGTAAAAGAAAGATAATAATCTCTCTTCAGCTTCCAGGGCTGATGTAAGAACAAATTTGATAAAGGCTTTGGGCCATACACTTGAAAATGGTGTAAAGCTAGCTAAACACACCCTGTTCTATGAATAAAAAAAGAGTACTGGAATTTGTGCATCATGGATCATTTTTCTGAGGTTTTGGAACACCCTACCTACATGCAGGCACTACAGCATACAATAAAATTAAAAATAAGTAAATGAGAACAAGAAGACAAAGGGGAAATGAGCAGGATAAGATGATGCCCAGGGTGAGCTCAGTGTACAGAACGTTCACGTAATAAAGACGGGTCACAAATTTCACTCTGTGTTCTCTGCAGACAGGATCACTGGAATGATCTTAAGTGTCTAAAAGATTTTTAAAGAGAAGTATAGTTACTCGTCCATGAAGCCCCTAGAAAAATATCTCTACTGAGTAATTTGGTGAACAGTCTCCTCGCAACACCACTGCAGTAATAAAACACACTTCACAAATATGTTTCTTAAAACACCTCTCAGCATTGACACATGGCGTTTCCCCAAGTATAAGATGAAAACAATTGTTTCCAAGGTCAAAATGAGGTCAAAGTAAGAACATAGCTTTCTGATGGCCTTGCTTATTTAAGGGATAGATTAGTAGTAAAGTAGATATAAGAAAGTAGTCAAATAAAATAATAATATATTTTGAAATATATGAGAGGCCTTTTCTATTCTGGATTTGTTGTTTCATCCAGAGACAGTTGTAGCTATGAGGCAGGTTAAGACTGTCAGAGCTGGAATGAAGAGAAGCAAAGATGTTAATTTTTGGTTGTGACTTAAAAACTGACACTTGAAACTAATTTCTGAAAGTCTCAAAGCCAGGATTTCAAGTGTACAAGCCATGCCCTTGAGAAAAGTGTTTTCTAAATTCCAAGCCTCCCTTGAAATATCAAGGACAGCAGTCAAGCAAAGTCAGAGGATGGAGGTTGTGACATGGCCAATCGTGGGTCTTGGTGCCGGCTCACCCTAGGACCACCTGGGGAGCTCTGAAAAATTACCTGTGCTGGTAATTGGGAGTGTTTGTCACTCCCAAACACTCCAACTCAATTTGTGTACATTCATAGTTGATTCAAAAGTGCAACCAGGGTTGAGAACCACTGACAGATCGAGTGTTTCCAATCCCACAAAGAGGTTAATTCTTCCTAGGCTGGGGGCAAAGTCTGAAGAGAGAGTGGAGGAGGGGCGACAGACATGCAGGAAGGCCTCTTCTGAGGGATTATTAGCCTAGTGCTGCTGCTCAGGGTGGAATTCAGGGTGTGGGGAAAGAAATGCTGCAGACTTGAGGCTAAGCAGGCAACAGAGATGATGCCGCACTTGCCGCCTACACTCTGTGGGAGGGAGAGTGTCTTGTGCCCAGGCACTGGGGCAGAAATGGAGGGGTGGTGTTTAGGCAGAGAGACCTACAATTGCACTCCCAGTACCCACAGCCAGCGCCTAGACTGCAGGAAATCCTGGTGTTCCTGCATTCCCCAGGGAAGAGGTGGCACAAGCTGAACAGGCTGGATGGACCACAAGGATGGGAGGGCATAGAGTGAGTGACTGCTGTGCCCAGATACCAGAACCAATGACATTAGCTGGAAATACAGAGGGGATAAAACTTTGAAGAAAGGAGGTGTGAGACAGTTATCAGGACAAGGAGGTTCCAGAGGACAGCCTGTATCCCAGATACCTCTCCCCACTGCCACAGGACAGTGCCAGCTTCTCTTTGCTCCAGGTGCCATTCAAGAGGAGGCAGGAGAGGGAAACCTTTCAAGGGGGAAGAGTGGCTCTTACAAAGAATAACCCGTAACCTGTTTAGTCCCGATTTCACTGAGCAATTGACTTCAAAGAGATGGAGTTTTAAATTGGAAGAAACTGAGTTGCCTTGAAATGACAAGATTAGTTTTCTTTTCCATCAGCAATGAAATAGGGGCTAGAGACCAACTTGAATTCAAATATAGAAAAAAAAAGTCGATCAAAATGGCAGCGTGAGGTGAGCCTCTGTAAAGCTTCCCTGGAATTTACAACTAATCGAACAACAATAACTCCACAAAGGACTCCCTGCACAGCAGACAGGCAAGAAGAAGAGACCCACTACTGAATTCACTTAAAGGTGGGCGAATTGCGGGAGCAGGGGAGGAGGGAAGGGAGAAGCACGGAGACAGAGCCGCGGGGGCGTAGGACACAGACCTAGCTCAGTGCTCCGAGCTCGCTGCATCCCGGAACTACCGCAGCTGCAGGAGAGGGAAGAACTTGGACTGCTAGGGCTCGGCTTATGGCCCACAGAGCTGAGGGGGCAGCATATAACACGGCTGAACGCAACGCTCACGGCAGAGACCTCGGAGCAAAGACTGACGGAAGAAGGCTGAAAACGGTGGTTTAAGCCCTCACTGACGAGCAGAGAACGGAAGCCTTAGGCACTGAGACTGGCCGCCCCCTCGCTACCCTCCCAGAGCTCGCCCCGCACCCACCTGCCCGGTGCTAGAAGTGGAACAGTAGCAGTGTCAGATCAAAAGAACAGAATACTTGCTGTTCTGAGAACTGTGGACCGCAGACACAGATTCACAGCCCAACTAGTTCTGGCAAAGGGGAGGGAGCTGTGGAAGCAGGACCGACTGTGATGGTGGTCACTGCCATTGCTCTGGGCCACCTCTCACAACTCACCCCATCCCTGTCCCCACCTATCTGGGCAGATCCCTGCAGGAGTAAACAGAACTGCTGAAACATACGGGCTCTGAATCTAGTCCAGGAAGAGCTTTGGAACTTCAAAAGCTCTCCGCATACCCACACGGACACTTCGCCCTCTGACCCAGGCGAACTATTAACAGAGGAGAAGCCCGTCTCCCAGGGAATCCCCCCATTGTGTGAGAAGCTGGAATAGTGCAGAGAAAACATAGCACTACCGTGTGAGACAGAAAAAAAAGGCTGCAGTCGGAGAGAAAATAAAACATTCTACCAACAAGTACTGGAAAACAAAAGAAAGACCTCTTCCTATCAACCTCTTGCAGAAGCCATCCCTGTAGATGTCTAGGAAGAGAAATAATACATCAGTAATTGCCATGAATAACCAAGGCAACAAGACAGCTCAGAAAGAAACTGAAAAGTCTCCAGAAAAGGAACTTAAAGATATGGAAATATGTGACTTAAATGACAGAGAATTCAAGATTGCAGTTCTGAAAAAACTCAGCAAGATGCAAGAAAACACAGAAAGGCAATTTAATAAACTCAGAAACACAATCAAAGAACAACATGAGCATTTTATGAAAGAGATTGAAATTTTAAAAAACAACCAAATAGAATTTCTAGAGATTAAGAACTCAACAGAAGAAATTAACAATGAAATAACCAGCTTAGGTAGTAGAGTTGACCAGATGGAGGAAAGAATCAGTGACATCGAAGATAGAAACCTGGAAATTACACAGATGGAAGAAGAAAGAGACTTGAGACTTAAAAGAAATGAAAGAACTCTACAAAAACTCTCTGACTCCATGAGAAAGAGCAATATAAGAATAATGGGCACACCAGAGGAGAAGAAAGAGAGAAGGGAACAGAGAATATATTCAAACAAATTGTCAATGAGAACTTCTCAAACTTGTGGACAGAATTGGATCCTCGAATCCAAGAAGCAAATAGAACACCTAATTACCTCAATCCCAACAGGCCTTTTCCAAGGCATATTGTATTGAAGCTGTCTAAAATCAACGACAAAGAAGGAATCCTCAAGGCAGCCAGGGAAAAGAAGACGGTAACCTACAAAGGAAAGCCCATTAGATTATCATCAGATTTTTCAGCAGAAACTCTACAAGCCAGGAGGGTGTGGAACCAAATATTCAAACTATTGAAAGAGAGAAATTACGAGCCAAGAATAATATATCTAACAAAGATATCCTTTAGATATAAAGGAGGAATAAAGACCTTTCCAGACATACAGAAGCTGAGGGAATTTTCTAATACATGACGTGCACTACAAAAATACTAAATGAGGCTATTCGATTGCCATCAACAGGGGCAATTTGTGGCAACCAAAACATAAAAAGGGGGAGAGTGAAGACCTGAACCAGAATATGGGAATGGAGAAAGTAAGCGTGCTGAAGAAAATGGACTACTCTAAATATCAAACTTTCTTTTACATAAACTTAAGGGTAACCACTTAAAAAAATCCAGAACTGAAATATATACTGTAATAAAAGAAGAAACAGAGGGAAACATCATAGAATACCACCACACAGAAATAATAGACAACAACAAAAAGGCAAAGAAACAATGGAGACACAGCCTTACCAGAAAACTAAAGATAGAATGACAGGAAATCCTCACATATCAATGATCACCCTAAATGTAAATGGACTGAACTCACCAATAAAAAGGCACAGAGTAGCAGATTGGATCAAAAAACTAAACCCAACCATATGCTGTCTCCAAGTGACACATTCTCAGCTACAAAGACAAGCATACCTCAAAGTGAAAGGGTGGAAACTGACACTCGAAGCAAATGGTACCCAGAGAAAATCAGGTGTAGCCATAATGAAACAGACTTCAGGGTGAAGAAGATAACCAGAGACAAAGATGGACATTTCATAATGGTAACGGGGACTATACAACAAGAAGACATAACAGTCATCAATATTTATGCCCCCAGTCATGAAATATACCAAGCAACTACTAACAGAACTAAAGGGAGAAATTGACCAAAACACAATTATACTATGGGACTTAAACAGAAAATAAATAACGAAATAGCAGCCCTAAGTGACACATTAGATGAAATGGACATAATTGATATATATAGAGCACTTCATCCTAAAACATCAGACTATACATTCTTTTCTACTGTACATGGAACATACTCAAGGATAGACCACATATTGGGACATAAAATCAGCCTCAGCAAATTTAAGAAGATGGAAATCATACTAAGCATATTCTCTGATCACAAGACTTTAAAATTGGATATCAACTGCAAAAAGAAAGCAGGAAAAAACACAAATACATGGAGATTAAACAACATACGTTTAAAGCACGACAGGGGCATAGAAGAAATTAGAGAAGAGATCAAAAGATACATAGAAACAAATAACAATGAAAATACATCCTACCAAAATTTTGGGGATACAGAGAAAGCAGTTTTAAGACGGAAATTTATATCATTACATGCCTATCTCAACAAACAAGAAAAATCACAAATAAATAACTCATGTTACACCTTAAAGAGCTAGAAAAAGAAGAACAAATGAAACCCAAGGTAAGCAGAAGAAAGGAAATAATAAAAATCAGAGCAGAACTACATGAAATAGAGGAAAAAAAGACAAAAGAAAAAATTAATGTGACAAAGAGCTGGTTCTTTGAAATGATTAACAAAATTGATAAACCCTTGGCTAGACTCACTAAGATAAAAAGAGAGAAGACGCTAATTAATAAAATCAGAAATGAAAAAGGGGAAGTTATCACGGATACCACAGAAAAACAAAGGTTCATCCAAGAATACTATGAAGGACTATATGCCACCAAATTCACTAATCTAGAAGAAACGGACAAGTTCTTAGGAACATATAGCCTTCCAAGGCTGAGCCATGAAGAACTGGAAAATCTAAACAGACCGATCACAAGTAACGAACTTGAATCAGTCATCCAAAACCTTCCCAAAAGCAAAAGTTCGGGACCAGATGTGAATTCCACCAAACCTTCAAAGAGGATCTAATGCCAATCCTGCTCAAACTCTTCCAAAAAATTGAAGAAGAGACAGTACTCCCTAACTCATTTTATGAGGCCAACATTACCCTGATACCAAAACCTGGTAAGGACAACACAAAAAAGGAAACTACAGACCAATATCTCTGATGAATACAGATGCAAAAATCCTAAACAAAATTCTAGCAAGTCGAATACAACAATGCATTAAAAAGATTATTCATCACGACCAAGTGGGGTTAATCCCCGGGGCACAAGGATGGTTCAACGTCCGCAAATCCATCAATGTGATACATCACATAAACAAAATGAAGGACAAAAATAATATTATATCAACTGATGCAGAAAAAGCATTTGACAAGATACAACATCCATTTATGATTAAAACACTTAATAAAATAGGTATAGAAGGAAAATACCTTAACATAATAAAGGCCATATATGACAAACCCTCAGCTAATCTCATAATTAATGGTGAAAAACTGAAGCCCTTTGCTCTACATTCAGGAACACAACAGGGCTGTCCCCTATCACCTCTGCTTTTCAACATAGTGTTGGAAGTCCTTGCCAGAGCAATCAGGCAAGAGAAAGAAATAAAAGGCATCCAAATTGGGAATGAAGAAGTTAAATTATCACTCTTTGCAGATGACATGATGCTATATATAGAAAACCCTAAAGACTCCACCAAAAAGCTATTAGAAACAATCTACGAATACAGTAAAGTTGCTAGCTACAAAATCAACGTACAAAAGTCCATTGCATTCCTATATACTAACAATGAAATCTCAGAAAAAGAAATACAAAAAACAATTCCTTTTGCAAGTGCAGCAAAAAGAATAAAATATCTAGAAATAAACTTAACCAAGGATGTGAAGGACCTATATGCTGAAAATTGTAAGAAATTTTTGAAAGAAATTGAAGACACAAAGAAATGGAAAAACATTCCATGCTCATGGATTGGAAGAATCAACATAATCAAAATGGCCATATTACCCAAAGCAATATACAGATTTAATGCAATCCCCATCAAAATCCCAATGGCATTTTTTAAAGAAATAGAACAAAAAATCATTAGAATTTGTTTGGAACCACAAAAGACCCTGAATAGCCAAAGCAATCTTAAGAAAAAAGAACCATGCTGGAGGTATCACACTCCCTGACTTTAGCTTGTACTACAGGGCTACAACAATCAAAACAGCATGGTATTGGCAGAAAAACAGACACATAGACCAATGGAATAGAATTGAGAACCCAGAAATAAAACCACATAAATATGGACAGATAATTTTTGACAAAGAAGCTAAAAACATACAATGGAGGAAAGACAGCCTCTTCAATTAATGGTGCTGGGAGAATTGGATACCAACGTGCAAAAGAATGAAACTGGACCGCTATCTGTCACCATGAACAAAAATTAATTCAAAATGGATCAAAGACTTAAGCATAAGAACTGACACAATAAACCGCATAGAAGAAAACATAGGTACTAAACTTATGGACCTTGGGTTCAAAGAGCATTTTATGAATTTGATTCCAAAGGCAATGGAAGTAAAAGCTAAAATAAACGAATGGGACTATATGAAACTTAAATGCTTCTGCACAGCAAAAGAAACCATTGACAAAATAAAGAGGCAACCACCTGAATGGGAGAAGATTTTTGCTAACAGTGCCCTTATCAGAGGATAAGGGGCTAATATCAGAGGATAATGAAACTCAACAATGAAAAAACAAACAACCCAATTGAAAAATGGGCAGAGGACCTAGAGACATTTCTCCAAAGAGGACATACAAATGGCAAATAAACATATGAAAAAATGCTCAACATCACTAATCATCAGGAAATGCAAATAAAAACCACAATCAGATATCACCTCACCCCAGTCAGAATGGCTA
The DNA here is from genome assembly GCF_004115265.2 of Rhinolophus ferrumequinum. NCBI lineage: Eukaryota > Metazoa > Chordata > Mammalia > Chiroptera > Rhinolophidae > Rhinolophus > Rhinolophus ferrumequinum. The sequence goes on along the minus strand of NC_046290.1, from coordinate 97,902,690 downwards.
TCATCAACAAGACAAATAGTAACAAGTGTTGGAGAGGCTGTGGAGAAAAAGGAACCCTCATACACTGTTGGTGGGAATGCAGACTGGTGCAGCCGTTATGGAAGGCAGTGTGGAGGTTCCTCAAAAAATTACGAATAGAATTACCCTATGACCCAGCAATCTCTCTCCTGGGTATCTACCCAAAAAATCTGAAAACATTTATACATAAAGACACGTGTGCTCCAATGTTAATTGCAGCTTTGTTTATGGTGGCCAATACATGGAAACAACAAAATGTCCTTCGATAGATGAATGGATAAAGAAGTGGTGGTATATATACACAATGGAATACTATTCGGTGGTAAGAAAAGATGATATAGGAACATTTGTGACAACATGGATGTATCTTGAGAGTATAATGCTCAGCGAAATAAGTCAGACAGAAAAAGCAGAGAACCATATGATTTCACTGATATGTGGTATATAAACCAAAAACAACAAAAGAACAAGACAAACAAATGCGAAACAAAAACTCATAGACACAGACAATAGTTTAGTGGTTACCAGAGGGTAAGGGGGGAGGGGGCTGGTAGATGAGGGTAAAGGGGATCAAATATATGGTGATGGAAGGAGAACTGATTCTGGGTGGTGAACACACAATGGGATTTATAGATGATGTAATACAGAATTGTACACCTGAAATCTATATAATTTTACTAACAATTGTCAACCCAATAAATTAAAAAAAAAAAAAGAAAAAAGTCAACAGTTTTTACATCTGACTCGCAACTACATGTTAAAACCCAGTACATGTTTTGGAGTACTTAGAAAACGAATGTACGCTAAGATACTGGCAGAAACTAGGAGGGAACAAGAACAAGGATTCATATAAGGAAAACAAGTTTTCTGGAACATTTTTGGGGCAATATTCCTTGAGTCTTAAAAATGTGCATGTCTTGGACCTAGAAATTGCATTCCTAGGAATATATCCTAGGGAATAATGACTTCTACCTCTGATAATGTCAGATTATGTGATTTGGACAACTTTCCAGCTGAAAACAATGAAAGAAACTACATGAAAAATTTTAAACTCTTAATGAAACTATGAAAGATGAACAAAATGGAAATGATTGAGTTGAAATCTGGTTGACACTGGGACAAAGAGAAGCCCAGCACTGGGTTTACTTCTGCCCAGAGGTATGTATCAGCCTAGAAAGGGGACTGAGAGGCTGATCTCCTTTTGAAATTGTATTTCTGGCAACCTCAAAAGACCAGGGAGTAATAAGTTGGATGTCAGTGCCCACCAATGATGGGTATCATGCAGGGTCTCTGGTCCCATTCCCAGCAAGTGGACACAGAATATGGTGAGGCCAAAAAGGAACACCAATGGAGCCATAGATAGGGGAGTCATATCACTGTAGTCTCACTGGAAGCTGGGTTGGAGACACAGGAAGCAGGAGTTACACGATCCGCAATCTGCCATCCGCTTCTCTGCCAACCAACCCCCTTGCCAGCGTAGCCACGGCAGTTATATTAGTGGCTAATTGCTAACTGGTTACAGTTGATGGACATCTAATCACAGCGGGTGGCATCTACTACCTGAGCCAGCACCTTTCCATGTGAGGCCAAGAGCCTGGAAACTGCTCTCTGGGACTCTGTCCCCACAATGGGCAATCTGATAAGCCACCCTCCATTTTTAGTTAGGATACTGCAAAGCTGTCCCTAAGGTTAACTATCCACTAGAAGTTAACCTGCCCTCCCACAGGCTACAGGTCTGCTTAATTTCATCTGGGTGGCCCAGAGAACCTTAAATTTTGAACTTCAACTAACAATCCTGTGCTCCTGACAGAAGTAAACAAAAATTCTCAGTAGAGGTAGATGATATGATCCTAAGTTTCAAATTAATTCAATAAATAAGTCTTCAAAAATGACCTCTAACACATAATCAAAGGTAATCAGAAGTATCAGGAGTCAAGATATTGAAAGTCAGGGGTGGCCCGTTAGCTCAGTTGGTTAGAGCGCATGCTCTTAACAACAAGGTTGCCTGTCAATTGCCACATGGGCCACTGTGAGCTGCACCCTCCACAACTAGAGTGAAACAACTGCTTGGAGCTGATGGGTCCTGGAGGAACACATTTAAAGTAAATAAAAGTTTAAAAACACAGATATCAAAAGTCAGACCTGTGGAAATAATAGAGAACGAAAGGAATGGCACAGGACCTAGTATATTGGCGACATCAGACAATTGCACAATACCTATGTTTATGGTATTTATAATGTTTGAGGAGATAAACAGCAGCTTAAAATTTCACAGAGAAATATAAACTATAAAAACTGACAGCAGTTTAAATAAAAAAGAGAGAATTGGAAAGTTGAGTAAAATTAAGAACTCATTGGATAGTTTAATAGCAGATTAGACACAGTTGAAGAGAATAATACTGAAGTAGAAGATAGGTAGGTCAGAAGAAACTTTCCTGAATGAAGCACAGAGAGATAAAAAGAGGGAAAAAACAGAAAAGAGGGTAGGTGAGATAGACAATACAATAATGTCTGACACTGGTTTGTGAAATACCAGAAGAGGAGAAACAGGGCAGAAGCAACATTTAAGGAGGCAATGGCTGAGAATGTCCCGAAATTGAGGAAAGACAGCAACCCACAGATTCAGAAGCCAAACAAATGTCAAGCAGAATAAATAAAAAGAAATACACATCTAGACACATCACAATAAAATTTGAAAAACAGAGACAAAATCTTATAAGCAGCCAGAAGGAGAAAGAAAAAGAGATAAACAGTGTGGGGACAGAGCCAGGAGTGCAGTTTCCAGGCTCTCGGCCTCACTTGGAAAGGTGCTGGCTCGGGTAGTAAATGGCCATCAACTGTGATCGGATGGCCGTCAGCTGTAACCAGTGAGCCATTGGCCTCTAATATAACTGCTGTGGCTATGCTAGCAGCAAATGGGGACTAGCAAGAAGATGGTGGCTGAGCTAGCAAGAGCGGATTGCAGTTAGCAGGGCGGATTGCAGCTAGCAAGTGAGGTTAGTTAGCAGAGACGAATGGACGGCGGGTTGCGGATCGTGTGGCTCCTGCTTCCTGTGTCTCCAACCCAGCCACCAGGGAGACTATAGTGGTATGACTCCCCTACCTATGGCTCCGTGGGTGTTCCTTTTTGGCCTCACCATGTCCTGCATTCTTATGTGGGGAGCAGGAGCTGAGACCCCATCAGCCGCCCTGCAGGACAAACAGATTTTTAAAAAATGTTTTGTATAAGAATTTTAATCAAAACACTACTTATAGAGAAAATCTAAAAACCTTTTGAATTTCCATCAGTAGATATAGTTAAATATATTTTGGCATAGTCCCAGGATAAAATACATGTAGCTATTAAAATATCATTTAAAAAATAATTAGTGACATAGGAAATATTTACGTTATAACCCTAATGAAAAAAAAATGAAAATACTATTGTATCTATGCATCATACCTTTATCTAAATACATATGGTACAATGGAGGGTAATATGATAAAAATATTGGCAATCATCATTTCCAAGTTGCAAAGTTGTGGATAACTTTTTCTTCTTTAAACTTTTTTTCATGTTTATACCATGAACCTATTGACTTTTATAATCAGAAAAAAAAGTGCTTTTGCTTAGTTTCATTTACATATACAACACTAACAGTCATTGTTCTCAATTTCAAATTGGGGAAGGACCCCTTTGAGCTAGTAATTATTTTGCACACATCACATTCTAATTATTGTATTTTAAGCATGTTGGGGTTTCTGCCCTGAAAGACAGGCAAGAGATGGTTTTATATTCAAACATGGTATTACTTGAGCAAGGTCAGTATATAGTTGAGAAAGTCACATATATTTTTCCAGATCTTCTGTGTACAGTCTACCAAGCTTTTCCTCTAAATCTTTTTTTATTTGTTTTGTTTTTCTTTTCTATTTATTTAATTTTTGGTTCTTCTAGGAGACCCATGTGCCATGATGGAATTCTTTTCCCCAAAAATTCTTCTAGGGATTCTAGGGATTTAGATTGTCCCTGTCCCCTCCTGGGCTTGGCACGTACCAAGCTAGGATAACAGAAAACGGCTTTTTCTAACACAACCCAAAAAGAACAAAAGAAATGCTCCTTTAGTATAATAAGACATATTAAGTCTTATAACATATAATACGATTTATATTAAGATATTTTGTCTAGGTCTTATAAATGCTTGACAAAGAAGCTCATGAACAACTTCCTTCTGTCACCTCATCAACCCACATGGATCTAAAAGCCTCTGGAATTCCACTCACGTATCAAATCAACAAAGGAGTAGGCAGGTTCCCAGAAGGATTGACAACCAGTCCACATAGACTTGGAGTGTGGGAGACTTGCTGAAATTACAGCAAGACCACAGTGAACATGAAATGTGTGTTGCTGACCCCCCAGAGATAAGAGCATGAGGAGGAGGTTATACATGGAGGCCCTGGCACTGAGGGTCCTGAGCCTGGCAAGGGCCTTCATCCAGAGCCCCAGGAGCTCAGAAGCAAAGCGGGTTCTTATTTGCTTCCTGAGTCAGTGAAATAAATTGCAAGTGCAGTCAGTTGTTTTACTAGAAGCCTGGGTAGTTAATAATGGCACGGAGTTGTAACACATGTGATTAAGCAGTACTCGACAGGAACAGGACTTTGGCTGCTTCTTCCTTAATGAAATCCGTCCTTCGTGAGGAGGAAGAAGAGAGGACACATTCTGCTCACAGTGAGACTAGCTGATTCTGCCTCAAACCACCATCCGATGTCTTACATGCTTCCTCTCACCTGCCTCCACATGCAAAGGCAACAGCCTTTCAAAGGTCACTCCCATACTCACTTTCAATGTATCCCCAACACCTGATGGATCCCAAACTCCCGGGAGACATCCAAGGCTCCCTGAGATCTGGCCCCTTCCTAGCTTTCCAGATTTCTTTTCTATAGTCCCCTTTGTGAATCCTCTTATCCTCAGTCGAATGCCAGCATCATTTGTGTTCCTTCCCCAAGTTTAGGCCATCCCTTGCCATCCCCTACTCTGGTCCTTATATTTTATGGGGTGGCTTCAGCCCGGCTGCCTCCATGAATACTCTGACTAGCTCAGCACTGGCTGCCAACCTCCAGAGCACCTGTGGTCTGCAGCGCTCCTTTGGCAAGTGTACTGTTTTGGTTTTCATTCTTCCTGTGTCTCCCCAGCCCAACCTCCAGGCCCCAGGACTGGGAAAATGCCACCTTCGTCCGTTCCCAGTAACGGGCCTGGTGCACACAGCCTTCAGTGGTCGGGGAGCTTGGGCAGCACAACTGAGCAGTAGAGACAGTCAGCGTCTCATGAACATGATGGCTGCACTGCACCCCTGCCCTCCGCTCTCATCAGATTGGGCCCAAAGGGGCAGAATTCTGTCACTGAGGGCTTTGAGAGGCAGTCAGGAGGGGATGAGATACTGAGAACGGCTTTGGCTCATGACACATTGGGAGCAGCTGGGTGGGAGGAGGGAGCCTGGCAGAAGTGGAGCCGGAGTTCAGGCATGAGGCTGGCCTTTGTACAGGGTTCAGTGTAGAAGATGGGGTTCCAAATGTTTTCCGGTGCTGAGGCCAGAAAAATCCAAGTTCAAGCTCACAGTCAAGTCCAGACCCAGTGGGAGGAATCGCCGAGTGAAAATCAGAGCAGAGGTGTATTCCCAAAGGGCAGACTGAACAGCTGTGATTTCGGCTGGCGTTTATGGGCCCCGGCGGGAGAAGCCTCTGCTGCCAGCTTGAGGGGCAGTGATTTCTGGGCCATAAATTTGTTGCTTTTCCACCAACACCATCCTAGCTCAGGTTTATCAAGTGCTTGGTGAGTCACTGTCCTAAGCATTTACATAAGTATTTTCACTTAATCCTCCCAACAATCTATGTGGTAGGTACTATTAGTGTCCCCATTTTAAAGATAAGGAAACTAAGGCAAAAAGGAGGTAACTCATTTTCCCAGCAGCAAATGACTAGTAAGTGGTATAGCCAAGACCTGAACCCAGGCTCTCCCAGGCAAGGCCCATGGAGCTTCCTCCCCTTCTGAGTGTCTCCATCAGTTTGCCTCACCTTTTGGTGAGTGTGACCTTGCCTCAGGGAAAAATCACGCTATTGACAGCAGCCCACAGAGCCTAAGCTGGTCTGGTACCCTTGGCACAAGCACGCCTTCAGGCAGATTCTTCCTGCCCCACGTAACTCCACACCTCCCTGTTCTTCTGTAATCCAGTTGCTTGTCCCCAGAGAAGGATCTCCCTGGCTCCTCTAGCCCACTTCCCTCCTGCTTCAGCCAGGCCCACTGCCTACTGCTCTTTCTCTAAAATACTAATCTGATGAGAGTTACAGCCCCACACTCTGAGCCCTGTGTAATCAGGGCACTGGGGTGGGTGGGGGCTGAGGTATTTAAGGGGAGCCCAGTGTACCCTGTTACTCAAGCCTGAGCTCTAATGACATCTGTATCAGGGTGTCCCCAACACCGCTCAGTTTTGATCATTCACCAGGAAGATTCATAGGACTCGGCATAGAGTAATACTCCTGGCTCCAACTTATTACAGCAAAAGGATAAAAAGGAAAACTGCAAAGGGAAGGTGCACGGAACAAAGTTGGACAAACCAGGCACAGCTTTCAAGATACTTTCCAGTGGAGTCACACAGCACATGCTTAATTCCCTCAGCAGTGAGCTGTGACAACATGTGTGACACAATGTCTACCAGAAAGTCTCATCAAAGACTTAGTACCCAGAGTTTTTATTGGGAAGGTGATCATGGAGGCACTCTCTGCTGGGCATGCAGCAAAATTCCACTCTCAGAAGGAAAGCAGTCACTTAGCATAAGCCATATTGTTTGTCTGAATAGTTTAGGTGTAATAAGCCACTCTCATCAGATAACAAGTTCCTAGATGCCAGCCAGGGTCTATAAGCAGACCTTTTTTAAGAAGAAGCACTTAGACCTGTTATGTTAACTCTTTTCTGCACACAAGCCAATATGGACAATGTAGCACCCCAACAGACCACCCTTTTCTCTCCATTTGTGCCAGATCCCACACTTCCCAAGCTTGCCTATTTTATTAGACCCTTGTGATAATCTTGTATAAGAGATAGACAGGGATCAGTCCCTTCACAGATAGGCTGCCGAAGGCTGAGGAGACGCTTGGTTCTAAGTCACTGAGGAAATGTTTGGTTGGGAAAGCTGGACCCAAAGGTCAGACAGTCTCCTCCCTCCTGACCAAGAAAGGAAGGCTAGGCATGGCCTAGATAACTTACGTGAACAAACGCATAAGAAAAGGTTGCTGTCCTTGCTGTCATTTGGCTGTAGAGTGAGACAGGAGTGGGTCTCCACCACTCAGGGAAACAAAAGGAGAACAGAGCTCCAGTCTCCATGAACTTTTACCTCTTCTACACGGCTCTCAATGAAATCAATTCACACAACATTAGTGCTAGAAGTGTTCTTTAAAAAGTCACTGTGTATAACTAATGTCTTTATTTGAAAAACATGGAAAACAATTAGCCCCTATTGAATATGGCTCATAACCTATTGTTTAGAAAAGACTGGAGAATGTGTAATGAATGTGTGGTAGCTTTTACTGTGCTTCCTTTATTGTTAGAAGACTGCATTTATTATTAATGGAAACACCAACTGTCCCCCATCTCCTGCTGCAGACTGAAACCAGGGATCCAGTTCTAAGTTTAACACAGAATTTAAGGAAAAAAACAAAGACAAAAACATAAAAAATCTCAGTTTTTCTACTATGCAAAGGCAGGCAAATTTACCCAGATGTGGACAAGTGGACCCATGAGAGGGTTTCTGGGAGGAGGATAATGCCTGCACGTGAAGTACGGATGTGCCCTGTCTAGCAGGGCCATGAATGAATCTTTCTGGATCTGAGTGTCCTCACTTCAGAAGTGGGAAGACCAAGAACAGCTACCATTGACAGACTGCTTCCTCCAAGGTGGTACAAGGCCCTGAACTCCACATATATTTGTGATCCCATTTGATTCTCACAGCAGTACTTTTAGACGAGTAAGAGCACCTGCTTTTGAGAGTCAGGAACACGGGAACACCAAAGTTCAGAGAAGTTGGGTGCCTTCCTCTAACACAGCAAAAAATAAAACACATGCCAACCTGACCTCCCTGACTCTCAGGGAGATGATTACATCATCTGCCTGCATTCAGAAAATCTGCTCCATACATAAGTCACAAGGAAACACAGGGAAATCTAACTGTCTCCTCTTGGGCTCTGCGTATGAAAAAAAGTGTCCCCTGAGAATTCATAATGACTTGCTTATAATACAGTTTGAGATTTTAATCCCATTAGCTGCATGGTCAGGAAACAACAGGCTTACAAATTTACATGAAACGTAGTCCTGGCTGGCAACACCTAGGAGTGACTGGCAAAGGCAAATGAAAAACCACACTGGAGAGACCCAATTTAACCTAAATCTAGACCACACAGAGCTCCGACCCAGAAGCTCCATTGAAGGTGAGCTCATGATCTAAAATTACAAACACATGAGAAAACAATACACCATCAACGAAAGTCAACAAATACAATAGGGTTAGAACCCTCAAGAACTTGAGATAATAAACTATCAGACAGATACCATAAAATAAAAATGTTCAAAATGTTCAAAAACAAAAAATAGAGGTAAAAAACATAAGAATAAGGCCCTATGGGAAAAATGAGTGGATATGAAAAATAACCAGAGAAAACTTCTAGAAATGAAAAATATAGTCTTTGAAATTTAAACATAGCAGGCAGGTCAAATAGCAGATTATACAGAGCTGAAGAAAGAAATAGAGTGAACAAAGAGATATATTGATGAAATTACCCTTCGTACATATAAAGAGAAAGCAAATATTAAAAAAGAGATTAAGAGATATGAGAGATGGATCCTGCCAGGTGAACACTAGCCAGCGAGCTACTGCAGCCTGGGCAATTTCTCTCAGTTGGCTACAACAGTGGAAATTACTACATGTTCTACATTCAAATACAGCTTTATAATTTATAAATCAAGCTTTTGAAGTTAATTCATATAATTCACTGAAACAAGCTGTTCAAGTGTCTTGCACCTGAGAAACCCTTCTACAACAAACCAGCTTGATTTCTATATTCTTATAGCTCAAATTTATAAGTTATTGGGATTCAACACATCTGCCAGGTGGGATCTTCAATCTGACAAGGCTCTGGATTCATTAACCTTGACAGGAGTCTGGGTAAATCTGCTTGCAAAATATCTACTGTATATTTTAATTCTCAAAAGGGCAAGGAAAATAGAATACAGATCTATGTACCCTGCTTCAGTGATATCCTTGACAATTTCAATAAACTTCTCAAGATTATCATAAACTTTTATTAAAGAAGTGGCTTCTCCCAGAGTGCTGGAGCATCAACAGCAAAGGGAAGTTATGCTGCTGCCTCTGGACTCGAAGCAAACTTTGTTCCTGCCTCTCTTAGGCATTTATTGCTTTCCACCTTAAATTGCAGTTATTCACCTACATGGTCTAATTCTCCTGGTCTAAAGATATGCTCATGTTTAGTCATCAACAGCATTTAACACAATGTCTTTCACTTAGTAAGCATTATATAACTATTTGGTGGATAGCAAAGGAATGAATGTGCCTGATTAGGATACTCTTTCTTCAGTAACTCTTTGCTTAAAGAAGTCTTGTCTGAAAAGGACCTCCATGTATATTCATGAGAGAACAGCAGGAATCCAGAAAGAAATGATGTACAAGTCAGTAAGCAGTCATATTTATAATTGAGCAGTCCTTTCCATTCTTGTTCCAGATTTGCAACATGATTACGTTGGGTTCTCAAGAAGAATTCTTAGGAAGATACTCAAGGTTCAGCTGCTATCTCCTCACATTGTCAGGGGTTGGAAAACAGTAGAATAGTGACCACATTACAGAGGTAGAAGGGGGTTTGTGAATGGGAGCTGCGTGGGGACAGGAGACCGAAGAATTAATTCTCTTTCTATACCACCTGGTAGCAAGTGGACACTGTTCCTTTAGTTCAACTCTGTGATGTGACTTAAAGCATCCAAGGCAGACAAGTGAGGAGTAGGGATTCAAAGCAGGAGAAGTGGGTTAATGCAGCTATTGACAGTAACTAGCCTTGTGTTAAGAAAGAAAAGGGTCCACTGGTGAATGCTGCCTTCACGGGCAGTTCAAACCTCCTGTTCTGGTTTGTGAATTATAATACTGCCACACGCAGATGATTGAACAGAATACTTCTACCTTCTAGGAAACTGGCCCAGAAATGTATGTGTGCAATGAAATATAAATATACATTTAAGATTATTAACTGTTGTATTTGTTGGAATAGAAAAACAGAAATAACCTAGGGTGCATTGATAGGTCTTGATTAAAATGCTCCACAGGGTGGATAAACTTCTGTCTGTCATATGTACTGCAATAAGTCCAGCACCCAGAACACTGCATGGCACACAGTAGGTGCTCAATGAATACTGGTTTATGAGCTGAATGGGATGGTGTCCAACTGTTAAAAATACTGAGGTAGAATTGAATTCCAAATATGTGCTCTTGATGTATGAAGTGAAAAAAAGTAAGTTGCAGAATATGAATGATGTACTCAAATTTTGCATGTCGTAGGTACCATCAAAATATTTATTGGAAAAAAGTTCATTGAATTTATGTAGAATTGAAATCATGTATGTTTATGAGCATATGTAATACACACACACACACATACTCACAAACACATATTGGTAAATGCATAAAGAAAAGAATCTGGAAGGCTATTCAAAGGAAAGGAGTATGATAAGTAACTCTTGGCTTATATCACCCTAAATGGGTTGAAGTTTTCATAATTAACATATTTCTATTTTTATAACTCATATGACATTTAAAAATCTCAGCCTTCAAGAACCTTCACCCCCACCCCGCAAAGGGCCCAGCACAGTAGCTTCCATAAAGTGCAATCCGTAACCACGTCAGTCCTGAAGCCTCCTCCCACCCCTCCAACAGAATGTGAGGTGAGGGATGGAGAAACAGGCTCTGGGGCTCAGCTCCTGATTTCTGTCCCTGAGCTCATAGAAAGAGCAGGGAAGAGACTGTAGTAACCTTCATAAAATGAGGGTTAATTTGACAGTGGAGAAGCTGCTCCCGCCGCCACATAACCAAAAAGGGGAGGTTGATAAGGGCTATTGATCATTTTATTTCATCACTTCAAGGGACTAGAAAGATCTTTCACAGGTACTGAACTTGCTCTCAAGTTTAAAGGCCTTTAAATCAATTTCATTAGGTTAATTGATCTCTTCGGTGCAGTTTTGTTCTGCAATCTGCCATGTCCTATCAGGTTGACTGGAAAGCTCAAAATGGAGTTGGCCCTTCATCCCTGCGGGAAACCGGAAGCAGAGAGAATGAAGTTGCCCTCCACGTGCCACTGGCATATGGGCTAAAGGAGTAAGAAATTATTTCACCCTCATGCAGGTGCACAGTGCTTGAAACAGCATTGGTAAGCTCTGATTTCCAGGGTTACAAGTGGACTCATAAAAAAAATGTGATAGAGGCAGAAGATACATTGAGAATTTTCTCTTTCCTTTTATATATCTTTAATCATTTTAAGTGTACTAACTACAAATTATCACTGTTTATTCATTTAACAGTTGAGACCTGACTTTCTAATTTTATATATATGTGTGTGTGTGTGTGTATATATATATATATATATATATGTATGTATATATATACACATGTATATACTTTGTAATAGTATATATGTAATAGTATGTATATATAATAGTATATATGTAACAGTATATATGTAATAGTATATATATATGTGTGTGTGTGTTTATACATATATGGTCTGACACTTAAGTTCACAAACTTGTTGCAACAATGTTCCTAACCTTTTTTGATATCAGAGGGATTATTCATTATGAATTTATATCAACTGGACAAACAGTTAACCAAGTTTACTATTTGGAAGTGCTGAAAAGGCTGCATGAATAAGTTAGACGATCTGAACTTTTCACCAATAATTCATGGCTTTTGCATCACGACAATGCACCAGCTCACACAGCACTGTCTGTGAGGGAGTTTTTAGCCTGATTTCAGTCCCTGTTTAGCCAGGAAACAACGGTACTGGAACATCCTCCCTACTCACCTGATCTGGCCCCCAAAGACTTCTTTCTTTACCTGAAGATAAAGAAAATATTGAAAGGAAGACATTTTGATGACATTCGGGATATCAAGGGTAATACAACGACAGCTCTGATGGCCATCTTAGAAAAAGAGTTCCAAAATTGCTTTGAAGGATAGACGAGGTGCTGGCGTCGGTGCATAGCTTCCCAAGGGGAGTACTTCGAAGGTGACTGTAGTGATATTCAGCAATGAGGTATGCAGCACTTTTTCTAGGATGAGTTCCTGAACTTAATTGTCCAACTTTGTATATAGTTTTCTGGGTGGCTCACATCAGAAATGTATCCTCTAGGTCGGAAGTCCAAAACTAAGGCATAGCAAGGCTGTACTCCTTCCAAAGTCTCCAGGGAAGAATATACCATTGCCTCTTTCAGCCTCTGGTGGCCTGAGGAGCTTCTTCACCTGTAACTGCAGAACTCCAATCCTGGCCTTTCCTCTGAGGTCAGGACTTCTGTGTCTTCTCTGTGTCTGTGACTTCTCTTCTGTATTTTATAAGGACATTCGCCATTGGACTCGGGCTCACCTTGTTAATGCAGGATGGTCTCATCTTAAAAACTCTCAAACCAATCACATCTACAAGGAACCCCCACCACACACTTTTCCATACAAGGTCACAATCACAGATTCTGGGGGTCATGATGTGGACATATCTTTTGGGGGGCCATCATTCAATCTGCCACCCTTATACCAGGCACAGAAGATACAAAGATACATAAGCCATGGATTTCCGGTGAAGAGTGAGGAGTAGGTAAACGTTGTGCTCACCTCCTTTCATGACCACATCAAAATTACAATTAAATTACAGAACAACCATCATTGAGAATCACTGATGTCTAGCTGAACCAAAGTCCTACCTGTAAAGACATACAGAAGAAGCCACCTCGATACTGGTAGGAGGGGTAGAGACACGGAAGGGGCTGGTCTCACACCCACATGTGACTGTTAAAAATCAGGAGCGATATCTCAGCTGCAGAGGTGCCCCCTGCGGAGCGAGGGGTCCCAGCCCCACACCAGCCTCTCCAGTGCCAGGGAGAGAAGTCCCCACAATTTTGGCTGTGAAAACCAGCAAAGACTGTGGCCGAATGAGACGGAGGGCAACTGCAGTCCCAAGAGCTTCTCTTAAAGGAGCCACACATGGATTTACTCTCTGACCGACTCACTCACTCTGAGCTCCAGTGCTCAGACAGCAGCTCGAAAGATGCCAGGGACATAGTGGGAGGAACTGAGTTGTCTGGCTTCAGAACGAAGGCTGGAAGGACAGCTTTCTCCCAGACAGAAGTGCTGGGAAAATCTACTGTTCCTTTGTTGAGCCCTCCCCACTCCTGGTATGCAGACACAGGCAGGTGCCCTATCTGAGTCTCCATCAACCTGGCTAAGACTATTAGTCCATCTCCCTGCCCCACCAGTCATTCCTTGAGAACCTGCCCCACCCAACTTTTGGGCATAGCCAAGCTGCTTCCATCCAAATGAGCTGTCTTGGCTCATGGTGCAGACATTCCTAAAATTTCTCAAAGGTTCACAAACCCCAAACAAGCAGCATCTGGTTTCAGCATGTCCTGTACCTTTTGGCAAGCAGCCCCAAACCAGGCACTAGCAGTAGCCTTGGGTCAAGGCTTGGCATCTCAAAGCACCTCCAAGCACATCACAGGTGGCAGCTATCTGTGAATTGCTTTGTGGCCCATTCCAGGTAGCCCAAGACAGGTCACAGGCTGCAGCAGAACTTGGTCTGAGGTGGGACAGACACACCCAGTGGCAGCTTCAGACACAGCCAGAACATCATCTGGCCACCTCCAAGGATGACACACCCAAAAGACAGACTGGGCAGGCACCAGAGCCCTGTTAAAGCAAATCCTGCTCCACAGGGTCAGCCCTGCACTGCAGCTCCTCCACTGTAGTCACAGAAAGTCCTCACAACCAATCCCTCCCACTGATGTACAAACAACGCCAAGTCTGAACTACAACAAGAAGGCATACACAACCGACACAAGGCACACACCAGGAGCTCCTGGCTCAGGTGACCAGGGAGACTGTGCCACTGGGCCCCACAGGACACCTACTACATAAGACCACTTTACTAAGACCAGGAGACAAAGCAGCTCTATCCAATACATAGAAACAAACACATGGAGGCTGCCAAAATGGGGAGACAAAGAAATATGTCCCAAATGAAAAAACAGAATGAAGCTCCAGAAAAAGACTTAAACAAAATGAACACAAGAAATCTACCAGATGCAGAGTTCAAAACACTGGTTATAAGGATGTTCAGTGATCTCAGAAAGAACTTTAAAAAGGGATAGGAAACATAAAAATGGAGATAAAAAACATAAATAAGAATCAGTCAGAAATAAAGACTACCATAACTGAAATGAATAATATAGTAGAGGGAATGAACACTAGATTTGATGAAGCAGAGGATCGAATTAGTGATTTAGAACATGAGGTAGCAGAAAACACCCAATCTGAATAGCAAAAAGAAAAAAAGAATCCAAAAAATTCAGGATAGTTTCAGGGGCCTCTGAGACAACATCAAATGTACCAACATTTGCATCATAGGGGTACCAGAAGGAGAGGAAAGAGAGCAAGGAACTAAAAACTTCTTTGAAGAAATAATAATGGAAAACTTCCCTAAACTGGAAGGAAATAGACATACAAGCCCTGGAAGCACAGAGAATCCCAAATAACATGAACCCAAAGAGACCCCACCAAGCCATGTCACAATTAAAATGCCAAAGGTTAAAGACAAAGAGAGAATCTTAAAGGCAGTAAGAGAAAAGCAGTGAGTTACGTACAAGGGATCTCCCATAAAATTGTCAGCTGATTTTACAACAGAAACTTTGCAGGCCAGAAGGGATTAGCATGAAATATTCAAAGTGATGAAAAGCAAGGACCTACAACTAAGATTACTCTACCCAGCAAAGCTATCATTTAGAATTGAAGGACAGATAAGGATCTTCCCAGACACGAAAAAGCTGAAGGAGTTCATCACCACTAAACCAGTACTACAAGGAACATTAGAGGGACTTCTTTAAGATGGAATAAAAAAAGATAAAAAATATGAATAAAATGGCAATAACTACGTATCTATCAACAACTGTTTTCAATGTAAATGGATTAAATGGTTCAATCAAAAGATAGGATAGCTGAATGAATAAGAAAGCAAAACCCTTACATATGCTGCTTACAAGAGACTCAATTCAGAAAGAAAGGCACACACAGACTGAAAGTAAAGGGATGGAAAAAGTTATTTCATGAAAGTGGAAACAAAACAAAAAGCTGTGATAGCAATACTTATACCAGACAAAATAGACTTTAAAACAAAGGCTGTAACAAGAGACAATGAAGGACCCAGTAATCCCACTGCTGGGTATTATTCTGAAGGAACCCAAAATGCTACTTCAAGGGGACATGTACATCCATATGCTCATTGCAGCATTGTTTAAAATAGCCAAGATGTGGAGGCAGCCTTGGTGTCTGTTGGTGGATGAATGGGTAAAGAGGAGGTGGCACATATATACAATGCAATGTTGCTCAGCCAGGGAAGGGAATGGGTTCTTGCCATCTGCAGTGGCCTGGATGGACCTGGAAGGTATTGTGCTGAGTGCCGTATGTCAGACAGATGCAATGCGATTTCACTTACATGTGGAATCCAAAGAACAAAATAAACAAACAAAACAGACTCATAGAGAACATTTTGATGATTGCTAGGTGGGAGGGGCATTGGGGTTGAATAAAAAACGGCAAGGGATTAAGAAGTACAGATTGGTAGTTAAAAATAGTCATGGGGATGTAAAGTAAAGCATAGAGAATATAGTCAATAATGTTGCAACAACTATTTATAGTGCTAGGTGAGTCCTAGACTAGTCGGGGGGAATCACTTCTTAAATTATATAATTATATAAATGACTAACCACTATGCTGTACATGTGAAATTAATATAAAAAATATTGAATGTTCTCCCACTAACCTGTTAATAAGTTCATTTTTTCCTGCACTCTCAAAAAAAAAAAAAAAAAAGAAAAGAGAAAAAAAAGATACGTAAGCCACAATTCTCCCCATGGAAGAGTCATAGTTTGTTACATGTCATCAAATAACTATGATACAATGCAATACAAAATCTACAAGGTGGATGGAATCAACACTCCTGAAGCAGAGAGACTGATTTGAAGAAAGTGTAAAGAGGTGGGGTGTTTGGGCTGAACCTTAAAGAATGAGTAGGTCACCACCAGGCAGACAGAGATGCAGTAGGCTGAGGCATCCAGGCAGCAGAGAGATCAGAAGCAATGTGGGTTTGAATGTGCTTGGTGTGTTCAGAGCATATATGCAACGTAACCCAAGGGGTCATTAGGTGGGTGCCTTAGGGGAAGAGGAGCCAGGAAATGGGATTAGTCATCTGGAGTCAGGATCTGCTCTTCCAAGTCCACATATGCCAACCACTTGCCATCACTCAACTCTTAAAGGACAAACTTATAGTCACCTCAAACTTAGCTGTATGAGTACACTCCCCATTACAGAAGAAGCTCTTCAAGGCTGAAGGCCCCTTTCTTTGCTGACACCTGAGCAATGAACAGTGTGTCCAGGGCACAGCTATGTCTAAGACTTGGGTCTCTGTGTCAGACTGCTCCAGCTGGAGAAAGGGTGAGGCCCAGATATAGGAGGCTCCCAAAGGCAGAGTATTGGGTGTAATAAGAAATCTGTATGAACACGTCTGTGGGAAAAGTTTAGAGAGAGCAGTGACTAGAGTTGATAAGCAATCTCTTTTGATGTTTGGTTTTTAATCTTTCATAGTTAAATGCCCAAACAGACTGTTAAAACAGTCAGTTGAGTCATAAAGTGAATTGTTAGGCTAAATTCATTGATTTTTATTACTAAACAAGCTCCAATAATGGCCTGAGCTAGGGTGTTATATAGACATAGCTTCAGTGTTACAGTACACAGAGTCAAAAATTCCAACTGTTGGAAATTAAATGCATTTATTTCTACAAATTAAATTTCCTTAAGGAAATCAGCCTCAGGTGCAGAAATACTTAATGTTTACCAACTAATATTTCAATTGCTAAGGCACCCGGTTGGGTTTTGACACATGGCCCAGAGTGATATCCGTCTTCCTGATAAGCAGATAAAATGAAATCATGACCACAGAACCAAAGATTTCATGCTCTCCACTTTTCCTACACAGATGCTTGATGGAAACTCTAGACACAAAGACAGCGTGGTCATTATTAAGCCATATGTTAGAAGAAAGCATCACAACGTGGGATGAGTCACTATTTGTACAACCATCTGTTGATAGCAGAACTTAATGGTCCTCAAATAGAATTTTGATGTACTTTTACTTCATAGGTAAAAATACATAGAAATTAAAGGAAGTGTACCAGATTTGAATCAACTTCCCTTCTTTTTCTATACAGATCTAATCTGGTGTCCTCATCAGGGAGTATGTTACTTAGGAAACATTTCAGAACAAAGAGAGAGCATAATAAGAATAGCATGAGCCAACCCCAAGCCGACAGATAGTGGTCAAACAACGGGAGGAACACCTCAGTGGCAGAGGTCCCCTTGAAAGAGGTAGGGGGCCCAGCACCACACCGGGCTTCCCAGGCCAGGGCTCTTGTGCCAGGAAGAGGAGTTTCTACAACATCTGACAGTGAAAATTATTGAGGACTCTGTCTGCCTGTCCTGGTGAGACAGGAGGCAGCTGGAAACCCAGATGTCTTCTTAAAGGGCCTACATGAAAACTTGCTCACTTGCAAATACTCACCTAGTCTCTGGGTGAGGCACAGTAACTCAAGAGGCACCAGAGACATATGGGGAAAGACAGCTGTATGGCTTTGGGGCACAGGCTAAAGGGATAGGAGCCATTGTCCCTGTGTGGAACCTGACTCACGTGGAGCCTACAGGACATTGCCATCTTTTCTATGTTGAACCCTCCCCCAAAGGGACAAATCTGAGACCGCATTGGTCTGGCGAAATGTGGGCATGCACACCACCTTTGGGGCACACCACCTGGGTGCCCACCCCGCTCGGCTGGTACTGTATGGCCCCAGGCACTCTCAGCTGCTGAGTGGCTGGCCCTGCCCCCACAAGCTGCAGAGAACTTTTACAGCAGCCGAGAGCCCGCAATGGCCCAGGAATTGTTGGTGGTGGGTGGTGACACAATCCCAGTGCTACAGCTTCTCTTGGGCAGCCCTCGGGCATCTGCAGTCCTGAAGCCAGCAGTGGCTGGCCGCGGTACTTGCAGGATGTTTTTGTGAAGTGGTGACAGGCCCAACACTGCTGCAATGACTGAAACTGCATTAACTTTGTAAAAACCACTGTCCACACCCTGTAGCTCCCTGAAACCCCACCCCACCCACCTGCAGCTGCATTGCCAGAGGCACTTTCAGTGCCTGGTGTCCAGTCCTGATTTACAGGCCATGAAAGACTTTTACAGCAGTGGATGCCCCAAAGATGCCTGGGGGGTTTTGGCTGGGGGGCAGTGACCCCAAACCTGTGCCATAGCCTCTCGTAGGCAGCTCTCAGGGATTTCTGAGTCTGAGGTGAGCAGTGGTTGGCTGTGGTGTTCTCAAGGCTCTTTGCAAAGTGGTCACAGTCCAGGCATTGGCACAAGACCTGAATCTGCATTAACTTTGTAAAAACCACCAGCCATGCCTCGTGACTCCCTGGGACCCTGCCCCTCCCAGCTAGGGCTGCATCACCAAGGCCACTCTAAATTCCAGGTCAACCAGCCTGGCCCATGCACATAAGAAGGCTCCTTTAATGGCTGAACCTTACGGGCAGCTGGCAGGTGGCAATAGGTCTAGGGGGTCCTGGGCCTTTTATTAAGCTGACCCAGGCCCACTAAAGGTGGCAGCTGGCCTGAGTTCACAGGGAGGCCACCCCCACATGCCTCCAGGTCCAGCATAGGCAGCAGCCAACTACATATAGCTTTCTGACGTTTACCAGGTAACCATGGCTGGTCTCAGTCATGTCTGAAATTGCCCTGCACAGGAGACCCTCCTAAGAAACACCAGAAACAATAAACCCAGAGGCCAACTTCAGACCAAACCAGAGCATCACCTAGTTAGCCCATAAGCGGCACACCCAAAGGGTGGTCTCAACAGGTACAAGATCCCACTGGGGCAAATCCCCCTCTAAGGGGTCAGCTCATACATTATGGGTGTAGCCAACCCTCACAGCCAGCGAGCCTGAGAGGCAATCCCATCCAATGATGCGCCAAAAGCAAACAAGGCTTAATACAACAGAATAACACACACAGCACACTCAAGGGACACTCCTGGAACACACACACAGGAGACTGTCCATTAGACTACATAGGACACATATTACATAAGCCCATCCAGCAAAGGCTGGGAGATACAGAAGATCTACCTAATACATAGAAGCAAACACAGAGAGGCAGCTAAAATGAGGAAACAAAGAAACACGTCCCAAACAAAACAACAAAAGAAACTGTCAGAAATACAACTAAATGAAATGGAGGCAACCAACCTACCAGACTCAGAGTTTAAAACACTGGCTATAAGAATGCTTAAGGAACTTAGTGAGAATTTCAACAAAGAGATAGCAATCAAAAGAAGGACACAGAAACCATTAAAAAAGTCAGAAATAGAGAGACTCCCATCATTCCTAGGGCAATTGCTTTTGCTTATCACCAGTATATCACTCTCCTGATTCCTTTATATCTCTTCCTTTCTTTTTGATTTTCAAAGTTTTTCCTTTTCATCTTCAATTTTTAAAGACATTATACTTGTTTTTTCTTTCTTTTGTTTGTCCCTTCCAGATTTGTCTTAATTTCTGATATTAGTTGTTTATTCTTCTTCTTGAGTTCAGTGACCCTATTTCTGAGTTTTGCTAATTCTTATTCATGTTTTCCTTTCATGTCTTGTATCTTCTTAAGGTCTTTTAGCTCATTTTAAAACAGTTGGTGACAGTTTCTCTTTGTTTTGTGGGCACATCTTCATAGCTTGTTCCCATAGTCTGTGAAGAATTTTGTCTGTTCCTGATTCTCATTTTTGTCTCGTAAAACCTTTGATTGAGATTTAAGCTTCACACTTTTTTGTTGCTCCAAATATGTGCACTTTCCCTTATTGTTATCTTTATTATTTTACAAGAGAGAGAAATAAACAATGTGGTTTATGGTGATTTGAGGCTTTTCGTTTTTTTATATGAAATTCTTTTTTCTCATCTTTTAGATGGGGCAATGCTTTCAGGAAAGCTTTTCTAACTTCACAGTGCTCCCTCTTCTGTGCCTCAGTTTCTGGGATTTCCTCGCTGTGGTTCCCTTTTGCATTTTTATGTAGATCTTTTTGAGTTTTCCTCTCTCTTGTCCTGTCTTGCTCAATTCTGATTCAGTTCTTAGACATTTCTGCTTGCCGAGGGACCCATCCAAAAGGACTCTGGAGAGTCTATTTTGAGAGTTCTGAGGGGCCTGGGCTGCTGTCGTTCTTCAGGTTTACTTAACTTGGGCCCTAGTCCTTACCCAGTTTGTGGAGAGCAAACGCCTTCCCGTTTCAGCTGCTGTTCTCAAGTTGATCCATTATTCTTTGCAGAGAACATCTGTTGGCTCTTTGAGATGACTTCTGTTCTTAGTTCCAAAACACAACACCTTCACTGTTTGTCTTCTTCCCACACAAACAGTGGTGCAATGCCTGTCTTGTGGCTATTGGTGTCTTTTGCAGTTCATGGAGATACCTTGAAACACAGTTTTGTTGTAAATGTTGTCCATGTGTTTTTGGTTTGACTATGTAGTTGCCATCTGTTTTTATTAAGGAATTCAAGGAGACTGAAAAATCTTGCAAGTGTTTGATGACATTAGAAGAATGTAGGGTCTTTTAAAAGCATTGCAGTACATGCATGGCTTAGGTTTATTAAGTAGTCTTATAGGAACTAGGTAGAAGCCATATTTGGCCAAATTTGTCCAATTCATTGATGGGTGTTTTTTTGCTATAACTTGCATCAGTAGCAAATAGTGGATTTTAATAGTGAAAAAATATCACTAACACTTTCTTGTATAGAACTTTTAAAAAAATAACTTTTTAAAAAAAATTTGGGGTTAAAAGGTGTTTAAGCTCTATGAAAAAATTAAAGCTGTTTATACAAAATCATAATCAGTCTAGAGGAGATGTTGGTTAGACACAGAAAGGAGGTTACAAAATATGAACTACTCAAGAAAAGAAGGAAAAGATATTTTAACCCACTAAAAGCAGTTTTTCATGTTTAAACACCTAATGCAGATAGGGACACACTACACACTCCAGCCTTGTGTGGCTGCCCTTCTTCTGAAGTGCCAACGTTTTTTGTGGTCCCCCCTCGCCCCCATGTTTAGCTATGTTAATAAACACCTGTAAAAAAACAAGTCAGAAATAAAGAATACAGTAACTGAAATGAAGAATACATTAGAAGGGATCAACAGAAGATTAGATGAAGCAGATGATCAAACCACTGATTTAGACAACAAGGTAGCAGAAAACACGCAATAAGAACAATAAAAAGTAATAAGAATAAAAAAAAAATGAAGATAGTTTAAGGGACCTTTGGGAAAACAGTGGGCATAACAACATTCACTTCATAGGAGTACCAGAAGGAGATGAGAGGGAGCAAGCAATCGAGAGACTATTTGAAGAAATAATGACTGAGAACTTCCTGAAGTTGGTGAATGAAATGAACATACAAATTCAGGAAGCACGGAGAGTCCCAAACAAGAAGAACCCAAATAGACCCACACCAAGACATATCATAATTAAAATTGTAAAGGTTAAAGACTAAGAGAGAATCCTAAAAGCAGCAAGTAAAAGACAACTACTTCCTTACAAGGAAGCTCCTTTAAGACTATCAGTGGATTTTTCATTAGAAACTTTGTAGGCCCCAAGGGAATCACAGGAAATATTCAAAGTAATAAAAAACAAGGGCCTACAAGCAAGACTACTCTACCCAGCAAGGCTAGATTTAAATTTGAAGGAGAGATAAAGAGCTTCCCCAAAAAGAAAAACCTAAAGAAATTCATTAACACCAAGCCAGTATTAAAAAAAAATATGTTAAATGGACTTTTTAAAGCAGAACAAAGGAGAAAACAAGCAAACAAAGATTTAAAAAAAACATGAATAATAAAATGGCAATAACTATGTACCTGTCAATAATCACTTTAAATGTAAATGGATTAAATGCTCCAATCAAGACACAGGGTAGCTGAATGGATAAGAAAATAAGACCCATGCATGTGTTGTCTACAAGAGACCCATCTCAAAATGAAAGACATACACATACTGAAATTTAAGATATAAAAAAAGATATTTCATTATATGGAACCATAAAAGACCCCGGATAGCTTTGGCAATCTTGAGAAATAAGAATAAAGTGGGAGGTACAATGATACCTGACATCAAATTATACTACAAGGCTACAGTAATCAAAACAGCATGGAACTGGCATAAAAACAGACACACAGAATCTGTTGCATTGGCAACAGAATAGAGAGACCAGAAATAAATCCATGCCTATATGGTCATTTATCTATGACAATGGAAGCAAGAATTTATGGTGGGTTAAAGACAGTTTATTCAATAAATGGTCCTGGGAAACCTGGACAGACACATGCAAAAAAGTGAAGCTGTACCACCTCCTTATACCATATACAAGAATAAATTCAAAATGGATTAAAGACTTAAATGTAAGATCTGAAACCCTAAAATTCCTAGAAGAAAATATAGGAAGAAACCTTACAGACATTACCCGGAGTAAGATTTTTACTGATATATATCGCTTCTCGGCCTTTTGGCTAAGATCAAGTGTAGATTTTTACTGGTATATCCCCTCGGGCAAGGGAAGTAAGAGAAAAAAATAAACATGTGGGATTACATCAAAGTAAAAAGGTTTTTCACAGCAAAGGAAACCATCACTAAAACAGAAAGGGATCCTACTGAATGGGAGAAGATGTTTGCCAATGATATATCCGAAAAAAACTAACAACTCAACTCCAAAAAAACAAACAACCCAATTAAAAAATGGGCAGAGGACATGAAGAGACATTTTTCTAAAAAGGATATACAGATGGCAAACAGACATATGAAAAAATGCTCAACCTCATTAATCATTAGAGAAATGCAAATGAAAACCACAATGAGATACCACCTCACCTCAGTCAAAATGGCTATCATCAATAAATCAACAAACAAGTTCTGGTAAGGATGTGGAGAAAAGGGAGCCCTTGTGCACTGTTAGTGGGACTGCACACTGATGTAGCCACCATGGAAAACAGTATGGAGGCATCTCAAAAATCTGAAAATGGAACTACCTTATGACCCAGCAATTCTACTCCTAGGTATCTATCCAGAGAAATCCAAAACACTAATTCAAAAAAATGTGTGTGCATCCCTATGTTTATTGCAGCACTATACACAATAGCCAAGACATGGAAACAACCAAAATGCCCATAGGTAGACGATTGGATTAAGAAACTGTGGTACATTTATACAATGGAGTATTACGCAGCCATAAAGAAGAAGGAAATATTACCATTTGTATCAATATGGATGGACCTAGAGAACATTGTGTTAAGTGAAATAAGTCAGACAGAGAAAGACAAATACCATATGATCTCACTTATATGTGGAATCTGAAGAAAAGAATAAATGGGAGACGTCATCAAAATGGCAGTGTGAGGTGAGCCTCTGGAGGTCTCCCCTGGAATTTAAAACAAATTAAACAGCTATAACTCCACAATGGACTCCCTGCACAGCAGACAGGCAAGACGAAGGGTCTCACTACTGAATTCACCTAAAGGTGGACAAATTGCACGAGCAGGGGAGGAGGGAGGGAAGAAGTGCGGAGGCAGGGCCACGCGGGCAAAGGACGCAGACCTAGCTCAGTGCTACAAGCTCCCTGCATCCCGGAACTACCACAGCTGTGGGAGAGGGAAGAACTCGGATTGCTAGAGTTCAGCTTATGGCCCATAGGGCTGAGGGGACAGCATATAACATGGCTGAACCCAACGCTCAGGGCAGAGACCGTGGAGAAAAGACTGAGGGAAGGGGGCTGAAAACGGTGGTTTAAACCCTCACTGCCCAGCAGAGAACGGAATCCTTAGGCACTGAGACTAGCCGCCCCCTCCCTACCCTCCCAGAGCTCGCCCCGCCCCCACCTGGCCAGTGCTAGAAGCGGAACAGTAGCAGTGTCAGATAAAAGAACAGAATATTAGCAGCTCGGAGAACTGTGGTCCACAGACACAGATTCACAGCCCAACTAGTTCCGGCAAAGGGGAGGGAGCTGTGGAAGCAGGACCGACTGTGGTGGTAGTCGCAGCCATTGCTCTGGGCCACCTCTCACAACTCACCCCACCCCTGACCCCACCTATCTGGGTGGATCCCTGCAGGAGTAAACAGAACTGCTGAAACATCCTGGTTCTGAATCTGGTGCAGGAAGAGGTCTGGAATTTCAGAAGCTCTCCGCATCCCCACAGGGACGCAGCGCCCTATGACCCAGGCGAACTGTTAACAGAGGAGAAGCCCGCATTCCAGGGAATCCCCCCACTGTGTGAGAAGCTGGAATAGTGCAGAGAAAACATAGCATTACAGTGTGAGAGACAAAAAAAGGCTGCAGTCGGAGAGAAAATAAAACATTCTACCAACATGTACTGGAAAACGAAAGACCTCTTCCTATCAACCTGTTGCAGAAGCCACTCCTGTAGATGTCTAGGAAGAAAAATAATAAATCATTAATTGCCATGAATGACCAAGGTAACAAGACAGCTCAGAAAGAAAGTGAATAGTCTCCAGAAAATGAAGTTAAAGATATAGAAATATGTGACTTAAATGAGAGAGAATTCACGATTGCAGTTCTGAAAAAAACTCAACAAGATACAAGAAAACACAGAAAGGCAATTTAATGAACTCAGAAACACAATCAAAGAACAACATGAGCATTTTACCAAAGAGGTTGAAATTCTAAAAAAGAACCAAATAGAATTTCTGGAGATTAAGAACTCAATAGAAGAAATTAACAATGAAATAGCCAGTTTAGGTAGTAGAGTTGACCACATGGAGGAAAGAATCAGTGACATCGAAGATAAAAACCTGGAAATGACACGGATGGAAGAAGAAAGAGAATTGAGACTTAAAAGAAATGAAAGAACTCTACAAGAACTCTCTGACTCCATCAGAAAGAGCAATATAAGAATAATGGGGATAACAGAGGAGAAGAAAGCGTGAAGGGAACAGAGAATATATTCAAACAAATACTCGATGAGAACTTCCCAAACTTGTGGACAGAACTGGATCCTCGAATCCAAGAAGCAAATAGAACACCTAATTACCTCAATCCCAACAGGCCTTCTCCAAGGCACATTATATTGAAGCTGTCTAAAATCAATGACAAAGAAAGAATCCCCAAGGCAGCCAGGGAAAAGAGGACGGTAACCTACAAAAGAAAGCCCATTAGGTTATCATCAGATTTCTCAGCAGAAACTCTACAAGCCAGGAGGGAGTGGAACCAAATAGTCAAACTATTGAAAGAGAGAAAGTATCAGCAAAGAGTAATATACCAAGCAAAGATATCCTTTAGATATGAAGGAGGAACAAAGACCTTTCCAGACATACAGAAGCTGAGGGAATTTTCTAATATACGACCTGCACTACAAGAAATACTAAAGGAGGCTATTCGACCACCATCAACCGGGACAATTTGTGGCAACCAAAATGTAAAAAGGGGGAGAGTAAAGGCCTGAACCGGATTATGGGAATGGAGAAAGTAAACTTGGTGAAGAAAATGGACTACTCTAAATATCAAACTTTCTTTTACATAAACTTAAGGTTAACCACTCAAAAAAAAATCCAGAACTGAAATATATACTGTAATAAAAGAAGAAACAGAGGGAAACACCATAGAATACCAACACACAGAAATAATAGACAACAACAAAAAGGCAAAGAAACAATGGAGACACAGCCTTACCAGAAAACTAAAGATAGAATGACAGGAAATCCTCACATATCAATAATCACCCTAAATGTAAATGGACTGAACTCACCAATAAAAAGGCACAGAGTAGCAGATTGGATCAAAAAACTAAACCCAACCATATGCTGTCTCCAAGAGACACATTCTCAGCTACAAAGACAAGCATAGACTCAAAGTGAAAGGGTGGAAACTGACACTCAAAGCAAATGGTACTCAGAGAAAATCAGGTGTAGCCATAATGATATCAGATGAAACAGACTTCAGGGTGAAAATGATAACAAGAGACAAAGATGGACATTTCATAATGGCAAAGGGGACTATACAACAAGAAGACATAACAATCATCAATATTTATGCCCTCAATCAGGGAGCACCAAAATATACAAAGCAACTACTAACAGAACTAAAGGGAGAAATTGACCAAAACACAATTATACTAGGGGACCTAAATACATCATTGACAGCTATGGATAGATCATCCAAACAGAAAATAAATAACAAAATAGCAGCCCTAAATGACACATTAGATGAAATGGACATAATTGACATATAGAGCACTTCATCCTAAAACATCAGACTATACATTTTTTTCTAGTGTACATGGAACATTCTCAAGGATAGACCATATATTGGGACATAAAACTAACCTTGGCAAATCTAAGAAGATGGAAATCATACCAAACATATGCTCTGATCACAAGGCTTTGAAATTGGATATCAACTGCAAAAAGAAAGCAGGAAAAAACACAAATACATGGAGGTTAAACAACAAACTTTTAAAAAACGACTGGGTCAAAGAAGAAATTACATGAGAGATCAAAAGATACATAGAAACAAATGACAATGAAAATACATCCTACCAAATTTTGGGGATGCAGCAAAAGCAGTTTTAAGAGATAAATTTATATCGTTACAGGCCTATCTCAAGAAACAAGAAAAATCCCAAATAAATAACCTCATGTTATACCTTAAATAACTAGAAAAAGAAGAACAAATGAAACCCAAGGTCAGGAGAAGAAAGGAAATAATAAAAATCAAAGCAGAACTAAATGAAATAGAGAACAAAAAGACAATAGAAAAAATTAATGTGACAAAGAGCTGGTTCTTTGAAAAGATTAACAAAATTGACAAACCCTTGGCTAGATTCACTAAGATAAAAAAAGAGAAGACACTAATTAACAAAATCAGAAATGAAAAAGGGGAAGTTATCACGGACGCCACAGAAATACAAAAGATCATCCAAGAATACTATGAAGGACTATATGCCACCAAATTCAATAACCTAGAAGAAATGGACAAGTTCTTAGGAACATATAGCCTTCCTAGGCTGAACCATGAAGTACTGGAAAATCTAAACAGACCGATCACCAGTAACGAAATTGAATCACTCATCCAAAACCTTTCCAAAAGCAAAATTCCGGGACCAGATGGCTTCACTAATAAATTCTACCAAACCTTCAAAGAGGATCTAATACCAATCCTGCTCAAACTCTTCGAAAAAATTGAAGTAGAGACAGTACTCCCTAACTCATTTTATGAGGCCAACATTACCCTGATACCAAAACCTGGCAAAGACAACACAAAAAAAAGAGAACTACAGACTAATATCTCTGATGAATACACATGCACAAATCCTAAACAGAATTCTAGCTAATGGAATACAACAATGCATTAGAAAGATTATTCATCACGACCAAGTGGGGTTCATCCCCGGGGCACAAGGATGGTTCAACATCCGCAACTCCATCAATGTGATACATCACATAAACAAAATAAAGGACAAAAATCATATGATTATATCAATTGATGCAGAAAAAGCATTTGACAAGATACAGCATCCATTTATGATTAAAACACTTAATAAAGTAGGTACAGAAGGAAAATACCTTAACATAATAAAGGTCATATATAACAAGCCCTCAGCTAATCTCGTAATTAATGGTGAAAAACTGAAGCCCCTTGCTCTACATTCAGGAACACGACAGGGCTGTCCCCTGTCGCCTCTGCTTTTCAACATAGTGTTGGAAGTCCTCGCCAGAGCAATCAGGCAAGAGAAAGAAATAAAAGGCATCGAAATTGGGAATGAACAAGTTAAATTGTCACTCTTTGCAGAAGACATGATGCTGTATATAGAAAACTCTAAAGACTCCACCAAAAAGGTATTAGAAACAATCAACAAATACAGTAAAGTTCCCAGCTACAAAATCAACATACAAAAGTCCATTGCATTTCTATATATAATACTGAAATCTCAGAAAAAGAAATAAAAAAAAAATTCCTTTTGCAATTGCAGCAAGAAGAATAAAATACCTAGGAATAAACTTAACCAAGGATGTGAAACACCTATATGCTGAAAACTACAAGACATTTTTAAAAGAAATTGAAGAAGACACAAAGAAATGGAAAAACATTCCGTTCTCATGGATTGGAAAAATCAACATAGTTAAAATGGCCATATTACCCAAAGCAATATACAGATTTAATGCAATCCCCATCAAAATCCCAATGGCATTTTTTAAAGAAATAGAACAAAAAATCATTAGAATTTGTTTGGAACCACAAAAGACCCCGAATAGCCAAAGCAATCTTAAGAAAGAAGAACAATGCTGGAGGTATCCCTGACTTTAGCTTGTACTACAGGTAACAATAATCAAAACAGCATGGTATTGGCAGAAAAACAGACAGATGGAATAGATTTGAGAACTCAGAAATAAAACCACATAAATATGGACAGATAATTTTTGACAAAGCAAAAAACATAAAATGGAGAATAGACAGCCTCTTCAACAAATGGTGCTTGCAGAATTGGAAAGTCACATGCAAAAGAATGAAATGGACTGCTATCTGTCACCATGTACCAAAATTAATTAAAAATAGATCAAAGACTTAAGCAGAAGATCTGAAACAATAAACTGCATAGAAGAAAACATAGGTACTAAACTTATGGACCTTAGGTTCAAAGAACATTTTATGAATTTGACTCCAAAGGCAATGGAAGTAAAAGCTAAAATAAACGAATGGGACTATATGAAACTTAAAAGCTTCTGCACAGCAAAAGAAACCATCGACAAAATAAAGAGGCAACTAACTGAATGGGAGAAGATTTTTTGCAAACAGTGCCTCCAATAAGGGGCTAATATCCAAAATATACAAGGAACTCATGCAACTCAACAACAAAAAAACAAACAACCCAATTGAAAAATAGGCAGAGGACCTGAAGAGACATTTCTCCAAAGAGGACAAACAAATGGCAAATAGACATATGAAAAAATGCTCAACATCACTACTCATCAGAGAAATGTAAATAAAAACCCAATGAGATATCACCTCACCCCAGTCAGAATGGCTATCATCAACAAGACAAATAGTAACAAGTGTTGGAGAGGCTGTGGAGAAAAAGGAACCCTCATACACTGCTGGTGGGAATGCAGACTGGTGCAGCCGTTATGGAAGGCAGTGTGGAGGTTCCTCAGAAAATTACGAATAGAATTACCATATGACCCGACAATCCCTCTCCTGTGTATCTACCCAAAAAATATGAAAACATTTATCCATAAAGACACATGTGCTCCAATGTTCATTGCAGCTTTGTTCACGGTGGCCAAGACATGGAAACAACCAAAATGTCCTTCGATAGATGAACGGATAAAGAAGTTGTGGTATATATAAACAATGGAATACTCTTCGGTGGTAAGAAAAGATGATATAGGAACTTTTGTGACAACATGGATGGACCTTGAGAGTATGATGCTAAGCGAAATAAGTCAGACAGAAAAAGCAGAAAACCATATGATTTCACTGATATGTGGTATATAAACCAAAAACAACAAAAGAAGAGGACAAACAAATGAGAAACAAAAACTCATAGACACAGACAATAGTTTAGTGGTTACCAGAGTGTAAGAGGGGAGGGGGGTGGGAGATGAGGGTAAGGGGGATCAAATATATGGTGATGGAAGGAGAACTGACTCTGGGTGGTGAACACACAATGGGATTTATAGATGATATAATACAGAATTGTATACCTAAAGTGTATATAACTTTACTAACAATTGCTACCCCAAAAAACTTTAGTTTAAAAAAAGAATAAATGTATGAACTAATCAGAAACAGTCTCTGAGACATAGAGGAAAATCTGAGGTTTGCTAGATGGGAGGGTGGTGGGGATAAGGTGGAAGGTGGAGGGTTAGAAAGCACAGTCGGTAACCACAAGATTGCCACGGGGAAACGAAAGTCAATTTGGGGAATGTAATCAATAATGTTGTAAAGATTTTGTAAGGTATCTGATGGATACTTGTCTCATTAGGGAGACCAAATCAGGGATGATGTAGGTGCCTGATCACTGTACTGTACACCTGAAGCTGAAGTTGAACAATAATGAATGTCAACTACAATTTTATATATATATATATATACACACACATATATATGTATATATATATTGTTATAAGAAGTGGAGTATATCATTAGGAATAGAGATAGTGGAAATGTAATGGCTGTGTGCAATGTCAGAGGGGTAGTGGATGGGGGAGGCGGGTTGTCACTGTGAGGGATATAAATTATAAATGTCTAACTATTACATTGTTTTGTGCACCTGTAACTAATAAAAAATGGAAAAATAAAAATGGATAAATAAAAATAAATTTTTTCACACAAATGGAAATGAAATGAAAAAAAATCTGGGGTAGCAATACTTATATTGGACAAAAGAGACTTTAAAACAAAGACTATAATAAGAGACAAAGAAGAACATTACATAATAACAAAGGGATCATTCCAATAAGAGGACATCACTCTAGTAAACATTTATGCACCCAGTATAGGAGCATCTAAATATATAAAGCAAATATTGACCGATATAAAGGCAGTGATCAACAGTAACACAATCATAGTAGGGGACTTTAACACCCCACTGACAACAATGGACAAATCTTCCATACAGAAAATCAACGTAGAAATAGTGGATTTAATGACACAGTAAACCAGATGTATTCAATTGATATTTTTAGAGCATTTCACCCCAAAGCAACAGAATGTATACATTCTTCTCAAGTGTACATGGAACATTTTCCCGGATAAATCACATGTTAGACCACAAAACAAGTCTCAATAAATTTTAGAAGATTAAAGTCATATCAAGCATCTTCTCTGACCACAATGGTATAAAACTATGAATCAATTACAAGAAAAAAACTGAAAAACACACAAATACATGAAGGCTATATAACATGCTATTGAATAATGAATGGCTTTACAATGAGATCAAGGAAAAAATTCAAAAGAAATCTTGAGACAAATGAAAACAAAAACACAACGACCCCAAATCTATGGGCCACTATGAAAGCAGTCCTAAGAGGGAAATTCAGAACAATACAAGCCTACCTAAAGAAACAAGAAAAATCTCAAATAAACAGTATAACTTTACACTTAAGGGAACTAGAAAACTAATATGAAACAAAGCCCAAAATAAGTACAAGAAGGGAAATAATAAAGGTCAGAGTGGAAATAAATGAAATAGAGACTTCAAAAAAAATACAAAAGATCAATGAAACCAAAAACTGGTTTTTGGAAATAAAAAAAGAAAACTGATAAACCTTTAACCAGACTCATCAAGAAAGAAAGAGGACCCAAATAAATTCAGAAATGAAATAGAAGTGACAACCAAAACCACAGGAATACAAAAAATTTTAAGGAAATGCTACGAGCAACTATATGCCAACAAATTGGACAATCTGAAAGAAATCGATAAATTCCTAGAAGCATACAATCTTCCAAGGCTGAATCAAAAAGAAACAGAAAATCTGAGCTGACTAATTTCTATTAATGAAATTGAATCAGTAATCAACGAGTTCCCAACAAAGAAAAGCCCTGGACCAGTTGGCTACACAGTTGAATTTCACCAAACATTCAAAAAAAAATTTACACCTATTCTCTTCAAACTATTCTAAAAAATTCAAGAGGAGGGAAGCCTCCCAAGCTCATTTTACAAGGCCAGCATTACACTGATTCCAAAACCACACAAAGACATTACAAAAAAAAAAAAAAAAGATTATACACCATGATCAAGTGGGATTCATTCCTGATATTTAAGGTTGGTTCAATGTCCACAAAGTAATTAACATGATAAACGACATAAGCAAAATGAAAATAAAAATCATATGGTCATATCAATATAGGTAAAAAAAGAATTTGACAAAATCCAACATCAATTTATGATAAAAGCTCTCAGTAAAGTAGAAATAACAGGGAACACATCTCACCGTAATAAAGGCCATACACGACAAACCCTCAGCTAATATCATACTCAATGGGAAAGCCAAAAGATTTCCCCTTAAGATCAGGAACAAGACAAGGACGCCCACTTTCACCAGTTTTATTCAACACAGTACTGAAAGTCCTCGCCACAGCAATCAGACAAGAAAAAGAAATAAAAGGCATCCAAATGGGAAAGGAAGAAGTAAAATTGTGATTATTTGCAGATGACATGATACTATATAGAGAGAGCCCCAAAATTTGCACCAAAAAAACTATTAGAACTGATAAATGAATTTAGTAAAGTAGCAGGATACAAAATTAATATCAAGAAATTGGTATTTTTATTGGCATTTTTATACACCAATAAAGAACTATCAGAAAAAGAAATTAAGAAAACAATCCCATCAAGAAAAGAAAATACTTACGAATAAATTTAACCAAGGAAGTAAAAGACCAACACTCAGAAAATTATAAGACATTAAAGAAAATACAAATAAATGGAAACATATTCTATGCTCATGGATAGAAAGAATTAATATAGATAAAATGTCCATACTCCCCAAAGAAATCTACAGATTCAATGTAATCCCTATCAAAATAGCAATGGTATTTTTCACAGAACTAGAACAGTTAATCCTAAAATTAATATGGAACCCTCAATGACGCCAAATAGCCATGGCAATACCGAGAAAGAAGGACAAAGCTGGAGTATCATGCTACCTGATAGCAAACTATACAACAAGGCCGTAGTAATCAAAACAGCATAGTTTGGCATAAAAACAGACACATAGATCAATGGAACAAAATAGAGCCCAGAAATAAATCCATGCTGATATGGTCATTTAACCTATGACAAAGGAAGCAAGAATTTACACTGGGATAAAGACAGTCTATTCAGTAAATGGTGCTGGGAAAAGTGGACAGATACATGCAAAACACACACACACACACACACACACACAAAAAAAAAA
The DNA here is from genome assembly GCF_004115265.2 of Rhinolophus ferrumequinum. Lineage (NCBI taxonomy): Eukaryota > Metazoa > Chordata > Mammalia > Chiroptera > Rhinolophidae > Rhinolophus > Rhinolophus ferrumequinum. Next base: position 97,869,356 of record NC_046290.1, on the reverse strand, counting down.
ACAAAAAAAAAACTGGACCACCTTTTTACGCCATATACAAGAATAAACTCAAAACATATTAAAGACTTAAATGTAAGACCCCAAACCACAAAACTCCTAGAAGAAAACATAGCAAGTAAACTCACATATTACCTTTAGTAATATTTTTACTGATATATCTCCTCAGGCCAGGGAAACAAAAGAAAAAATAAACAAATGGGATCTATCAAACTAAAAAGTTTTTTCACACTAAAGGAACCATCAATAAAATGAATACATCCTACTGAATGGGAGAAGATATTTGCCAGGGATACATCTGATAAGGAGTTAATATTCAAAATTTATTAAAAAATTCATACAACACCAAAAACCCCCAAACAATCCAATTAAAAAATGGGCAGAGTACCCAAATAGATATTTCTCTAAAGAGGGCACACACATGGCCAATAGACATGAAAAGATGCTCTACGTCACTGATCATCTGAGAAATGCAAATAAAAACCACCCTGCGATACTACCTCACCCCTGCCAGTATGGCCATCATCAAAAAATCAACAAACAACAAGTATTGGCGAGGATGTGGAGAAAAGGGAACTCTTGTGCCCTGTCAGTGGGATTGCAAATTGGTGCAGCCACTATGGAAAATTGTTTGGAGTTTCCTCAAAAACTTAAAAATAGAGCTACCTTATGACTCAGCAATTACACTCCTGGGTATTTACCCAAACAGCCAAGATATAGAAACAACCAAAATGTCCATCAATAGATGATTGGATAAAGAAACTGTAGTACATTTATACGATGGAGTATTACTCTGCCATAAAAAAGAATGAAATCCCACTACTTGCAACAACATGGATGGACCTAGAGAATATTATGCTAAGTGAAATAAGACTAAGAAGGACAAATCCCTATGATCTCACTTATACGTGGAATCTAAAGAACAGAATAAACAAACAAACAAGTTAGAAGCAGACTCATAGACACAGAGAACAAACTGATGGTTACAATCAATAATGTTGTAAAAGTGTAAGGTGTCGGGTGGGTGCTGGACTTGATGGGGGATCACTTGATAAATTGTATAGATGCTTGGCCACTGCACTGTACACCTGAAACTGATATAAAATAGTATTGAATGTCAACTATGATTTTATATATTATACATATGGTCATGGGAAATAAAGTACAGCACAGGGAATATAATCCATGCTATTGTAATCGCTATCTACAGTGTTACCATATATAATGCGCTCCTATATATAATGCGCACCCACGTTTTTGGCCCAAACTTTCAGGGGTAAACTTTTGTTTTAATTTTTTAATTCAAAATTTTATTTGTTTACATTTAGGTACTTATTTTTTGTTTTATAAAGGAATTTTAGCGTTTATTTTTTAACATTTTATGGTACAAGAAATTTTATGTAACAAATAATTACAAAACATAAGAACAGATACAAGGCACAAAAAATTTTATGTACCGATAACACATTTACATATCTATGCACCACAGAAGGCCAAGAACTCTTTGTTGTTGCAAGTTCGTCTAAAGTTCAACAAAATAGATGATCGTATTCCAGGGTATTATTTTGCATATGGATATCGTTACTGATTTCTAGAGTTACATTTTTAACTCATAAGCATAAACAAAAGAATTAAAAACATTTATATAGATATGGAATTAGTACTACCCATGTATAATGCGCATCCTTATTTTTCCCTCACAAATTTGGGCAAAAAAAGTGTGTATTATACATGGCAAAATATTGTAAATGGGTAGTAGACTTGGTGGGGTTATCATTTTATGAGGGGTGTATATGTCTAATCATTATGTTGTTGTTAACACCTGAAATTTAAAAAAAAAGAAAAAGAATGACTGATAGAGAAAAAAAAGATATGTATATGGTCTTCAAGCATAGAAGATACTTAATACATTAGTAATCACAGAAATGGAAATTAAAAGCACTATGTGATACCACTACAAACCCATCAGAATGGCTAAAATTAAGTGTTGCTAAGAATGTGAAATTACTGGAACTCTCATACACAGCTAATGAGAACGTAAAATGGTAGAAGTATTTTGGAAAACATTTTGATAACTTCTTAAAATGTTGAAGATACACTTGCCATCTGACTTGTCATTTTGGAATTACCCAAGAGAAACCAAAGCTCATGGCCACAGACATACTTTTATATGAGTGTTCATGGCAACGTCAGTCAGAGTGGCCCCAAACTGCAAACAGCCGAAGTGTCTATCAACAGAAGGAGGTATAAACAAATTTTTGTGTGTCTGTGTATTAGAATACTACTTTGCATTTCAAAGGAATAAACTACTGATACATGAAAAATAGAGATGAATTTGAAGACCATTATGCTGAGTGAAAGAAGCCAGACATAAAGTGTACGCTTATGATTCCATTCTTGTGAAGTTCTGGAAAGGCATGTCTAACAGTGACAGTAAAAGTATTTCTGGGGCCAGTGCTAGGCAAGTATTGACAGGGAAGGAGCACAAGGTAACCATCTACACCTGATATCTTGATTGTGCTGTTCATTACACAGGTTTATTATACACTTATCAAAATTTGTTAAACTGTAGATTTTAAATGGGTGCATATGATATAGTTAAATAAGACCTTAATAAATTTGGTTTTTAAAAGGAAAAAAAGAATAGCATGAGCCAGACTCAGATATCCGTCAGCGTCTGGCTAGCACCCTCTCATGCCACCTTCTTATCAGGTGGCAAGATGGATGAAAACACAAAAGAAAATAAAAATTTCTAAAGCATTCTAAAGCTTGGATTCAGGTAACATACTGACAACACCTGACAGAAATATCTACTAACCACACGTCTGTGGAGCTGGATAGAGAAATACAACTTGGCTTCCCTCTTGAAACAGCATTCTTGCCCTCTTGAAGGATGATAAGAAAGCTGTGTGGACCTTCCCCACCACCTTCCCACTGGCCCAAAGGCTCAGTAATGGAGAGAAACAGAAACCTGGGCAGCTTGGCTTCTACTACTCTGCGGGACATGATACTAGGTTGTACCATTCTCCTTTAGGAGCCGGAAACTCCCAGAAAACAAGAGGCTGGAAATATGCTGGAAGAAATGGAATGCATGGTGTCATGGAAGTACAGTTCTCTTAAGTGAGCAGGGAAGGGAGAAGGTAGCACTGAGATTCAGTATGCAAAATGCACGTAAAGAAACCCAAAACAAACCTGCAAAAGCAAACCTACAGAGCCTTAGAGACTCCCAGGGAGATCTCTAAGAGAAATGATGCCACCTTGGCCAGCAGAGATGCCTGAATGAAGCTACCAGATGTACACCTGTGATTTGTGCACATCATTCTGCCCCTGGCTGTAAGGACAGAAAAGGCTCCGACCCACAACTCAAGCCTAAGATAATCAACCACCTTGTCCAGCATCTCTCTAGAGCAGGGGTGTCAAAACTGCAGCCCACGGTCCAACTGTGGTCCGCAATCCATTGTTAATTGGCCCGCAGCAAATTCCAAAAATGTATTTAGTTTACTTAAATAAACCAGGTGAGGCAATACGTACTTCACGTCGAGTGAGTGGCCCGGCTGTTTGTGTATTTTACCGCATATGGCCCTTGGTGAAAAACACTGAAAAAAGTTTGGACATCCCTGCTCTAGAGGATGCGCATCTGTGAAAAAAACACTTCAATGGAAAGGAAAGAGAATAACTTCCTGAGGTCTCAGAGAAAGAGTATGGCTCTGATAGCATTTGCTACAGGAATAGACATTTATTTCAAAAAAGTTTAACGTGATCAATGGCAAGATGCAAAAATACATAGTCTCTTGATCTTCCCTAACCTGTTTTCCAAGACATTATACTTCGTATTTATGTTATGGATTCTGGCAGGGAAGATGGGTGCACTTTTGTTCCCCTACAGTTTAATAAATTCACGAGCTAGTCACTCATGTTCCTAACTCAGGGTGGTTCCTGCCGGAATTCCTTAGCTTCATGTCCACATGAGGACGCTTAAGACATGTGATGAAGATAAATTTCCTTGAATAATTCAAATCTTTATTGAGGAATATATTTCTGAATGTCTTGGTCAAGTGACGGGTAAAAGGAACTTGAGCATCTACTACTCTTTTCCCTTACCTGGGGTCATGGGTGAGGGTGGACAGCACACTCTGCCCTGCCAGCTCCAGAGATGGAGAGCTTGGCACAGCCAGGCCACAAGGAGGAGACCCAGAGGCCTGACTAAGGTAATGGGGCTTGTACTGTGAGAAGCACAGAACCTGGAAATAGGTGTAGCAAGACACACGTTCCCTTCCATGTATGTTTTATTCCTTTCTAACTCCCCCATCTGGAGGAGTAAGCTTTGGAAGGCTGTGGACCGGAGTGGACCTGAGGAAAAGACAAGAAGCAGGCTCCTTGGGGTTGCCTCTTGAGCTTCAAGCTCTGCATGAGAGCCCCCGAGGCTCATCAGACAGGAGGCCAGCTGGCAAATAGGGATGACGTCCCTGTCAAAGGCACTGTCAGTCCCCTTGTCCTCTTGTGCAGGTAACATCGTTGACGTGAATGTGGAAATTGACAATTTGTCAAAATGTGTTCCTTTAGATCCAAGCCATCTCAGGAGACATTGTCTGACCTGTGTTACTGAGCTCAGAAAGTGCTGATATGATCAGTACATTTAGATATATGTAAGTTTAAGAGAAGTGCTAACCAAAACAATCTGTACAGGTGATTTGTCTATTCTGTCTCAGAGCCAAGCCTACTCTTTAAAGCCCTGCACTGTGATATTGGGACAGGGAGTCCCCAAATGACATTTTCCAGTCCCCTTTGCCTGATTAGATTCTAATTAGATTAGGTTATACAGATTATGTGCCATAAAATTAGATTCTACCCATGGAAAGCACTGGCACAGGGCTTGAAGTCAGGAGGAGGAAACAGGATTCATTCCCTGTCTTCAATTTGGCTCCACAGCTCTCACGAAGCAAAGGAAGAAAAGAGCTCCAAACTCCAATGTACCTGATTTCCTGGTATAACCTGCATTAGGCCCCAGGTGAACCACGCTCTTGCTACTCAACCCTCTCTGTCTAAAATACCTAGCTTAGCTTCTGTGTTCTTGACTGGACCCAGACTGACCCACTACATTTAAAAAATATCCTAGAATTTTGTGAGGTTTAAGTTAATTATTATATACATTTAGATTAAGGTCTGGAATATAGTAAAGTTGAAAAGCCCAAAGCCAAGTCACATACAAACATTGCCTATACTGTTACTCCAGAGACTGCTGCTGAATTATCATCTAGCTCTGCACTATTCCAGTATAGTAGCCGCTAGCCACAGGTGCTTACTGACTGTGCTGACGGGACATCAGGGACCCAGGACTCGCCACCTTCTCAACAGAACTGTAATTATAAGACAACTGACCAAGTAAGCAGGAAAAATGATGAGTAGCCAAACGTTGTCTGAGCCACAAACTATATGTTCCTGTTCACCTTTCATATCACAAAGCTCATTTCTTAGTAAATGCTTCCACTTTGACTGTAACAATTAACCTTGATTTTTAAACAACAACAAAAAAACACACAGCTTTTCCATTGAAAAACCCAGAAGTCAAACGTAAACACTTCCTAACAATGAATTCTTGATTGTATAATTAGCTTTGTAAATATTACGGTAAACATACCTAACAGTCACTGATTATTCATTGCCTAACTGTGCCCTACACATGTGCCCTACACATCGCTCTTACAGAAGAAATATACACAGAACGCATAATCTGCTACTGAGGGTGTTATTCAACGTACTAACCAATCCCTTTATGCAAGGACCCAAATAGCAAATGCGTTTTGATGCGCAGAGCTGGGGAAGTTGTCTCCGATGATGTATTTTGCGCATCTCACTGCCACCACACAGGAGCTAGGTGTCCCATGGTTCTCTCTCTGCCCTGACTGCTTGCGAGGCCATTTCAATCACTGAAGCTTTATATTTCCATTTTATATGTAACCTTGCATTTTATTTTACAGTCAGTCTTTTTCTTTTACACTTTATCTTATGTCACATGGTTTAAGTCTTATATATCTGTGCTTCACTCTAAGTCTCCTCTGCAAATAGGTGATTTAAAATTCACCCATCTATCCACCCATCAGTCAAACTATTCTTCCTTGCTGTGGGTGACAGCTACAATTCAATAACTACTTTCACTAGGATTTCTAACTCCCCCTGGAATATACTGGAATTATAGTGGGAGACAGATTGTGTTAGTTGAACACAATTCATGTTCTGCCTGCTCTGACTGTGCTCTCCTAGGTACTTCCCACCTCACTGATTGGGCCAATGGCGTGTGAGTGGAGGTGTGCAGGCCATATTCAAAGGCCAGATCTTCAGGTTCTCTGCTGCCATTTGGCTCTCATTGCTCCTGCCCCTTCCGTAAGAACGGCAAGTCCCATGTAGGTGCTACTCTTTGGCCTGGGTCTCTGAATGAGAAGGCATGGACACCCAGTCAACCCACAACTTGGAGAAGAGTAGCAGGGTTGCCTCCAACCTGCAGATGACATGTGACATAAACAACAATGAACTTTGTTGATGAGGTCACCAAGATTTGGGGTCACGGGCTGTGCCACATAACAGAGCATACGCACTCTTGTTCATTGTACTGTCGCTGATACAAAGGGACAGAGTAGAGCACTGGCCACATCTGATGGAGCACGCCCAGCTGGGGTCAGCTCACAGGGCGCCAGGTCAGTCACGTGTGTTATGCTGGCTAAAACCTTCTAGCAAAGAAAATAAAAGGATGTGAAACAGAAAGAATCCCCAGACAGTGAGGTGGTACCTAAAACTACAACAACGAAGTTCAGGGACACTGAGTAATCCTGTGCCCTGGACTGCAGTGAGCAGGGAGAGCTCCTGTCCTGGTAGGGGTCGTTTACAGGCCCCCTGCCTATGTTACACACCCCCTGCAGAGTCCCTTTGGACTGGGCCCCTGGCCTCCCCAAAACTAAAGGGAATTTAGTCAAAAACCTTGGTTCAACAGTCATATTTCAAAAGCGAAGAAAATATTAATATGAATAAATACAGAAAGGGGGTTGGTATGTGTGCACATGCATGTATGTGCATGTGTGTGTGTGTGTGTGTGTGTTTGTGTGTGTGTGTGTGTGTATTTAAGGAGAAAATAAAGATCTCTCCTTATGAAACACCAAGTTCCTTGTCTCATTTTTACTGTAGACATTTAAGATTTTGCTACATTTTAAGATTTACTACAGATGGCAAATATTTATTAACGAACCAACTATAAAATGAGCACAGCAAGAAAAGACAGTCAAAAGTTTACATAAGCCTTGAAGTCGAGAACAAAGTGAGCCTCAGTGTCAGCCTATGGAGGAAAGGATAAAATCAGACCAGAATGGAGGGAAAACGGATCTCTATGTAGTTGCAGCTTTGAAATCTCAGCCTCAGAGCTCCTTTCAATTACATACCAGGACACCTCATGCCATTCTCAGAGGACTGACCTCACATAATCAGGGGCAAACAGTAGTTCTTCACACTTAAACGTTGCCACTACATGACGGTTTTGTTCCACATTTTGTCTTCCATGGATTTGTATTGCCTAATGACCTGTATAATGGTTTTTCTGTATGATTTTTATATATGATACTGATCTATCTTTAGACCTTCCTTCGCTTTAATATTTTACGGAAGGGATGTCGTCACACATGCATTATTAACTTCACTCAGTGAGAAAGTAATGGCCATCTCCAGCAATAATAATATTTGCAACAACAATGAATGGGATGCCTTTTCTGTGCAATACACTGTGCCAGATACAGGCTGAACACAAAAATAAATAGCATCAGTGTCCATCTTCCAATTCTAATGAAAGAATCTAATAGGGCTCAGAGGCTGATTGAAGTTAGAGGGATATGAAATTTAATAACTAATAAGGCAAAGAAAATGATCATAGCTTTAAGTGGGGTGCAGATGAAGGAGCTGTGGTGAGATTACAGTGTTTGGAGATGAAAGTGGGCTGCAGGGAGGCGGTGGCACTGAGAGGGCTGGGGCTGCTTCCATGCAGTGGTAGATGAGAAGGGCATGTTAACCAGGGGAACCATGTCATGTTAACCAGAGGGCACGTTAACCAGGGGAACCATGTCATGTTAACCAGAGGGCACGTTAACCAGGGGGACCATGTCATGTTAACCAGAGGGCACGTTAACCAGGGGGACCATGTCATGTTAACCAGAGGGCACGTTAACCAGGGGGACCATGTCATGTTAACCAGAGGGCACGTTAACCAGGGGGACCATGTCATGTTAACCAGAGGGCACGTTAACCAGGGGGACCATGTCATGTTAACCAGAGGGCACGTTAACCAGGGGGACCATGTCATGTTAACCAGAGGGCACGTTAACGAGGGGGACCATGTCATGTTAACCAGAGGGCACGTTAACCAGGGGGACCATGTCATGTTAACCAGAGGGCATGTTAACCAGGGGAACCATGTCAGTAAAGGCACTTGAAGCAGGAAGGAGTCTGGAAATGTTAAGAGCCCAGTGTGGTTCCAGTTTGCAAAGGAATATTATCTTGCATTTCAATGTGAGAAGTCTTGCCTGGTCCCCTGGGGGGCGGAGGGGGGTGGAGAGAGAGAGAGAGAGAGAGAGAGAGAGAGAGAGAGAGAGAGAGAGAGAGAGGTGGGGGGAGGAAAGAAGAAGAAACTGAAATAGCCCAGGTTCTAGGTCCTTTTTCTATTCCTGGCACTGCGTGTGAGCAGCAGTGACATCAACTCTTTTCTGAGGAAAACGTCTAACATCCCACTGAGAGAAGAATCAAAACAAAGAAGCAAAAGTGGGAACATTTTGGACTAAGAAGACTAGTAGTTGCCACTTAAAACATCTAAGCAGGTAAGTCTAATAACTATTATAGAGGTGGTCACAGAAGTAAATGTAACTGTCAACTAGTCTTCAAAGAGAATATAGCTAACATAAAGATTAATAAACTGATAATAAAATAGGCCTAAAACCTTAGATTTTATTACTAGAGAGCAGGAGAGAGGGGAAGAAGAAGGAAAACTTTTAATTAGTTAAATGCCTTGTCTTATTTAGAGGAATCAAGCAGTAGAGATTTCTTCTTGATGTTGATCATTTAAAAATATAGGCTTTAAGTATTTTTGAAAAGAAAAATAAAAGTGATAGAATTAAAAACAGCAACAAAAAAAAGTGTATTTTCCAAATCACCAGAGAAGATAACAGAGAACACATACATCATAGAAAAAGATAGAAAACAAAGGCCAAGGAAGTATGCAAACAGAAGCTATAAACCAGAACACAAGTAAGGGCACTGGTGTTAATTCTGACAATAAGCGTATGGGGTTCAGACTCCTATACTAAACTCAGACTCTGGACGGAGTTTAAAAACAAAATCCATCCATGGAGTGCTCTCAAGCAGAATGCTTAAAACAAAGTGACACAGAAAGGTGTAAGAGATGGGCCAAGACTTGGGCAAAAGCAAATAGAAAGCAAACAAGGGGCCAGTGTTGATTACAGAAAGATGAGAGGCCGTGCTTGCTACCCCCATGTGTACCAGAGACTCGTGCTAATAGGACTCTCACCACCATTCATAAGGTTAAAACAGACAATGGAACACAATGACTTCACTTCTTTGAACATCTTTCTCCAAAGGCAATTACCAAATGTTTTAGGAAATGTGTCTGGTACACTGTGGCCATCTGCTCAGCCAGTTGGACACTGAGGTCACATGTGGACTCTGGGTACAGTTCTGTCAGAGCTCTACTACTGGGACAGCCTAGACCAGTGGTCTTTAGGCCTACATGGCATCAGAGTCACGCTGGGACCACACCTAGAGTTCCTTAGTCAGTAGGTCTGGGGGCCTGGTAATCTGCATTTCTAACATGTTCCCAGGGGATACTGGTCCAGGGAGCAAACTTTGAGAGCCCCTGGCTCAGATGATTTATTGCTCTATTAATCCAAACATCACTCAATGAATCAAAAAAAAGATCCCAGGTGAAACAGTTCTACCAGGTAGGGGGCCCTCACTTTGTGACCACCTCACTAACCTGAAGAGCAGGGCTCATGGGTGTGGTCAGTCCCCATGGGTATAGCAGAAGCCCCAAGAATCACCTACATCACCTCAGAAAGTGCCAGTCATGCTCATGAGGGTGTGAGGTGTGTTTGTAGCCAAGAGTTGATGTTGTGTCAGAATCATATCAACCATGTGGGCTTTTGGCATGTTCTGCTTTCTTCTCTGAGAAAAGACAAAGCCTGGATCAAGAGGTCCCACGGTGCTCTGCAAAGAACATTGGACCAAATGTCAGGGCCTCAGGTTTTATTCTCAGCACATCACTAATCAGGTGAATGACCTTGGGCAAATCATTTAATGTCCCTGTACTTTGGTTTCTTTTTAAATGAGAGATTTAGACCAGAGATTTCCAGGGGCCCTTGCAGTCCAATGTTCTATGATTCCTTCTAGAATCAAAGCTTTAGGGGGAAAAAGTCTCTACGATTATGGAAATACTAACTCAACAGTCATACTTTTAATGCATACCATCTGTTACTGCTTCAGATATGTCATAAATACAACAATGTAGTCAACTGGTAATCTACATCCCTTCCTTGCAGCATGATGAATAGTCAACCTGCTACCAAATGTATCAGGAAGAAACCATTTTCCAAGCAAGCCAGTGTGGTGAAGCAGAGCCTGGGCATGAGAAGAACAAGAAGAACAGAGTGGAGCTGCCTTAGTTGGCAGCAGGCCCAGAGCTGGGTTCAGCCACAGTGATCTGAGTAAACTGCCATCCTCACCTGCTGGGGGTAGAAAGGCTGCCATGTTGGCACTAGGGCTCCAAGGACTTCCGTGGAGAAGGTGTGGATAGCAGCCGTTAATACAAAGATGGTTTCCCAGTTAGGCCCTGGAAATCTGATCTAGACCCCAGAAAAAGATGAGCAGTAGCTGGTGGAGATTCTCTGGGTAGATGAGCAAGGGTGGGGAGGAAGACAGTTGTGGGGACAGAGCCCCAGAAGCAGTTTCCAGGCTCTCGGCCTCCATAGAAAGGTGCTGGCTCAGGTCGTAAATGGCCATCGACTGTGATCAAATGGCCAGCAGCTGTGGCTAGTTGGCCGTCAGCTGTAACTGGTGAGCCATTGGCCATGAATATAACTGCTGTGGCTAGGCTAGCAAAAAAAAGGGGGAGCTAGCAAGAAGATGGTGGCTGAGTCTGCAAGCGGCACAGTGAGTGTTGAGAATTGTGTTGCTCCTGGTTCCTGTGTCTCCAACCCAGCCGCCAGTGAGAGTATAGTGGTATGACTCCCCTACCTATGGCTCCGTGGGTGTTCCTTTTTGGCCTCACCATGTCCTGCGTTCTTATGTGGGGAGTGGGACCAGAGACCCCGCCTGACACTCTGCACGACAACAGTCTTTATCTTTGGCAGACCTGGCTCCCTGACCACCAGTAGACAGGTGTGCTAAACCTGGCCTTCACCTGACTCACTAGTGCGCAAACCATAAACACACAAATGCACATCAGCCCTAGAACCTACCTTCAGACAGAGCTGGCATGTGTCTGAGGACCCACAATCACAGCTCTGTGTGTGACATTCTGGAATCCTAGTACCACTATGCATACACACACACACACACACACACACACACACATACACACACCTAGAATATTCAGTGGCTCCCCATGGTCCTCAGGAATCTCCCACAGGCATTTTCTGCTCTCCCCCTCACCTACCTGGAGATCAGCTTTGCACTTCAGAAAGTGCCAAAAGATCACACTACCCCTTAGCAGATTTTACTGTAGGTACCATAGTGAAACAGAGGGGGATGAGAGAGTTCTGATCAAGATGGTGCAGTAGGTAAATGCTGTGTTTATCTTCTCTCACAACCACTTCAAAATTACAACTAAACTACAAAACAACCATCACTGAGAATCACCTAAAAGCTTGTTGAACTGACGCCCTACAACTAAGGACGTGCAGAAGAAGCCACCTCAAGACTAATAGAAGGGGCAGAGATGTGGAACGGGCTAGTCCCATACCCACATGTGACCATTAAAAATCGGGAGGGATATCTCAGCTTTAGAGGTCACCCCGGAGGAGCGAGAGGTCCCAGCCCCTCCCCAGCCCAGGTACCAGTGCTGGGGAGAGAGGTCCCCAAAATTTCTGGTTGTGAAAACCAGTGGAGATTGTGACCGAGTGAGATGGAAGGCCGTTGGAATCCCAAGCACTCCTCTTAAAGGGACTGCACAAAGACTTACCGATGGAATCACTAGCTCTGGGCTCCAGCACTGGGGAAGCAGCTGGAGAGGCAGCAGGGACATGTGGTGTGGAATCGAGCCATCTGGCTTCAGGACAGGAGCTAGAGGGGCAGTTTTCTCCTGGATGGGTGAGCTGGCAGTGGCCATTGTTTCTTTGTTGAGCCCTCCCCCTTCCCGGCATGCAGACGCAGGTGAATGCCATATCTGAGTCTCTATCAAGCTAGCTAATGCCACTCGTTCTCCACGCCCTCATGATTTGAGATCCCCCCACCCAACTTTCAGGCACACCCAAACCATTTCCAGTGGCTTTTTTTGTACAAACCACCTGCCTTGGCTCAAGCTGCATTTTCCCATGGTCTCTCAAAGATTCATGGAACCCAGAGAAGCAGCATCTGGCTTGAGCATGTCCCGTACCTCTGGTCGAGCAGCCCTAAGTGCAGCACTAGAGTCAGCCAGCCTTGGTTCACAGCTTGGCCTCTCAAGGTGCTTCCAAGCACAGCATGGGTGGTGACCATCTGAGGATTGCTTTGTGGCTCCTGCTAGGTGGCCTTGGGTAGGGTATGGGCTGCAGCTGAACTTGACCTGCATCGGGTCCCCTCCCATGTGGCCAGCTTCAAAAAAAGCTAGAGCATCACTTAGCTGCCTCCAAGTATGACACACCCAAGGGGCGGATTGGGCAGGCACCAGGGCCCTGTGGAGGCACATCCTGCTCTGTAGGCTCAGCCCCTGTACCACTACTTTTCCACTGTTGTCAAGGCCAATCCTCACAATCAGTGACCCTAAGGGTCAGTCCCTCCCATTGATGTGCAATCGCAACCAAGTCTCAACTACAAGAGGAGGCCACACACAACCTACACAAGGGATGCATCTGGAGTGTGTTGCTCAAGTGACCAGAAAGACTGCGCCACTAAGCCCCACAGCACACCTACTAAGACCAGAAGATATTAGCAGCTCGACCTAATACACAGAAACAAACACAGTGAGACAGCCAAAATGGGGAGACAAAGAAATATGTCCCAAACAAAAGAACAGAACAAAATTCCAGGAAAAGAACTAAACAAAATAGGACAAGCAACCAACCAGATGCAGAGCTCCAAACACTGGTTATAAAGATGTTCAATGATCTCAGGGAGAACTTCAACAAAGAGACAGGAAGCATAAAAATGGAGATGGAAACCATGAAAAAGAACCAGTCAGAAATAGACTACAATAACTGAAATGAAGAATACATTAGAGGTAATCAACAGTAGATTAGATGAAGCAGAGGATCATATCAGTGATTTAAAAGATAAAGTAGCAGAAAACACCCAATCAGAACAGCAAAAAGAAAAAAGAATCCAAAAAAAAAAAGGAGAGTTTAAGGGACCTCTGGGACAGCCTCAAGCGTACTGACATTCACATCATAGAGGTACCAGAAGGAGAATAAAGAGAGCAAGAAATTGAGAACTTATTTGAAGAAACAATGACAGAAAACTTCCCTAACCTGGTGAAGGAAATGGACATATAATCCCAGGAAGCAACCTGATGCTAGTACTTTAACTTGGAAAACAGAAATATGCGTAAATGATTCTCAACCACGACTCTGAAGAGTCCTTGCGATTTCCTGAAGGGAAGAAACGCTGTCTCTCTCCTCTCAGTGCCCTCCAGGACATTTGGCAGCAGAATGTGTGGCTACTAAGTGAATGAACGTGAGAATAAATGAATGAATTGGCCAACATTCACTGATTAAACCACTTACCTAATCCAAGCAAGAGACAGGGAAAAATAGGCATGGAACCACTTACTGGAACCCAGAGCATCTTCCAATTTCCTTCCAGGCAAAGGTTTTAACCTTGTCTGGCAGTGGGCTTTGAGAGACATGTGTTGTCCAGAATATCTGTCTTTTCTGCCTCTGCACAAGGAGCGGTGTGAGAGTGTATCCACATCATGTTTGGAGAAAGCCACAGGTTTTGGGAGCCAAACAACTATTCTGAAGCTTCCTGGTGACTCACTGAGTGAGGAGGCATTCTGGAAATAACAATCTCAAACCATACTGATTTCAGTAACACACGCTGGACTTGTCTCTTGGGTGATTAATGCTATCCTGTTAAATCTCACAGTTTGTCCAGGACTTACAGAAACACTATATTCAAAGCACAGCAGGTTGCAATGCCTTTAAATCATGGCACTCAACCAAAGTTCCTTGGGAAAGCAATTTCTGGGCTAGAACTTGGATCCCAAAAGAAAGGACCAGGAAAAATGATGATGTGAAGATGAAATAATTGTCTTTTTCAGAAATCAAGAAAAATGGGAAATGTGCAGGATCAGCAGAAAATAAGGAAGAAGATACACGAGGCAGCAATTACTGATGAGCATCTTCCCACATCTTTTTTATTTTTATAAACTAGACCAAATCGTGCCATGGCTCTGCTTAAAACCCTTGAAAGGCTTCTCCTTGGGCTAAGAATGAAACGCTACCTGCTTGCCTTGGCAGAGAAGGCTCACACATTTGGCCCTGGTCACCTTTTCTGCTCCCTTTCATGGGCTCCAGCCTCCCTGCCATCATCTAATTCCCAGCAGGGGCCTTTCATGAGCTCCTCCCTGGGAGGTGAGACCTCCTGGTCCCAACCCTTTCTCCACAGCTGGTCCTTCTTGTGCCGCACACCTGCAGTAGTCCCTATGTCACTCTCCCATCACTCTGTTTAATTTCTTACATGGCATTTATCACAGGCTCAGGGTTTCTGTTTCTATTTACTTGGGGGCTTGCTGCTCCCAGGTCTCTTCCTGCTGTAGTTTGTAAGCACCATGAACAGAGGGGCCGTCTCTGTACTGTTCACCGCTGACTTCTCTGAACCTAGAACAGCCCTTGCCACACCGTTGCAGTCAGTGATATTTTTTATTAGATGATTGATTTTCATGATCTTATATCTATCTTGAAATTTTATGTAGAGTGATGGCTAATCTAGTAGGAAAAACAACAACCACACACCAAAAAGTGAATGAAAAGAAATACTAGCCAGAGAGACACTGCAAAGCTTTGTCATCTCTAAAAAAGCTGCACATGAAGATCAGTAAGTTGGGCAAAAAAGCAGGGGACAGCCCTCTTCTCCCAAGGTCTCTGACATTGCTGCATTACTGTCAGCAGCCCCTAGGGTGACTTCGGGTCCTGAGGCATAGTGACACCAGAGAGAATGTAAATGGTGGTCAAAGCAACATTCACCCTGGTGGCCGAGGAAAGCCACACAGGACGCAGTGTGCTCTGAGCTTGGAGACTTGACCAAGCCTGAGGCTGGGAGGCTGTGTTTGTCTAGTGAGGATAAGTGCAGCCCCAAGGACCAAAGCAGTTCTCCTGGGCAGGAATCTGGGGATGAAACAAGGGTTGTGCTACAGGTGAGGGCTACAGGCAGAAGGGGAGCAAATGGCTCACCCATCACAGGGCCCAGGATGATTGGGGCCCTGTCCAGCCTGTGGGCTGATGTCAAGTAACTCTTGCATGTTCCCATCTTCCCCAAGGAACCCTACATACCTGAGGAGCACGAGGTGTATGCTGCACCCCTCTGCTCTCTGATGGAGGCCCTGGATCTGGAGCAAGCCACACAGGGACAAGCCAGATGAAGAGGAGGGGCCGTTTCTCCACGCCTGAGATGGCCTGTCCAGAATGAAGGTTCTGCAGTCAGTTCCAAAGCCCTGTGAACACGGTCAGGGATGCTTCATCGCACGTCTAAAACCACGAGACCAAGCCCAAGTCCTTCTCTGCTACTAATCACTGTAGATTCTGAGCAATTACCAAATTCCTCAGTTATCAGAAGGAGAAAGGCAATAATAGCTCTCTCCTCCCCAAGGGGAAAGCAAAGAAGAAAAACAAAAGATGAGCCAATTTAAAGAGGGCCTGCCTCCATGAACGAGGAGAGAGTGCCATCAAGGGCCTTGCTGCAACCTCAGGGAGTGTTCCTAAGAGGCCCAACCCCCAAAGGCCCAACCGCCTGTGCTGCGGAAGTCCTTTCTAGACCGTGAAGCACACAAGTGGAAAAATAAAGACAGAGAGAAAGATGGGTAATAGAGCTTGTTCTACAATGGACAAGCTTCAGTAGGAGGTGAGTACTGACATCTACACAGGACTGTCCCTCCCACCCCCAGCTGGCTGCATTCTGCTGGCAGGGGTCTCCTGGCAGCTGCACAGTCCAGTGCATTCAGGGCGAGGGAAGATGTGTGCTCCTGGGGGATGTCAACCCCAGCCTCTCTCTGGCTTCTAGGGCAATTGTCTCTCTTTATATCCTTTGCAAATGAACCCTGGGGTGGCCAGGCTCTAGTGGGAGGAGTTTCACTGTCCCACTGAAACTGACCAAAGCAAGACAGCAATTTTAGTGACTGCAAACCAAGGAACTTGGAATTAGCTCTGTGGAGAAAGAAAAGTCACTGGAGGCAGAGCAAGGCTGAGCAAGGGAATGACAGAATTAGAGCGTGTTTCAGAAAGATTAACCAGACATCGAGGAGGGAGGTTGGACAGCTAGGAGATTTCACCAAAAGTGAAGGACCAGGTATGCATCTAATGAGGGTGTGGGTGGAGGACAGAGGGCGGATAAGACTTACAATGGCAGATCCCATCGGACCTGGTACCTCATCTCTCAAGGAAGCCATCCCTGACAACAAGGCTCCAGGCCTCAAAAAGGGAGGGACGCTGTTGTCACTCAAAAGGCTAACGGCTACCTGCTCAGGTCAGGTAAGACCAGGACACCTTCCCTGACCACACCTCAGCTGAGTGAGGGACTATTCATTCCCTCGAGCCCCCATAAAGCCTTTTAGGGGAAACGGCACCTGCCCCATTGCACAGCTCTTACGTTTTCCCAACCAGACCTTAAGCTCCTTGGGGCACAGTGCCATTTATCTTAGGCATCACTGCATCCACAGCCCTAGAATATAGAAAGATTTCAAACCGTATCAATTTCTCCTACCGGAATTTTTCTACATGGTTTTCCTCTTTAGTAAAAAAATAAAAACTAAGGGGAGAGCGCCCGCCCGTGAGTTGATCCCAGTTGAAGCTGGGAATGGGTACACAGATGTGTGTTTTACTACTCTGCATTTGTGTATGCTTGAAATTTTCCATAATAAAGAGCTAAGGTTAAAAATAAACTAACATTGCCAAGGGAAGAATAAAAGGTTTAGAATTCAGGGTTCCTTGCCTTTATGGAATGGCTCAATCTGTAAAAAGGCAACTCAACCTTTAGTTACAACAATCAGCCTTGAAAAACAACACAAACAGCCTAATCAACCCAGGAATGTAGAGAAGGCTGTTTGTGAAACTTAATTGCCATTTTAATGTGCTTTAATTGCATAGAAATGCTATTTAATGTAGTGTTTCAGTTTCCATTTGCCATTTTGGGAGATCGCAGCGCTCAAAAAGCAGCCAGGTTGCAGCAGAAGGAATCCTGGCGCATTTGACGACAATGAAGTATTTCCCTGAGCAGGCGACATGGGCCTCGGCCTGCTTTTCCCCATGCCCCTCAATCACACCTTGTCCCCGAAACAGGGGGCCCCGTCCATGCATGGCTGTCAGAGGGAAGGAGAACAGCGCCCTGGGCACAGTCACCACCGGGAGCAATGGAGCACCACCAAAGTGGGCCCCTTCCCAGGTGGGAGGCTGAGAGCCTCAAACACATTCCGAGCCCCCAAATGTCTCTCCCAGCAGCGTGTGAAGGGCTCAGAACAGGCGGGGAAGGCGCTAAAAAGCAAAGCTGCCTTCTGAACCTCCGTGCTGATGCCCCAAGCAGGTATTTTCTCCCAGGGCACTGTCCGGAGCGCTGGAGAGCCGGCGGCCCAGGCAGCCGGCTGACCTCGTGCAGGAAGGCAGGGCTGTCAAGCTAAAAACCCACCACCCCAAACTACATCTCGCTGTCACATATCATAACACAGCGGGGCAAAGAAGGCAACCTCAGCGATACTGGGAGGATGGATCCCAGATCAGCTGTACATTGACACAGAGTCAGTGATGAGGGGACAAACTCTCATGCAGATAAAAGATAGCCTTAAATTTTAAAAAATGTCAAGGCAACATACAGATGTATTATGGAATTGTACACTTGAAAGTTCCATAATGTTATTAACCAAGGTCACCTCAATAAATTTAAATTTGTAAAAGGTCAATTATACCTCAATAAAAAATAAATTAAGAAAAAACAGAAAAGAATTATTTCCGTCCAAGCAGAGGCAATATGGATCCTGGGAGTACAGTGGTACGTGGCAGTTACTACCAGAAATATCTAACAGAAGCAGGACTCTGGGATGTCAGACAAGAGAAGGGAACCCTGTCTAATCCATGCAATAGCGTCAGAGAAGTCTGGTGGGTGGCAGGCAGGACGACCACACATGTTGTGCAGGTTGTGCACTGCCCCAATCTAGATTTATAGATGAATTGTGATGGTTTTCCAGCAGATGGCAGTAAAGTGTCTTGTGCCTTTTTCTAATTTGCACAAAGTGCTGTTTGGACCAGCAAGGACCCTGGTGTCAGGGCCCAAGCCATGGACTGAAGTTGACTGGCTGGATGAAAGCCACCTGGGGTTGGAGAAGGCTAACAGAATCCAATGCTACACTCCTGGGCAAATGGACTAGGTCTCAGTAGGATGTCAGATCAGGTTGCCTCTCTGTTTACCCCTCTTTAAGATTTCCCATTGTTTTTGAATAAAAACCCGACTCCGTACAAAGGTCGCCCAGAGCCGACCTGCAGAACCTGCGGACCTCACCCTCTTGCCCCACCTCCTCACACCCTTTACCCCTCACTCCCACTACCACACCCCGAGCCCTGCGCCCCATCTGACCCTTGTCAACTTCTGCTGACTGCTGCTCCCCCCACTTTGCAAGTGGGTGCGCTTCCCCAGAACTGTGCTCAGCAGCTCAGTCTGCTCCTTAAGGTCTCAGCTGAGAGTGGCATGCCCTGGCCATCCTCTCTCGAACCACATGACCCTCCCGCCTGCAGAAGGGATGGACAAGCTGAGGAGAGACTTTGCACAACAGCCGACCTGGATCTTGGAAGAGGAGATGTGATGTAACGAAGCGAAGTGGAGGATGCGCATGCAGCGCAGGGCGGAGTGTGGCCACAGCCTGGCAGAACCTGACCACACAAGGCTGCCAGCTTCCGGGCCGCTTTGCCCGGGGGTCTGTGTTCTCTGTGTGGACGTGGCTTTGGCCTGTGAGCAGGCTGGACGTGCCAGGGCTCAGCACCAGGAGTGGCCCACCAGAGAGAGGACAGGATTTGGTGGACAAGCTCCCCCGCCCCCATGCCAGGCCAATCTATTCGGTTGGTGCAAAAGCAATTGCAATTATTTTTAACGTTTTAAACTGCAATTACTTTTGCACCAGCCTAATATATTTAAAGTAGACTCGTAGTTGTCTAGCGCTGAGGGTGGAGGGGCTGGGATGATAGCTAAGAAATACAGGGTTTCTCTGGGGGATGATGAAAATTTTCTAAAAATGATTGTGGTGATGGATGCACAACTCTGTGAACACACCAAAAGCCACTGAGTTGTACACTTTAAGTGGGAGAATTACATGGCATATGAATTACATTTCAGTGAAGCTCTTAAAAACAAATGAAAACAAACAAAAAAGCATTCCAAGGCCTCTGCTCTCCTGGGAAAATGCAGACTGTGCTCCACACAGGTTCTCCGAGGGCCCCGTGGGCGGAGCTCGGCCACCCACAGCAGTGACTCGCTCAGGAAACCCCCTCTGCTTGCTTCCCGTTCATAGTGCTTTCTGGAGTCATCGCCCAATAAACTGCTTGTCCCAAATCCTAGGCTCAAGGTCTTTGGCAGCATCTCAGGCTGAGACACAGGCTCTAGTTTGAATCCTAGCTCTGCTACCAATTTATTAGCTTTGGGCAAGTTTAAGGCTCAGGGAAGCCAAGTGTTTCCTTAGCTACAAAATGGAGGTAATTATACCCATTATGTAAACATTCTTGTGAGAATTAAATAAGATAGCAAATATAAACACCCAGAACAGTGCTGAGCATGAGAACTAACAGAGGTGGGAATTAGTGGGCTGGATAGGCAAGTGGCTGGAAGGTAAGTCAGGTCAGAGGCTGTGCACACACAACGCGCACGCGTGCACACACAGGAAGGTGTTCAGGGTCTTTTCCCAGAAACCTCTGCATTCCAGAACTAGGCAAAAGACAGGGCAGAGAACTACAAAGCAGCCACCCTGTCACATGGCAGCTCCAGGGTGTGAAGCTGGTCGCAGAGAGGGACCGTGGTCCTCTAGGGAGAAGTGAATGGGGAGCCTGTAAAACCTCCAGCAGGTTCCTAATCTGCAAAACCAGGGCTACTGGTAAGGCTGAGGACCTGGAGGACACAGCTGGTCAGGACCTGTGCAGGGTGGGCCAGGAACAGTCGCCTAAACCAGCAAGAGCACCAGGGTCTCCCGACCCACCAGGAAAGCGCTCGCCTGTGTTCACCTCTCTGGTTTGTAATGACTGCTCTAGCTTCTGAGAATCCAGAAAAGTGGGCAACACTATCTATCATTGTGTAGGTGCTGACAGCCAGCTTTCTGTCTTAGAAACCCAACTGGAAATTGCACAGTGTCAGGAGCAAACACAGGACCAGCGGCTTTTGCACGATAGAATCCTGATGCTGAGCCATTCTGGCATTTCCAGGTTGCCAAAGCCCAGCCCAGGTTTAGCTGGCTTAACATAATTGCAAAAAGGACATAAAATGCCTTTTTAAAATATGCTGATGGATGTCACACCCCTGCAGTTTTCACTGAGGTTTCATTTCTTTCTTTCCTTGCCTGAAAACAAGGTCCCCAGCTCTGCAAATCACCCCAGGGAAAGAAGCAAAGCAGAGGAAAGGTGACGACACTGCATAATGAGTGGGGGGTTGCAGGCCCACCCTGGCAGCCCAGCCCATCTCATTAAGACAAGGAAGCTGGGTAGATTAGAATGAGGCGGCTTAATTTCTTTGGGGTGGACTAGTGCAGCTTAAAATAGTTAATATTTTGTTTTATCTTCATTGACTTGTCTAATAATGCAGAAAATATCCTCCTTGGGCACTGAACAAAGGAGATTATCCTGTCACACAAGCTTAACAAAGCCTGTGAGCTGAATGCTGATCCCAGGTGTGTGCAACTTGAAATCCCCCTGCTTACAACAATTAGGCTTATCACAGAGGGAGACACATCCTTTTCCTCCCTCCTTACCCCTTCAAACACTTCCTAGCCACACAGACCTGCCCCTCAGACCTGCCCCGCAGCTCCTTTCCTCCTGTGGGGAAATGTGCAGTGTTCTAGATCACTCTTTTATCTGACAGGTAATGAACAGGCAATCAGAAGATGCAAATTACTGTTGTGGAAAAGGGACACAACTCAAAGATTAGGCAACATGCTATGGTAGCTCAGGCCCAGTCCACAGACACAACCAGTTTCATTTTCTCAGTGTGTCAAGGCTGGAGCACGGAAACTTCATACTGCAGAGTCGAGAGGGACGGTGAGTGAGCATTTACTTCCAGGCAGCAGTTCCAGCAGAACCCTCTCAAAATGATGCTGGACCCATGACAAGGTGTTTTCCCAGAAATCACCTAGGGTGCACGCATAAACACTAAGTGTTTTCGTTATTTTGACTGAATTTCATTTTCATTGTGTAAAAAAATCATTACCAAAGAAGTTCCAGATCAAAACTGTGTGTCCAGGCAGGAGAGGGCAGGCTACCGGGAGAGGGGGTGGAGACTGAACCCCAGCCCTTCTGGTGTACGCGTATGGAACTTGCCTTTTAAGCCTTCCTTCTCTGCCCCAGCTGCTGTCCTCCTCTTTAACTTTGATTCTTGGTTTTGCTTTAGCCAAGAGGCAGAAAGAGAGAAACTAGAGCCATGGAGCTCGTGGCCCCCACAGCTCAGGTACATAACGTGCTTATTAAGGAGCTGAGAGTAATGCCAGGTGGTACAACCAGAGCTATAAATGCTCAGTGCCACAAAAGCATAAGTCATCACTCTCTGTTTTTGTATTTTTCCCAAGTTCTCTGAGGGTAGGCACCTATAGAGAGCCTTCTAGGGACTTGCATTCAAGGAAGAAATGTGATAGAAAATAATCACACAATCACAAGCAGCTGGACAGTCAGGTGGAGAGGCACATGCTAAGAGCACACAGGGGAGGAATTTGATCTGCCAGGAACACCCTGGAGGTTCTCTAGAAGAAGGAATTAACTGGCAGAGAGGGAAAAGAAGACATCTCAGCAGCAGGACCAGCATGTGCAAAGGTCCTGGGGTGATGTGCTAGGAAGAAGAGGAGGAGGGCTGGTGCGGTGAAAGCAAACAAAGGGGTGAGACTGTTGTAGCTGGGGCTGGAGAGCTAGATAACACCAGAGCATCCATTCCTATGGGCCAATAAAGGATTAGACTTTTAATCCTAAAAGCCAAGGGAAGCCACTGCATTACTTAGTGTATGAGCAGTCAAGCATATGAGGTGTGATCCAATTTGCATTTTGACAAAAACCCTGGGATTGCATTCTGGGATAGAAAGGAGAGAATGTCAGGAGGGGACTGAGGTAAACCAGTCCGAAGGCTACAGCACAGGAACTAGTGAGAGATGCAGCAGCTTAGTCTAGGGTGGCTGCGGCAACTGGCAGAGAAGCAGACAGACTGGAGAGATGTTCAGTGGGACACGGAGGGTAAGGGACGAGGATGTGTCAAGAATAATGCTTCTGGCTGGGTAACGGGCTGGCAGCAGGACTGCTCACTTCCCTTTGGACCAAAGGTACCTCGCAACCTCCTGGGTTTCCTTTTTGCTCTCAGGAAGCTCCTCTACATGTCAGTGTCTCCGAGTCTCTGTGCGGTGACTGTTTTTCTCTCTGTGTAACTCCCCATGTTTCCTTGATGACCTCTTCAGCTCCCTGGGGTAAAATAAGAACACTGAGGTCCCAGAGCTCTAAGGCCAGCCCTGACATATCCAGCCACCTACTTACCATGTCCACACCAACGGCCAATTTCAGATTGAACACAGACAAAATAAAACTTGTAAGTCACCCCCCAGTATATGTCTCCCCAGTCTCTGCCATTTCAGGAAACGGCACTACCATCTTCCATCCCACTGCTTGAGCTCAGGGTCTGGGGATCACCCTCAATTCTTGTCTTGTCCTCATTCCTCACATTTAATGTTCACAAATTCTGTTGACTGAAGCTCCAAAACGTCCCAAATCTACCAAATTCTCCCATCACCATCATCCCTACTCTAGTCCAACCACGGCTGTGTCCTGCCCCTTCTGCAGTAGCTTTGCCCTGTCTCCCTGCCTCTACATGTGTCCTCCATAGGCCATCCTCCACCAGAAGCTGGAGGGAGCTTTGTAAACCAGTTCCTGTCACTTCCCTGTCACACCATACTTTCCATCTCAGATCATCACTCCCTTCACTCTCCAGACCACACAATTCTCCAGGGAATTCGTTAAGCTCCCTGCAATTTCCAAGATTTTGTTTCCACCTCAAGGTCTTTCTGTCACTGTTCTCTCTGCCTTGAATGCTCTTGTCACCTAATCTCTACATGATGGCTCGGTTTTATTTTTACAAAAGCTTTACTGAAATATAATTTTTATACCTTAAAATTCTCTTATATGAAGTACATAATTCAATGGTTATTAGTATATTCACAGAGTTGAGCAATTATCACCACAATCGAGTTTAGAACATTCTCATCACTCCAAAAGGAAATCCCACACCCATTAGTTGTCACTCCCCATTTTCCCCCAAATCCCCAGCCAAGGAAAATCACAATCTGCTTTCTCTCTCTATAGATCTGCCTCTTCTGGACATTTCCTATAAATGGAATCATACAATATGTGGTCTTTCACGACTGCCTTCTTTCACTGAGCACAGTGTTTTCAAGGTTCCTCTGTCTCGTGTCAGTACTTCATTCCTTTTCATTGCAAGGTGGCTCTTCCTGTCATTCACATCTCAGCTTCACGTCCCCTCTTATGACCACCCAGACTTTCTTTAGCACATTACCTTTATGAAATTTGCTGTCTGGTATTTGTCACTATCTTTTAGTTTCTTCCTTTCTTTACATATTTATGTATTTGACTGTCTGCCCCACATCTCTAGACTAAGAGCTCTATGAAGGCAGGAACTTCATCTGTCTTACTCGATACTAGGGAGAAATAAGGCCCCACAATGAACAGCTTTCATAAAGCCCAACGCAGTGCGGGTATGGGAAGAGGCGGATCATGAGTAGTTTTGGAATCTTGGCCGTGTTGACTTTGAGGTGCCTTTGGTGTTCCCAAGAGGGACTTACCAGTAGAAAACTGGATAGATGGCTCAGTGATGTGAATTAGGACTTATGTGCACAGAAGTGGTCATTGAAATGTGATAGTGGAAGAAATTGCCTCAGGAGGGAGCATAGAGTAAGAAGAAAAGAAAGTCTGGGCTTGAGTCTTGAAGAATTTCAGTATTTAATAATTAGGGACAGAAAAATATAAGAAAAGGAGGAGGAAGCAGCCTGAGAAGTAGAAAGAAAACTAAAAGAGTCCAGAAGAGGGTTATACAATTTACACCAAGAGAATTCAACATTTCAAGGTGGAGAGGTCAGCTGTGTTTAAGGCTTATTGCCCAGAAACAGGAGGTCTGAACAATATCTGTTAGACTTAGCAACATGTGAGCCTAGAAGAGTCATTGCAAGCACCTGATGGTGCTAAAAGTGATCCGGAACAGGTTTGGGAGTGACCTGGTAAGCTAATGCTGTGTAACACACCACCCCAAAACTTAGCGACTTTGATACAATACTTTTGCTCACAAATTTAGTTCACAAATCTATAATTTGGGCGAGGCTCAGTGGGGATGGTTTGTTTCTGCTCTGCTCAGTGTGAGCTCAGGCAGTTCAAAGGCTGGGGACCTGATATCATCCCAAGTCGTCCTCATGGTTATGTCTAGTGGTTGATGTTGGGAAGACTGAAACAGCTGGGCTCGAACAGTGGGGACTTCTTGGGCATCTCTTGCTGTGTCCATGTGGTCTTTCCAGCATGGTGGCTCTGAAGATGCCAGACTTCTTACATGCCAGCTCAAAGCTCCCAAGATGTGTGTTCACACACACACACACACACACACACACACACACACACACACACACACGGGGGTGGGGTGCCATGTTGCCTGTGATGACCCAACCTCTAGTGTCAGCAGCAATACTCTACCACATTCGACTGGCTGAGACAGTTAGGAAGGTCCGCCCAGGAACCCCATCACAGTGGGATAGTGTCCACATCACAATGTAAGAAAAGTATGAAGGATGGGATTTATCCTGGTGTGGCTGTTTTTGGAAAGGACAATCTGCCCCAGGAATGAATGGGAAGTGAGGAACTAATGAGCAAAAGTTGAGAGGACTGAGAGACAAGAGAGAGTAAAATGTCCACAAATACGAGATTGAGTTGTTGTGTTGTTTTTTAATGTGAGAGTTCAGGCATGTTTAAAGGCCTGTCGGACAGATCCTTTTGAGAGGGGAAGGTAGAATAAACAGGAGACCGAAGGGCTCATCAATTAACAATGCAAAGTGCCTACAAAGGCAGGCACTGAACCCCTAGTGTAGGTGAAGGAGCCGGCTTAGGAGACAGGGCTCCTCCAGTGTAAAGGGAGGGACGAAAGGGTGGTCAGATTTCCAGGAATTTGTTGTTGCAGTTTTGAAGATGAGGATGGCTCCTGCTTCCTCTGAGCACAGATGATGTATTCACTTGTGGGGAATACCTGGGGGAAGGGGGTCAGAGATTTGGGAGGTTGGCTGAAGTGGAACACTGACCATGAAATGTTGGAATTGCCTCCACACCGCGGTAGGGGGCAGGGCCACCTGGGGCTGGTGATTAGGAGTCTACCTGCCCTGTGGGAAGGGCCCTTAACAACACTCAGGGTGTGACTTCAGGTAGGGGAGACCCATCCAGGAATGAGGCTTTGCCGTAGGTATATAACAGAAAGATGGAGGAACAAGAGCATTCAGTGTGATTGACACAGTGAGCCCTGGAATCTATACTAGATAAGGAGGAAGTGATGAAAGAAGAGCACCCTGAAAGAAAGAAGAGGGTGGTGCTGCAAGTTCTGAGGCCATCAAAGGACACTTAGAGTGGAGAGCAAGCCAAGATGTGGCAGGGGACGAATGTCTGAATGACTGTGTTATAAGTTTTGACCAAGCTCTGGAGGTATGGCCGTGAGAATGGGTGGCTGAGGTCAAATGCAGGAGATCAAAAGAGAGCAGGAAGCTGAGAATCAGGCCAGCGTGCAAGAAGGGGCATCTCTTAGATGCTGAAGTCACAATGATGGCAGCGTGGAGAGGTGAGGAAGATGCCATCAGGGTCTGAGTACAAAATCATTGTGCAGTAAACACTTACTGCTCACAATAACAGTGGCTTTCCGAACCAATCAGAGAATCTTTATTGAGTGCCTATTGTTTTTACAGCACTTTACGAAACTCTATGAGGAGACGTAAGCATGCACATGTTTTAATAGACATTTAAGACTGTGATGAGAGATGGTACAGAGCAGCGCAGTGACTTGTCAATAACTCCTCCAGGAAATTGACAGGAGGAAGCAATCGACTGGGAAGGATGAGGCAGGGTTGTCTTTGCAGAGGGAAATATGGATTTGAAATGGCTCTGGAGGAGCAGGTAAACTCTGGAGAGGTGAAGAGAAACTTGGAGCGCTTTTCAGGCAGATAGAGGCCAGAGCAAATGCTCTTGTTCATGATTGGTCTGAGTTTAAGGATGTTTTTCCTTAGAATCTTTAAAGCACTCAGAAAACGATCATGCATTAATGCAAATGCTGTCAGTGCAGTTCCTTCTCTTACTGGGGGTCTGAGCCTTCAGTCTCGGACCAGGCTGGAGTGACCAGGCCTTCTCTCCCACTTACACCACTGTGTATAAATCGACATCATCTTAGATCAAAATGTTATTGGTTCATGCAAAGTGCCAGTACATGCTAAGCCCACACCATACCCTGCCCAAACTGGGGCCCCACTGCAGGTGATGGTACAGTGTTTAGAGGCAAGAAACGGGAAGATCTGAGGGAAAAAATACCATCTCGTTAAATGGTAGTTAACTTGGATGTGAGGTTTGAAGATGAAAAAATAACAGCACACTGTCTTTTTGCCTTCAGATCCTCCTAAGAATATACTTCTGCCAAAAGAGTTGCTATGGAGATTTACACAGTATTCCAACATCCTGCAGGTCATCCTTATAGGTAGAGTTGGCATAGTATAGATTTCAAAGAAAATATCAACAGATGCTCTTTAGCATCAAATGTCACCATGTCCTCAAAGAGAGCTTAACTCAGGGGTTTTTGCATTTTCACAGAAGCACAGAATCTCAGGGTTAGGAAGGACCTTAAATGTCATCTATTTCAACCCTATTCATTTCTTTGACACAGTTATCCGGCTCTTGCTGGAACATCAATCTCCAAGGTTTACTGAGGCGGCCCAGTAGTTTACTCGTCGGTGCTTCAGAGCTGTACCGATGGGGTCCTCTACTCCCAGCCTCCACATATCCCAGGCTCTGCTTCCGGCCATCTTGACTCTGGGCAAATGTGCATCCCCTCCATGTACACGCCATTCTCTCTTGTACCCCTAAGCCCATAACTCTGACATTTGTTAAAATTAATTACAAAATGGAGACTGGACTTGAAAATTATCTGAACACACAAAACCACTTAAACCACATAAGCAAAACTAAATCTAGCTTATTTCATGAGCTCAAGTGAAACTGAACTTAGGTTATTTCTTGTAAATACTTTTAATAATCATATAAAAAAAACACTGGCATTTGTAAAAATGGTATATGATAATACCTTTTAACCACTCCTCTGAAATCTGGAAACCCCACTGCAATAGCCAGCATTGTACAGGGTAGACAACTTCCTTGTTTTCACCTTATAAGCCACCTTGTAACCTCCTGCCTCTGAGCTTCATATCCGTTTTGGATTCGAAAGCTCCCAATTTACAAAATATTCTTATATGCAAAATAAACTCTTATTCAATACTGTTTTATTGATCTGGTGGTTTTAATTTTGCTATTCCAGATTTTTGATGCACTTGACTCCTGCCTCACAGATGCAAATTCCATTCACTGACCTCAATGCTGAGGCTAGACAGTCGCTTCCCTGCACCTCCCTTTTCTTTGTTATGTAGCCCTTTCTTTCCTTTATATCACCAAAGTAATATAAATTCGTCGTAGAAAACTTGATGACTACAGGTAAGAATTTCTGGAAATGGCAGTTAGCCATCTTCCCACCTGCTGGGATCACCTGTGCAGCCACAGTGGGCTGTCTCATCAGAGCTCTTTACTCACACAGATTGAACTGCAATCACAGGTGCACGTGTGCACACGCATTCTTTTAAAACAGAATTGTGCTGCACTGTCTGCCTTGCAAACTGCCTTTGTCGAAGAATAATGGTGTTTTGTGGATGTTCTTCTTCCTCAAAGTCCCAGCCATCTGTAGGAAATCGCTGCAAAGAGCACCTGGGTCCCCAAAGCTGGCTCTTCCTGCTGGAGCCCCCAGATGATGCTCCTGTCACTCCTGGCCTTGCCAGTCACCGCAGCAGTGAGAGTCCTGGGTGGCAGCAGGGACATCACTAACCCTGGCAGCCTGGACGTGGCATTTTGAGTGTGCGCTCCAGGAGCAGGGCACACTTCCCAAATATTATGGGCCGAATTGTGTCCCCCTCCAAAAAACTCATAGTTTAAGTCCTTACCCCTGTACCTCAGCATGACTGTATTTGGAGATAGGTCTTTAAAGAGATAATTAAGTTAAAATGAGGTCCTTAGAGTGAGCCTTAACCATTATGACTGGTGTCCTTACAAGAAGAGGAGATTTGGACACAGACAGGCACAGAGCGCAAACCACACAGAGAAGATGTCCATCTGCAAGCCAAGAAAAGAGGCCTCAGAAGGAACTAACCCTGTTGACACCTGGATCTCAAACTTCCAGCCTACAGAACTGGGAGACAATAAATGTCCATGGTCAATTGATACGGAAGCACTAACATGCAGAGGAAGGCCAGCTCACTGCAGACAGAACATCAAATGATTTGTTTTTCCCGTCCCTGCTGCCAGTTCGACGATGGGAATCCAAATTCCCCTCCGTGGGCAAATTTCTGAACTTTCAGGTCATTTTCAGTTACTGAAACTTAGACCAGTCCTGCCAAGAAGGTGGATCTCACTCTGCTTCAGTCCTCTCACCGTCCCAGGACAACTAGCAGGGTCTGGACCAGGAAAGAGGGCACTGTCAGGCTGAAGTACCTCTCTCTCCGCACCCTCCATGGCCTAACTCGCCTGAGGTTGGACCTAGGGGGGACAGGAAGGCTGGATAGGGCAGTGTTGGGAGAGGTGCAGAGATTGTCTTGTGTTACTGGAGGAGGTCAGTGCTGGCAGGGGCCCCGGCCTCATTTTTGGCCCCTCGATTCAAGCTGTGGCTCATGGCCTCACCAATGTGGTAGCCCCGAAACAGGCCACGTGCTGTGCATTGCTCTGGGGAAATGCCCACCCCAATGCTAAGGACCTCTGCACCCTCAGAGAGAGGAAGTCCTGCCTCCTATTGCCCCATCAGTGCTCCGTGCCTGCAGACACTCTGGGTAACGCTCACCACTGCTTGCCCTGCCGCTACCTGGGCATACTGTGAGCCCTGCCCCTGCCAGCCCAGAGCCCCTCACCCTCAAGCTCTGGGAGCTGCTGCTTTTGCATATTCAAAGAACATGGGGACTGGGAAAAGAATTTCCACTTTGTTTCCCATGAGGTCCCTTTAGCCCTGGTAGCACTTGCAGATCACTGGGCTTGCCATGTTGATCATTCTCTAGACCAAAAGCAGACATTCCCGGAACCCTCTCCTTACTATTCTGCAACCTTCTATACACGTGGAGGGGAGGGGACGGTCTCATAACCTGCAGCAGAAGCACCATGACTATTTGCAGTTCAAACAGAGAAATTGCCAGCCTCACACACAACCGTCAAACATCCTCCAGTTATGGGGCTGTGCCAAAAGACAGTGCTCCCCTTCCAGCCCGGTCAGTACTCAGTGGCTAGCGGACCAGGCACTGGGTCAGACCTTGCTTGGTGTGACATTTAAATCCAGCTCTCCACTGCTCACCCTGGCAAGCTACTTAACCTCTTTCTGCCTCATCTGTAAAATGAAGATAATAATAACACTTCTTTCACTGGCTTGTTCTGAGTAATAATAAGTTACTAATCCACAGAAAGTGGTTAGCACAGTGCCTGGCATATGACAAGTACCCAATAGAGACAGCTATCATCGTTGTCATTTTTACCATTATCATCACACAGGATATGGACTATAGACTTTCCTTGGCTTCTCTCCTGTTTTATCCAAAAGCTGATGGATTTCATTCTTTTCTGTGAGTAAACAACCTCATACAGACATCAATGTCATCGATAGTGAAGGTGTGTGTGTGTGTGTGTGAGAGAGAGAGAGAGATAGAGATGAGAGAGAGAGAGAGAGAGAGAGAGAGAGAGAGAGAGAGAGAGAGAGAGAGAGAACACCTGATAGATCTGCATGGAAATATTTGCGTTTTTCAGAAAGGAAAGGTAAAGGCTAGGATTGGGGTGATGTGAAGAAAGGAGATGGGAGGGGAGGGAAAGAGCCAATCGAAGCTAGTTTCCTTCTTACCAGGTGAACACAATTCTTCAACATGAAGGTAAATTGAGGCTCTGTCAAGAACGTCCAGACAACAGAAGGTGCGATGACACATGTGACCTGACAGCCCTGATGGGCAGTGGGGACCAC
Source organism: Rhinolophus ferrumequinum (assembly GCF_004115265.2). Classification (NCBI taxonomy): domain Eukaryota; kingdom Metazoa; phylum Chordata; class Mammalia; order Chiroptera; family Rhinolophidae; genus Rhinolophus; species Rhinolophus ferrumequinum. The sequence continues at coordinate 97,838,423 of NC_046290.1, read as the reverse complement.
TGCTGCCCCCACTGCCTGGGTGGAGAAGCCCACGAGAGCCCTGAAAGGCCCTGGCTCGATCTGGGCATTAGGCTGAGCTCCGAGACAAGACTTTGCTGCACTGACGTCTGCACCCACAGCACCAAGCCCAGATGCCTGGACCTGCTGGAATTCAAGCATGAGCAGTAAGTAGGAGGAGTCAAAACTATTTGCTCTGGAAACTGACCATTTCCACAAAAATTGTTATTTGTTCATGCAAATTATTTGGCTACCAGTGGAAATCGGGGGCTGAGAGGGACCCATCCATACATAGCATATGAACTAAGGAATGCTAAAAGGGGAGCCCTGGCCCCCAAATCTTCCCAGTTACTGCTCTGGCCCATTGTAATCCCCCAAATCTCTCCATTCAGGTCATTCCTTCAAGATAAAACTCTTATTAGAATGCAGTTTGGAAGGAACAGGGAAGAATGATGGCATGGCGTCAAGTGCTTTGTACTGTCAACCTGAATGCTCACACTGGTTCTAGGAAATTGTATTCTCTCCATTTTACAGATTTACAAACTGAGAGAATTTAAGTAACTTGCCCATCAAGTACCTCGCCAACTTACTTTTTGAACCCAGGTCCCCCGCCACCAAACCTCTCTCTTCTCCTCTGTCAGGGAAGAGCCACCCATCAGATATGATCTATGCCTCAGTTAAGGTACAGTGGATTAGGGTGCTGGCTCCCGGCAGGCCCTGCAAGTCAGAGGCGACAGAACTGAGGGTTTCTGAGGGTTGGAAAGCTTTAGCATAGGTATTTCAGGAAGGTGGGCACAAGTGAGGGGTTTCTGGCAGCTCTGTGGGTGGCAAAGAAGACCTAACAGAGGCCGAGTTATCCCTGAAGCATGGACACAGTATCTGGCTCATGCTGACAGATGAAAGATCTCAGTGTAGGTCAGGGCATCTCAAAATACGGATGCCAGACCAACATGGCATCCTCGTCATCAGGTTAATTGTTAGCAATGCCAACCCTCAGGCTGCCCTGGACCTAACGGATGAGAAAAGCTGCGTGGGTGGGGTCAGCAGCCTGTCCGTGAACAGGTCCTCTGCACGCTGCTCCAGGGCACCTTCTTCAGACAAGATGGTGCTGGGCTGCTCCAGCCAACCTGCCGGGGCTGAGACAGAACTCTGCCTCTCTCCGCAGGCATAGAGTGCGAATTAATTTACTGGGATATGGGGCTGCCTTAAATCTTCCCGGGGACAAGGCAGGGAACAAACATATAAATAATGCTGCATGCTTCTCGGCCATGGTGGCCCTCACTACATATCATAAGCTGTGAAATGCAACTGGTGGAGAGAAGTTGACTTGACAGCTTCCTTACATTCCTTGCCTAAAACAGAAACCACCTGTACCACCACCCTTCCCCCATGCTCACAGCCTCCACCACCACCCCCTCACCCCCAGCCACTGAGCAGACAGAGCCCAAGGTACCAGATGGCCACAGTTTTGAAGGGACTAACTCCCCTTGCCCATGGAACCCAGTCTGGTCACTAGAGATGCTGCTCCCCTCTGCCTGCACCCCCACGCGCTCTACGAACACTTCCAGGGGCCTCGCTGCCATTCCATCATTCTGGCATTCTAGTTATTCTATCTTACTGTCATTCTATCTAGTGAAAGCTTATTCTGACCAGATACATGCCAGCACTTCTATACTTTAGCTCTGTCAATTCCTACAATAACCCTATGTGACAGCTGCTACTATCCTCCTTTTACAGATGAAGAACCAGGCTTGGAGCACTTGAGTCACTTCTCATAGTGAGTATCTAACTCCAAAGTCTGACTAGAGCAGGTTGTCTGCTTTGTCTGAATCTCCTGGTCTTATTTCAGGTCTCTGGGCCTAATTCTGTCCTAGCCTGCAGGAGCTGGGTGTGAATAAGGCATGTGAGGGCTGTATTTAGGTGTCTGTGTCAAGCTGACCTACGTGTTGGTCTTGTTCTATGTCAAGGTGCTCAGAGCATGGCCCCAGACCAGCAGCATTAGCATTACCTTTGAACTTGTTGAAAATGCAAATCCTTGGGCCCCACCCACCCTGACCTGGGTAATGAGAAAGTCTGGGGGAGGGGCTAAGAACAGTGACTCAGCAAGCCCCCATGTGAACCTGATGTCACTCCACGTGGTATTCCTAAGAGTAAGAGGGTCTGGCTCTGTTCCCTGTGCCGACCTGCCTTTCTCCTGAAAGCGTCTTCACATTCCCCACAGCAAAGACTGCCGACTCCTCTGCATTCCATCAGATGGGACGCTGGTCTCCTCTCCGCTACAGGACTTCATTAGGTTGCCTGTCCGGACCCCCTATGTTCTCCATCACAGTAGATGCCTTTGCACTCCCGTTACCCCACTGCCCCTTGTTCTGACTGCCCAGGCCTTACTTCTTGCCTTGACTCTATTCTTGCTTGACCTCCAATGAGTCCCTGTACCCTGGGCAGGCTTTCAGTACTGTCACCAAACTTCTGACTCACCTGCTGTAGTTTCCAGGTTCTAGTTCCTCCTGGTCTACTCTATTCTATATCAATTAAGCACGACCCAGAAAGTATACGAACAAAGTCATTTGCTCATGCTGCAGCAAACTTAGTAAGAGACAAGGAAATGCTTAATCCTCCATCTTGATGGAGACACCAGTCATATGTGAGGTCCCTACGAAGCAGCCTCTGAAATGGAGCTTCGGGTGCAGGAAATGGGGGAAGCAGGATTGTGCAGAGAAGTTGAACTGGGATGCAGATACAACAAAGACCTCAGAGGACCCCTTGGGGAGCTCTGAAGCAGACCTGCCCTACAGAGATGTCCTGAGTCAGACAAGGGGGCTGGACCTTCGTGCCCCACATTGAATAGCCAGTGGTTGAGGGCTGAACTTGGGGAAGGGCTTAACCTTGGGCAAGGCAGCACCTTCCAGTCACCACTATGCCTGGGGAGAAGCTCTGCTGTGAGTTGTTAGAAGGCAACACTCCCATTAACTGGAGGAAGGAATACATTGGTCTGAAGGGAGGAATCTAGGTGACACATCACAGCACCCACACATCACTGGCATGCAATGACAGGCTTCTGCTGTTGTGAGAAACAATGGGCTATGGTCCACACTGATATGCAAAAGGCTAGAAAATCATGAAAATCATGAAAATATGCCACTATAAGTAGGATCAAGACCAGGGAGAAAATATGTTAAATGGACCTTAAGTGCATCAGATCTATTGAAAATTGGTAGCTAGAACCTTATTTGTTCTAATATTTTAAAATTGGGGTTGGTGAAACATGATTTTGCTACAACCAGGGAAAGATGACAATTATATTATGACTTCCCAAGGAGAAGGTACTGTGCCTTGTTGTGTCTGGAGCCAGCAGTTGAGTAGCAACTGGTGTGAGCTACAAAATGGCTACTGCTTCACTTCCACCTTCCCTATCCCCATACAAATCTCTTTTTTGGTCCACCCTACAGGAAAACAAGCAGGGAAGAGAATACTTGGAAGTGTAGTTCGACCAGGCCAAGTTGATACATCACCAAGCCAGCACACCCAGCTTTCAACTAAGCTGAGTCTGTTGGAAGGACTCATCAGGAGAGCTTTCATAAGGAATTCACATCTACCCTCTGAGCAAGTGCACTGGTTTGGTACAAAGCTGGGGGACCATACTCAAAGGAGAGAGGTGACTGCAAGCTCAGGATGTGGGTGTGTGTCTTATGATCTTCACAGGCAAAAGGCAAAGATTTCTGCTCTTGAGCTCTGTGTAAACAGGGTTGCAGAGAAAGTGCTCATTCAGGAAAACCTCTATTGGGTTTTGAAAGCACAAGGCCTCAGGACTGATATTTCCATTAGTACCTTCACTCTTAGGAGACTCAGAGCCACACTGGCAGTCATGACACAATTCTTGTTCTTGAGTTTTAATGTAAGTGTATGTATTTATTAAGAATACTTGTGGGAATAGGGTCAGTATATAGTATTAAAAGTCAAACACGCAGGTACAGGTACTGGTCAAGATGGCACAATAGGAAATGCTGGGTTTGCCTCCCCCTATGACTACATTAAAATTGCAGCTAAATTATAGAACGATCAACCTGGAGAACCATCCAAGTACTAGCTGAAGGAGGGGCAGAGACGTAAAAGGGGCTAGCCTCACATCCATATGTAGCAGTCAAGGATCAGAATATCTCAATTGCAGAGGTCCCCACTAAATGATGATGTGTCCCATCCCCATATCGGGCTCCTCAGCCCTGAGCACCAGTACCAGGAAGAGGAGCTCCCTCAGCATCTGGCTGTGAAAATCAGCGGAGATTCTGTCTGACTGGGTAAGATAGAAGGTGGCTGGAAACCCAATGTCTTCTTAAAGGGTCCACACACAGACTCTCTTGCTTCCAGGCACTTACCCTTGGCTTCCACAGACACACTGAAGCTCAAGAAGTACCAGAGACATACTGGAAGAAACTGAATTGTGTGGCTACAGTGGGGAGGGCTGGAGGAAAAGCTGCCATTGTACCTGCGTTGAGCCCTCTTTATGTGTAGCTGGCGGGCAGATGCCATCTTGCCTTTGTTGAGCCCTCCCTGGTGACTCCTTGGGATTCTGACCTACCCAACTCCCATACCACTTGAGACTCTTTCAGTGGCTGAGCATTATGGACAGCAGGTAGCTGGCAGCAGGCCTTGGGGTGCCCTGGGCCTTTGCTGAGCTACCAAGGCCCAAAAGTGGTGATAGCCTGCCTCAGTTCTCAGGATGGCCACCCCCACTCAATTCCAGGTCCAGCACAAGCAGCAACCAACCATGAATTACTTTGCAGCTACTACCAAGTAGCCCTGGAACAATCACAGAAAGGAGCTGACATTGGCCTGCACAGGAGCCCCTCCCAAGAGTTCCCAGAACCAGCAAACCAGGTGGCCAGCTTCAAACCACAACAGAACACCACAAAGCATCACACCCAAAGGGTAGTTTCAGAAGGTACCAGAGCCCACTGGGTGAATCCCGTATCATGGGGACAGACCCCACACAGCAGCTCATTGTAACCAATCCTCACAGCAAGTAAGCCTGAGGGCCAATCTCACCCACTGACATGCGAACATCAATCAAGGCTCAACTACAACGGGACAGAACATACAACCTGCAAAAGGCATACTTCTGGAGTATCCGGCTTAGGTGACCAGAAAGACTGTGCCAGTGGGCCCCATAGGACACCCACTACATAAAGCCACACTGCCAACACTGGGAAACATAGCAGATCTACCTAATATCTAGAGACAACATGGAGAGGCAACCAAAATGAGGAAACAAACAACACAAAAACCTTGTCCCAGATGAAAGAACAAGAAAAACTCCAAAAAAAGAACTAAAAAAAAAAAAAAAAAAGGAGGCAAGAACTCTCCTAGTGACAGAGATCAAAACACTCGTTATAAGGATTCTCAAGGAATTTAGTGAGAAGTTAAACGAAAAGGTGACAACATTAAAAAAGAATAGAAACTATAAAAAACAACCATTCAGAAGTGAAGAATACAATTACTGAAATGAAGAATGCACTACAAGGAATCACAAGCAGACTAGATGAAAAAGAGGATCAAATCAGCAACTTGGAAAATAAGGTAGCAGAAGACACCCAGTTGGAAAAGCAAAAAGAAAAAAAGATTAATGAGGATAATTTAAGGGACCTCTTGGACAATTTCCAGTGGAACAACATTCAGATCATAGAGGTACCAGAAGAAGAAGAGAGAGACGAAGGTATTGAGAACCTATTTGAAGAAATAATGACTGAAAACTTCCCTAAACAGGTGAAGGAAATAGACATACAAGTCCTGAAAGCACAGACAGTCCCAAACAAGATGAACCCAAAGAGGCCCACACCAACACACATCATAATTAAAAAATCAAAGCTTAAAGACAAAGACAGATTCTTAAAAGCAGCAAGAGAAAACCAGTTAGTTACCAACAAAGGAGCTCCCATAAGACTGTCAGCTGATTTCTCAACAGAAACTTTGCAGGCCAGAAAAGATTGGCAAGTAATATTCAAAGTAACGAAAAGTTAGTAACTGTAACCAAGACTACGCTACCCAGCAAGGCTATCATTTATTATAGAAATGAAGGATAAAGAGCTTCTCAGACAAGAAAAAGCTAAAGGAATCATTATCACCAAGCCAGTATTACAAGAAATGTTAAAGGGACTTCTTTATGAAGAAGAAGGGGGGAAACAAACAAACAAAAGAAGATCAGAAAAATGAATAATAAAATGGCAATAACTATGTACTTATCAATAATCACTTTAAATGTAAATGGATTAAATGCTCCAATCAAAAGAGAGGGTGACTGAATGGATAAGAAGACTCTTACATATGTTGCCAAAGAGGCCCACTTCATATTGAAAGACATACATAAACTGAAAATATAGGGATAGGAAAAGGTATTTCATACAAATGGAAATTTAAAAAATGCTGGGGTAGGGGCGGCCAGATGGCTCAGTTGGTTAGAGCATGAGCTCTGAACAACAGGGTTGCTGGTTTGATTCCCACATGGGCCAGTGAGCTGCGCCCTCCACAACTAGATTGAAGACAATGAACTGCCACTGAGCTTACGGAAGGGCGGCTGGATGGCTCAGTTGGTTAGAGTGTGAGCTCTCAACAGCAAGTCGCCAGTTCTATTCCCACATGGGATGGTGGGCTGCGCCCCCTTCAACTAAAGATTGAAAACTGCAGCTGGACTTGGAGATGTGCCCTCCACAACTAGATTGAAGGAGAAAAACTTGGAGTTGATGGGCCCTGGAGAAACACACTATTCCCCAATTAAAAAAAAAAAAAAGCTGGGGTATCAATACTTATATCAGACAAAATAGACTTTAAAACAGGCTATAAAAAGAGATAAAGAAAGATATTCCGTAGTGATAAAGGGATCAATCCAACAAGAGACTATAACCCTTGTAAACATTTATGCACCCAACATAAGAGCATCTATATACATAAAACAAATATTAACCAACACAAAGGGGGAGACTAACAGTAATACAGTCACAGTAAGGGACTTTAACACCCCATTGACATCAAGGGATAGATCTTCTAGACAGAAAATCAACAAGGGAATAGTGGCCTTAAATAACATACTAGACCAGATAGATTTAATTGATATTTTTAGAGCATTTCACCCCAAAGCAGCAGAATATACATTCTTCTTAAGTGCATATGGAAGAGTTTTCAAGACAGATCACATGTTAGGCAAAAAAATATTTCTCAATAAATTTAAAAAGATTGAAATTATACCAAGCATCTTCTCCAACCACAATGTTATGAAACTAGAAATCAATTACAAGAGAAAAACCTGAAAAACACAAAAACACATTCAGGCTAAATAACATGCTACTAAACAATGAATGAGTTAATAAAATCAAGGAATAAATCAAAAGATAACTTGAAACAAATGAAAATGAAAAGACAATGAACCCAAATCTATGGGACACAGCAAAAGCAGTCCTAATAGGGAAATTCATGGCAATGCTGGCTTACCTCAAAAAACAAGGAAAATCTCAAATAAACAATTTAACTCTAAATCTAAAGGAACTAGAAAAAGAACAGCAAAGAAAGCCCAAAGTTAATAGAAGGAAGGAAATAATAAAAATCTGAGCAGAAATAAATGAAATAGAATCTAAAAATAAAATAAAATAAAATAAAGATCAGTGAAATCAAGAACTGCTTTTTTTTCTTCCTTCTATAATAACATTTCTTCTAAATTTTGAAACCATAAAAATATTATTGATAATAAAGAAGTTATCTTATATACTTTTAGCAATTATTAACAGTTGAGCTATGTAAGTACAGGGTTCAAGAAAAGCCTAAAGAATAAGTATAATTATCATTATTACTAACGTTACTTTTGAAAATATAAAATTGATAAACCTTTAACCAGATCATAAAGAAAAAAAAAAGAGAGAACCCCAGTAAATAAAATCAGAAATGAAAGTGAAGAAGTGACAATTGACACCACAGCAATACAAAAGACTGTAAGAAAATACTATAAACAATTATATGCCAACAAATAGGACAATCTGGAAGAATTGGATAAATTCCTAGAAATATATAATCTTCCACTGAATCAAGAAGAAACAGAAAATCTGAACGGCCTGATTACTACTAAAAAACTCAAATCAGTACTCAAAAAACTCCCCACCAACAGAAGTTCCAGACCAGATGGCATCACAGGTGAATTTTACCAAACATTCAAATAATTAATACCTATTCTTTTCAAGCTATTACAAAAAATTCAAGAGCATGGAAGGCTCCAAACCTCATTTTATGAGGCCACCATTATCCTGATTCCAAAACCAGACAAAGACATTACAGAAAAAAAAAAAAAAAAACTAGAAGAAAAAGAAGAAAATTATAGGCTGGTATGCCTTATGAACATAGATGCGAAAATCCCCAACAAAACATTAGTAAACTATATTTAGCAATACACTAAAAGGATCATACACCATCATCAAGTGAGATTTATTTTTGGTATGTAAGGTTGGTTCAATTTCTGCAAATCAATTAACATAACACACCTCATAAACAAAATGAAAGTAAAAGTCATAATAATATCAATAGATGCAGAAAAAGCGTTTTATAAAATGCAACATCCAATTATGATAAAAGCTCTCAGCAAACTGGGAATTGAAAGAACATATCTCAACATAATAAAGACCATATATGACAAACCCACAGCTAACATCATCCTCAATGGTGAAAAGCTAAAAGCATTTTCCTTTAGATCAAGAACAAGACAAGGATTATATAAATGTCCAATTATTATGCTGTACAGCTGAAATTAATATAAAATAATATTGAATATCAACTGTACTTGAAGTATTTTTAAAAGGTGGGGAAAAGATGAAGGAGAATAAGGTTCAATATTCCAGGTATAAAACAAGTTCTGGGGATGTAACGTACAGCATAGGGAATACAGTCAGTAATATTGTGATAGCATGGTACGGTGTCAGATGGTGACTGCACTTATCATGGTGATCACCTCTTTAGGTATAGAAATGTTGAATAACTATGGTGTACACCTGAAACTAATATAATATTGTATGTTAGCTATGTTTTAATAAAAATCTTAACCAAATGAACAAAAAACAAGAAAGCACAAGGCCTCCTCAGGGTAGGCACAGGCCCCCTTCTACAATGATGACAGACAATGTCCTCGACATCAGAAACCAGTGGCTTCACTGGTGGGTAACATGTATCACCAAAGCACCTTGGGTGAGTGCCACCAGCTGTGCCTGTGGCAGGCACCATGCCATCCATGGCGTTGGCATTTTGGGCATCAAAGCAACAGGAGACATCACATGAGAGCCGAAGAGGAAAGGCAGGGCATCCTATTGGATCCAAGAGGACTGACAGCAGAGATCCTGCCCAAGGCAGGCACTGTCAGGACCATGGAGGAGTCTCAGAGGAGTTCCCAAGAGCCCCAGACCTGTGACTGCTACTGGGGACTGAATTTTAATCATTGACCCAACCGATGTTCTGATGGCTTAGAAAACATGAGTGAGGGTCCTTAACGGATGGAAGCACACCAGGTGTCAAAAACATCTCAAAGGAGAGGAGTTTCCTTCAAAGGAGAAAAAATATAGCTCCATCAGCATCATGGGAAATGTGACACATCTCACAAAAGCAGCTCTTGTGTATGTAGTGTTTCCATTTGAACATTTTTTAGAAAAATTGGCTGGAGTGGCCACACAATGGGCTCCGTGGCCTGAGAACGTCAGAGCAATCCTTGATTCAGACAGCATTAGCAGCTCTTTGAGCCTGGCATATTCAAAAACAACTTATTCACCTGAGCATGAGCATCCATTCTGCAAACATAATCTTAGACTTTACAATCTCTGGATGTTTAAAGAACTTTCTATTTGCAAATAAATGAGTTCCAGTAAGAGAAAGTCATCCTTTAAGACTGAATTAGGGAGACTTCTTTCTCCCTGACCAGCTAAAAAGAAAAGGTCTGTGCTGTTCATCACTCACAAATTCTCTTGCCTGAATCAATTAACTACCTGAGTGTCATCTGAAACCAGACTGAGCCGTAATCAAGATAGCTGCCTCAGCCCATGATGGCCTTTCCTCTGTGGCATATTCCAAGAATCTGTAAAGACAGAGCCCACCTGAAGCCGTACATGCTGAGCAACACAGTAAAAATCTGGGTGGAAAAAAATTTCATTTTTTGTTTTTACTTCACTTGAAACATTTTTTGAAATTCAAGTATAGAGCTTCAGTCATACATATGGTTAGCATGGGCTGAACAAGGCCTATCAGGAAACCACTGTTCTTGTAATCAACTAAAAGATAACTTCTGGTCTATATATAACAAGATGCTGCTGTTAGTGAGTTCTTCCAGAACCTGCCTAATTAGGGTGAGAAGCACAGAGGAGGTGGGAACAGTGAAGGTTTGTCTGATGGTTACAATGAGTATTTCACAAAAACGCAGAAATGTGAAGTGATTTGGTTCCTGAGATAGTTGTACAGTACCATTTTCTCCTTCTGCATCAGGCAGAACTCTGCGTGGCAGTGTACAGACCCTAGCTAGTTTAGCAGAACAGAAATTTTTAAAGGAGGTCCTCACCCAGCTGCCATGTGGCCGAGCCTTTCAGAGTTTCCTCCTCCCTGTCATCAGAATGCATTTGCCGTGGTACCTCCTTCTTCTCACTGCCTCCCCAAGCTTCCCACAGGTAAGTCTGATTGGAGAAGCTGGTTCTCACAGCTGGCCTTAGCTGCAAGGGAGGTGGACAAGTGAATTTCTCTTTGACCTTAGAAAGACAGGACTCATGGTGGAAATGCCCCCAACATAGTGCTTGGCAGCCACCAAGCAGGATGACAGACAGCAGGACACCCAGCGTGTCCTTACTTTTCCTAGCCCTCACCACTCTATGTTTAGAAGAGACAAAAAAGTAAGCTGTGGTTTATTTAAAACTCCAACTTCCAGAATATGGACTGGAATTGGATAATTTCAGCTGTAAATCCTCCACCCTCTAAATGTCCAGGCTTAGTGCAGGGTAGGCACAGTAAGTGCCTCAGTAAATAGTCTCAATAAATGAAATCTCTTTCATTGTATCCAGTTTTATGTGTTCATTATGGTCATAAAGTAAACCAGCTCATGTCTGAAAATCTTTCAGATATGGGTTTGCAAGCCCACAGGTTTTTCTAACAGGGTCTGAGTGGATACTTGAGAGTCAGCTAAGGGACAGGGGAAGCCAGGACACTGGGGTCCCACTTGGCACTGTCAGTGACGTGTGTTACAACTATCAGAGTCCTATTTTTCATCCACAAAATGGAAGGATTTAAGCACATCAGTTATTTTCAAACTTCTTTTGAGCACCAGTACTAACCAGCTGAAATGGTCAGTCCCACACCAACACAAGAGCAGACGAAAGAGGGGCCTGCAATCTGGAGACCCCCAGCCCTCCTCTCTGGTCCCACTATAGCTCCCAGGGCTTCCTCATCCCACTCCGTGGGATCTGAAGGATGTCATTTGAAAACCATTCAACTTCATGACCTCTATGGTCCCTTCCAAGGCTCTGATTCTACGAGTGTAGAACACTCACCCTAGATGCAAACCTCTCAGCCTCAGCACTGTTGACATTGGGGGGCTGCATAATTCTTCATCATGGCTGTTCTATGCATTGTGGGATGTTTAGGAGCATCCCTATCCTCTACCAACTAGATGTCAGCAGTAACCCTAGTTTTGATGACCACAAATGTCACTATATATTGCCAAATGTCTCCTGGGGGACAAAATCCTCCCCCACCCCTTGAGAATCATAGTCCTAGATTAATTCAAACTTCTATTAAATGTCACAGTCCATTTCTTGAACATTTTCATCAACTTTGGCTTTTTCTCATTCATATGGAAAAAAATACAATCTCCCGTTAGCTAGCAAGAAGGCACTTAATACTGCTATTCAAGGGATTTGCAAGCCAGCATTTTTATATCCTATTGGCACTCTCCACGGTTTCTGTTCATTGACAGTCATACATCTCGCCATTTACTTGTCCTTTTTGCTTTCTGTATCTCCCCAGCAACTTAGGACATGAAGCAGGGAGGCCTGGATGATACAAAGCCCATCACTGCCCCCTCTTACACTGTTACGCTCCTGCACCTAAGAGCTGAAACACTCTTCTCCAACCACAGCAACCTTGCTTTCGCTCATACCTCTGTGATGCTCTTCGGCTGGGACGTGGAGCCCAGCTAGTGAAGTGAATCACTGGTTCCTAATCAACACAGCCCACCAACGGAAAAGGACCAACCAGCAACACAAAGGAAAATGACAGTCCCTGAGACGAGGAAGATGATGATAATCAGTAGGAGGAGGAGGAGGAGCAGTATTATAGATGACACTTGCAGGGTAGTTAATGCTCACTATGAATTGGGTGCTTTACATGTTTCCCAAGCACTTTAGACTCTCTCTTTATATATAGATGAGAGAGAGAGAGAGAGACAGAGAGAGAGAGAGAGAGAGAGAGAGAGAGAGAGAGAGAGAGACAGAGAGAGAGAGAGAGGGAGAGAGAGAGAGAGAGAGAGAGACAGAGAGAGAGAGAGAGGGAGAGAGAGAGAGAGAGGGAGAGAGAGAGAGAGAGAGAGAGACAGAGAGAGAGAGAGAGGGAGAGAGAGAGAGAGAGAGGGAGAGAGAGAGAGAGAGAGAGAGACAGAGAGAGAGAGAGAGAGAGACAGAGAGAGAGAGAGAGAGAGAGAGAGAGAGAGAGAGAGAGAGAAAACATTTTTTGGCAGAGGGTGCCAGAAGAATGGGTACACATTTTAAGAAAGGAAAACTGTGTTAAAATTGTAATAGTCAGTATATACTGATAACAAAAGATGAATACAAGTCACGTTTGACTTCTGCAATTACAAGAGGTGCTCAAAGTGGTTACCATCAGCGTCCAGACACCTCTGATTACGGCGAACTACTGGTTGAGCAGCTCTGACCAAAGTGTCCACTTGTATACGTTTCTTTGGCACCCTTATTATGTATACGCACATGTCCCAGGACCGTCAGGAAGACTTGTCCAAACGTGGAAATGGGTTAAGAGGCTCCCTGGGTCCTTTCAGTGCAGTTTCGGGTCTGGTCCAGCAGACCCTCCAGGGAGCACGGCCTTTCACTGACTTCCTGTTGAGGAGGCTGATTTACAACTCTGCAGCCAACTCCCGTGGCTGCTGTAACACGTCACCACACACTCGGTGGCTCAGAAAAACAGAAATTTATTCTCTCTCAGTTTTGGAGGCCAGAAGTCTGAAATCATTCCACTGGGCTGACCTCCTGGCATCTGCAGGGCTGTGCTCCCTCCGTGCTGCAGGGCAGGATCTGCTCCTGGCCTCTGCCAGTACCTGGTCGCTGCCGGCATGCCTTGGTTTGTGATCACGACTCCGACCTCCACCTCTGTGCTCTCACTGCCTCCGTGTGTGGGTGCGCGTATGTCAATTCTCCCTCTGTCTCCTCTTATAAGGATACATGTGATTCCATGTAGGCCCCCCCAAGGTAATCTTTTCATCTCAAAATCTTTAATACAATGGCATTGGCAAATTCAATTCTTTGCCATCTGAGGTAACTGACAGGTTCCAGGGATTAGAATGTGGATATCTTGGGGGGGGGGGTGTCATTATTCAGCCTCCCACTGTAGGGGTATCGGCTGCATTGTGAAAAACTGAGAATAGTGGAAATGCTACCTGTAATGAATGTTTTGGTGGCACAGAATATAAATCTGTGAATCAAACTTTCATTTGAACTACACACTTAACATCTTATTGATTCTTCTATGATTTAATAACTTGAGTAAAATGTTAGGTTTTCACTTTATATTCTCATGCAAGACATGATTTTACCCTTTCAAAAATTATGCTTTAGTGATATTAACTCATCAATCCTCACAACAGTTTCATGAGCTAGGTGCTGTGACTTATCCTCATTTTAAAGATTATAAAACTGAGTCCCAGAGAGGTTAAGAAACTTGTCCAAGGTCACACAGCTAGGAAGGATGGTCGGGCTGGAGAGCCCACTTTACTGCACTGTCATAACATGATGACGGAACTAAGTGACCTATGATGTGCTATTCAGCTGGCTTTGCCATGGGTCCATAAAAACTGTTATTTGCTTTGAAGGTTCAGTAAACATCTTCCACAACAATCCCATGGAAAATGAAGCACAGATCCGGTGCTCGAGGGTAAACATGATCATGTGCCTCGTTCAGGAGAGCTCGGTTGTTTTTTTCCTACTGCAGAGCACAATCATAAAACGCAAATATTAGGACTGAGCCAACACACATATGCAAACTGAAAAATAAATATCAGTGATGGGAAAGCATTGTTGTTTCTAACCCCCACTGCAAAGGATGGAGCACTAGAGGGTCCTTGTCTACTGAAAGGGAAGACGAATTGGAGAAAATTAGACCGGAAAAGCAGAGCTAGCTTGTGTAGTGTAAGAAAAGAAGTATAGAAAGACACCAGGGAGGCGGGGAGAGGAGCTGGGAGCCAATGAGGGCATTGAAGGGCAGGGTCAGGTGTTACACAGCGATCTGGTTATTTCACTGTGGCGAGTGACATGCCTGCTCCACTGCTCTTGCGTTAATTTCCTGTACAATCTATTTGACATAAAACATGCTTTGTGGAGCCAAATTTGTTTCTGAAGGTACAGTGCTGAGCCCTACTGCGAGAAGGATGAAGGGGTGAAAACACAGGCTGCCCAAAGGCCCCCACCAAGTCGGGCTCACACATAATTATATTTTAAAACTACATGTATACCTTTCAAAATGTCCAACGCATTAACTGTGGTTTGGGGAATCAAATTTGGCAGGATTTCAGTACATTACCGCATCTCCAATTTCATGAATTTGTATGAAAAAAAAGTTTAAAAAAAAGGAAACAGGGAGAACTGATGATCCCTGTTTATAAAAAATGATACCAACCCAAATATTATTCAATATGCAAGACACGTGTCCTCATTGTCTTATATTGTGAAATATAAGAATCAAATAGATGAGTTAGTGTGGGATTCCCCATCACTTGTTTTCAAAACGCTAGGTTCCCCTGGTGCCTTTCAGTCAACCAGGTTTTCCAGACTGTTCGTTTTCTGATCCAGTTTAAACCTCTGCCTAGGTTCTGGTTTTCACATCAACTCCCTCCTTCTGCTTGGATCTTTTCATTTCTAAAAGCCAGCAGTTTCAAAAGAGTTTTTCCTTCCTGAGTCTGGGTCTGAACAACCAGAGAGAGACTCACAAATGCTCCAAAAGGATAACACCAGGAAGGACTTTCAGTTCCAAGTGCTCCTTTCAGCTTGGCTTCCGCTGGTGTTTCTCCTGCAACCCTAGGAGGGACCGAAATCCAACCAAACAACCAACATGCCCCCCCATTTAACACTGAATTCATGACCTACCTGTTATTTTGGGAAATCTATCATTGCTATTCATTTCCTAACTAGACCACAATCTATAAGGGTACCATATGGCTTGAGTCCAACCTTTTCCCCCAAGGGACAACACCTCTAATTGCATGATAAAGTCTCGTTGGTCCTTTGATCCCCAGCCTGTTGTCAGAGGCCACAGGCAAACACTGGCTGGCATCACTGGCAATCACCCTAGGGGATGGGTACCACTGTTATTTTCTCCAGGCTTTATTGAGATTTGAGTGACGTACAGCGCTGTGTAAGTTTCAGGTGTACACTGATGATCTGGTATGCACATTGTAAAATGATTACCAAAGCAGGCTAGTGGACTCCTCCATCACTTCACATAATTATCACTTTGTTTTTATGGTGAGGACATTTAAGATCTACTCACTTCACAACTTTCGAGTATGTAACACAGTATTGTTAACTACAGTCATCGTGCTGCTACCACTGTTCATTCACAGAGGAGGACTCTGAGGCTTAGAAAGTTTAAATAACTTGGCCAAAGTGACAGAGTGCAACCAACACTCGAACCCAGGCCTCTAGGACTGGTTTCTTTTACATGGTTCCCCTGGGGACACTGACCTCCTGGCAATTCCCGGAAACTAATTCCTCCTCCCACCTCACAACCTTCAGTGACCATTTCCTGAGCCCAGAACATTCCCCCTCCTCTCCCTATCCTTTGCCGCCTGGACTATCTGTCATCTTTACTCCAATGTCCCCATTTTGGGGACACCATCCCCAAGCACCTTCTCACATCACCATGTTGTTTACTGGCACAGTACTCATCTCAGTCTGTAATTGTGAGGTCACTTGTATGATGACATGATAAATGTCCCTGTCCCCACCTATCTCCAGGCTTCTTAAGAGGCAGGAATTTCTATTTTGGCTGATGATTATGACCCTGAACCCAGTAAACAATAACAGCTCATTACATTTTTATTGAACAAATGGAAGAATGGATGACTTACAGATGACAAGTTACATGAATGGAAGAATGGAAGCAGCCCAAATGGAGAACTCAGAGCTCACTGTGCAGGGACAGACACTGCAAGCCCCCAGGTCAACATGGAAGGAGCACAGGCCAGTGAGAGTTCTGGGGAGACCACCTAATATATCCGGAACTCCCCAGAACACAGCCACACTCTCCCTGTGTGCCAAGCCATGTGCAAGACGCAAGGCCTGGCTGGTGGACAAGCTTCCGCTCAGGATCCCCCGGGCAGTGCTGCCCGTCTGTCATCCATATAGATACTGGCCAGCACACTTTGGCTCAGAAACTCCTCGGTCCCCATCACAGCTGTCACCCACAGCTGACTGCCCCAGCGTTTGCACCTCGGGTTTCCACATCGACTTTGAGCCCTTTGGCCTTCCGTGTCCCCTGCTGTCTAGAATGCAACTCTGAACATGAGCCTCAGGCCCCCTAAACCCCAAACCTTCTTCCCATCACTAAGCTGGTAGCTCACTAGGTCCAGTCCTGCCAGGAGGACAGGTCAGATGAGTAGGATTCAAACGCAGAAATTATTTTAAAGGCCATTTTTTCCAGCACATATCTCTTACGTAAAACAAGGTGTTTCTGTACTTTAGATGAAAAAATTAGTGCTTCTTATCTTTGTGTTTTTCTATTGATGACCACTATCTTCCAGGCATGACTGTGTCCCCCATTGCCCCAAATTAAGCCAATTGTTTTGAAAGAGTAATATAGACAACCAGCATTTACTCAACCTTCCATGGATCTTATGTAAATAGAAGCCTATTTAGGAAACACAGGGTCCTCCTGATCTATAATATAGGATAGCTGACATACAAATGTCTCTAAGACATCTTGCCTAATCCCACCCCAGCCCCTTTCCAACCAGACAGCTGTCCCTGGGTTGGAAAAGGACAGCTTTCCAACTTCTTTATAGATTCTAGAGTCATGCTTGCTCTCTGCACAAGAGCTCTTTAGTGACATAACTTGAAAGAAGGACTAGACTTGAGGAAAAGAGGAAGTGAGTAGAAGGCAAAGGAGGAGCTATTGCTTTTACTAAGCAGGATTGATGACATAAGGAAGCTGTTTTGGAACATTTTCTTTCCCGCCAAAGTTGGGTGCTGGTGGCTTAGATACAGGAAGAGGAGATGGAGCTGGGTGAGGGAGCTCTGTCCCATCCCTATGTGGTCTATTGCGCAGCCATCCTGGGGAGAGTGAAGGCTATCAAACCTTGCATATAAAGAAGTAGATTTGGCAAACTCTCCCCACAGAAAGCAAGCTAAGCAGATTAAATTAAGTTGTCAAGGAGTGTTCCAATCCCTGTCCTGTTCATTCACACAAGGAGGCAGGAAAGTACGAAAAGTTCATTTTGCCAGCAAATCTTTGTGGTCTGAAGGTTATGCTGGAGGTGGGAAAATGGAGGATCAGGAAAACAGCTTCTTTCTGTTTCTGGGATGTCTCTGAAAAAAAGGCCCCCTCCCCACCCTTGTTTAGAGGCTAGGTCTGTCAGTGGCATGGAGGGGAAGCGCAGTAGGAGGAGGTCACTTGACAAAGAGTCTCTCCCTTGACCAAACTTCAGTTAGGCTGCTCTGAGCCCTCTTCTCCCCTAGGCATTAGCCGTGAGCTTCTGTGTCCATCCTTGCTGAATCCAGTTGTAGCTAGGATCCTGCAAACTCAGGTTAAAAAGAATCCCCCACCCTTCATATCTGATCAACTTCCTCATCCCTTACTCTTGATATCTAAGCCCTTGGTCTGCCTCCAGCAGGAGTCCTGTTAGGTCAGTTTTGCAAAAACCTCCCCACTCTCAATGTCTTCTCTTAGTACTTTTCCACCCACTGGCCCCATCACCCTGCTTCGTAGCTATTAATTCCCACTGTCCTTGTATTCAGAGTTGAGTTTGATCTCTCTCCCCTATTACAAGAGAGTCAACCCCTATTGCAATAGTCTTGAATAAAGCCTTCCTTACCATTTTAACATGTGCCATAAATTTGTTTAACACAAATGGAGGGGATGAAATGGTTGGGAGTGGGATGAGCATCTTGAAACTAAAGAGTCCTCACTATAGTAGCTCCCTGTTATCTCTGGTTTTGCTTTCTGCAGTTTCAGGTACCCACGGTCAACCATGGTCTAAAAATATTAAATGAAAAATTCTAGAAATAAATAACTCATAAGTTTTAAATTGCACACTCTTCTGAGTAGCAGGATGAAATCTTGTGCTGCTCTGCTCCATCCTGCCTAGGATGTGAGTCATCCCATGGTATTCACGCTGTATATGCTCTCTACCTATCAGTCACTTAGTAGCCTTCGAGGATATCAGATTGACTGTGGCGGTATCGCAGAGCTTGTGTTCAAGTCACCCTTATGGGAGCCTAAAGCTACATCACAATGGCTATGTCCTTCACCTCCCTTCATTTCATCATGTAGGCCTTGTATCATCTCACATCGTCAACAAGGCTGAGTAGAGTACAATATTTTTAGAGAGACCACATTCACAAGATTTTTATGACAGTATATTATTATAGTTATTCCACTTCATTATTAGTTATTGTTGTTAATCTCTTACTTGCCTAGTTTATAAATTCAAGTTTATCATACATATGCATAGTACATATAGTGTTTGGTATTGTCTGTGGTTTGAGGCATCCTTTAGGGGTCTTGGAACATATCCCCCGAGAATGAGGGGCCATCCGACTATAGAGGGGAGAACTTTGCCCTGGTTCCCATAGTGTCCCACAGGGAAGGGCTGCACAAATGCCTTAGAAGGCTGAGCAGCAGTGAGAACCGCCTGGATCTACACGAGGGGTACATCTATAATGCAGGGCAGCTGCCATCCCCACAGTCTCTGAACACAAGGCTCTGCTCTGTTTTCCCAGGACTTCTGCATCCTTGATAGAGTCGGTGGGAACAGGGAAGCCAGATAATGACATTCTCAGACATCTAGCTAATTAAGCCAGTTTTCAATTGATCCAAAAACTAAAGATATGCACATTTCTTGTACCAGGGAGTCACACAACAAGTTCATAGCAGTTACATAAGAAATAACTCAGACCTGTTGGGACCTCTGTGGGAGGCAGTGCAAAAATGAGAGAACCCCCTGGGAATGATAATCCAAAACAGGACAGAGAAAGGCAGAGAACCAAGGGGGGTCAGGAGGCTCTGCCTGGCAGGCCAGCTCCAAGGAGGGAGGCAGGGGCATCAGGCAATCAAGTGGGAAGTGCTTATTCCCCCAAGGATATATTAATGGAGGTCCCAGTTCTGCCTTCTTATGTTAATTTAAATGCTGTATGTTTATGCCCCACTGAGCATAAAGGACATTGAATTAATACACACATGAAAGGAAACCACAGCTCTCAGCAATCATTCTCCAAATACTCTTCATAAGCATTTGGATGAAGGACGGCTTTACTCTGCTTCTAAGAAATCTTTCTATTATCGCCTCCCTATTTTGAATACTTACTATAGAAGCCATTAAATACTAGGTTTAGAAATGAGAAAAGAGTATAGTAGGTCAACAATTTATTTCAACACATCCTGCTTAAGAAAAATAAAAGGCCCATTCCTACATTTTCTCTCCATTGTTTTCTAAGTGTTTGTCCAACATCTATAAGATAATATTTTCCAATGTTCACAGTGAGGTTTGGATTTGGCCTTCCCTTGACAAGTCTACAGTGACATCTATAAAGACATAAAAAACAAAGTGGTAATATTCTTTTTCTTAAATAATTTATTTTTCAGTTACAGTTGACACACAGTGTTATATTAGTTTCAGGTGTACAACACAGTGATTAGACATGTATATGCCTTATGAAGTGACCAGCCCGATAAATCTAGTACCCATCTGACACCATACATAGTTATTATGGTATGATTGACTATATTCCCCATGCTGTACTTTAGTTCCCTGTGACTATTTTGTAAATAAAAATTTGTACTTCTTAATCCCTTCCCCTTTTCCACCCACCTCCCAAACCCCCTCCCATCTGGCAACCATCAAAATGTTCTCTGCATCTATGAGTTTGTTTCTGTTTTGTTTGTTTGTTTTGTTATTCAGATTTCAGATATAAGTGAAATCATATGGCACTTGTCTTTCTCTGGCTGACTTATTTCACTTAGCATAACACCCTCTATGTCCATCCATGTTGTTGCAGATGGCAAGATTTCACTTTTTATTGCAGAGTCATATTCCGTTGTATATATGTACCACCTATTCTTTATCCATTCACCCTTCGATTGACATGAATGTTGCCTCCATATCTTGGCTATTGTAAGTAATGCTGCAATGAACATATGGATGATATGTCCCTTCAAAGTAGTGCTTTGGGTTCCTTCAGATAAATATCCAGAAGTGGGATAACTGGGTCCTTCTTTGTCTCTTGCTATAGCCTTGGTTTTAAAGTCTATTTTGTCATATAAGTATTGCTACCCCAGCTTTTTTTTTTTTTTTTCGTTTCCATTTGAATGAAATATCTTTTTCCATCCCTTTACTTTCAGTCTCTGTGTGTCTTTCGATCTGAAGCCAGTCTCTTGCAGGCAGCATATGTATGGGTCTTGATTTCTTATCCATTCAGGCACCATATGTCTTTTGATTGAAGCATTTAATCCATTTACATTTAAACTAACTGTTGATAGATATGTAGTTATTGCTGCTTTATTATTCATATTTTTGATTTTTTTATTCTTCTTCATAAAGAAGTCCATCTAACATTTCTTCTTGTAATACTGGTTTTGTGTTGATGAACTCCTTTAGTTTTCTTCTTGTCTGGAAAGCTCTTTATCAGCCCTTTGATTCTAAACGATAGCTTTGCTGGGTAGAGTAATCTTGATGGTAGGTCCATAATTTTCATCATTTTGAATATTTCGTGCCAATCCCTTCCCTGTTGAGAAATCAGTTGACAATCTTATGGGAACTCTCTTATAGGTAACCAATTGCTTTTCTCTTGTTACTTTTAAGATTCTTTGTCTTTAACCTTTGGCATTTTAATTATGATGTGTCTTGGTGTGGGCCTCTTTGGGTTCATCTTGTTTGTGGCTCTCTGCCCTTCCTGGGCTTGTATGTCTATTTCCTTCCCCAGGTTAAGGAAGTTTTCTCTCATTATTTCTTCAAATAGATTTTCATTTCCTTCTTTCCTTCTCCTTCTGGTACCCCTGTGATGTGAATATTGTTATGCTGATGTTGTCCCAGAGGCCTCTTAAACCATCCTCACTTTTCTGAATTCTTTTTTCGTTTTGCTCTTCCAATTTGATGTTTTCTGCTACCTTATCTTCTAAATCACCTATTTGATCCTCTGCTTCATTTAATCTACTGTTGATTCTCTCTAATGTAGTCTTCATTTCATTTATTTATTTATTCTTCATTTCTGACTAGTTCTTTTTTTATGTTTTCTGTCTCCACTTTTATGCTTCCTATCTCTTTGTTGAAGTTCTCACTGAGATCACTGAGCATCCTTATAACCAGTGTTTTGAACTCTGCACCTGGTAGATTGCTTTTCTCCATTTTGTGTAGTTCTTTTTCTGGAGCTTTGTTCTGTTTTTCCATTTGTTTCTTTGTATTCCCATTTTGGCTGCCTCCCTGTGCTTGTTTCTATGTATTGGGTAAAGATGCTATGTCTCCCGGTCTTAGTAGAGTGGCCTTATGTAGTAGGTGTCCTGTGGGGCCCAGTGGCGCAGACTCCCTTGTCACCTGAACAGGGATCTCCAGGTGTGTCCTTTGTGTGGGTTGTGTTTGCCCTTCTGTTGTGGTGGAGCCTTGGTTGCTGTTTGCAGATCAATGGGACAGACTGACCCTTGGGCTGACTGGTTGTGAGATCTGGCCATGACTATAGTGGAGGAGCTGTGGTGCAGAGGCTGATGCTACAGAGCAGGATTTGCTTTAGCAAATCAGTTTGTCCTTTGGGTGTGTCATCTTTGGAGGTGGCGAGGTGGTGCTCTAGCCTGGGTCTTAAGGGAGCTACAAAACATGCAGGCCCCAGGGCCTCCTGGGAGGGGCCCCACCACAGGCTACACTCAGCAGCAGTCCATTCCCTGCCCAGGGCCACCAGGCATGAGCCACAAAGCAGTCCGAAGATGGTAGCCACCGTACTGGCCTTGGAGGTAGTTCGGGAGTCCAAGCCACAAACTGAGGCTGGCTGCCACTAGTGCTGGGCTTGGGGAAGCTAAGCAAGAAGTACAGGGCATACCAATGCCAGATGGTGCTTATTTTGGGTTTTGTGATCCTTTGAGACATTTTAGGAAAGTCTGCAGCATGAGCTAAGAGGGGTGGTTTGCATGGAAAAGCCACTGGAAGTGTCTTGGGTGGGCTCACAAACTGGGTGGGGCGGGGTCTCAGGGAATCACCAGGGCAGGGTGAATAGTGTTAGCCAGGTTGATGGATATGGTGGCAACTTGCATCTGCATGCTGAGAAGGGGTAAGGCTCAACAAAGAAACAATGCCTTCTTCTAGCACTCCTGTCTGGAAGAAAACTGCCCTTCTAGCCCTCACCCTACAGCCAGACAATTCAGTTCCTTTCAGTGTGTCCCTGGCACCTTTCAAGCTGCTGCCCCAGAGCTGGAGCTCAGAGTGAATAAGTCCATGTGCAGGCCCTTTAAGAGGAACACCTGGGACTCTAGCAGCCCTCCATCTCACTCAGCCACAATCTCTGCTTGTTTCTACAGACAGAAGTTGTTGGGATTTCCCTCTGTGGCACTAGAACCCTGGGCTGGGAAGTCTGGAGTGGGGCTAAGAACCTTTGCTCCTCTTTGGGGGACCTCCACAGCTGAGATATTCATCCAGACTTTTAACCCCCACACGTGGCTGTGGGAGCATCCCTTTCCACGTCTCCACCCCTCTTACCAGTCCTGAGGTGGCTTCTTCTGTATATCCTCAGTAGCAGGATTTCTGTTCAGCTAGCCTTCAGGGATTGTCAATGATGGTTGTTTTGTAGTTTAGTTGTAATTTTGATGCAGTCATAAGAGGAGGCAAACACAGTGTTTACCTACTCTGTAATCCAAGGGTGTGATATTGTGACTAATATATTCTTAAATGGGTTTCAGTCATAACCATAATAAAGTTTTCAGGAATGTAAAGTTTAATATCTCTCTAATTTCCCCGGTAAACCAAAATTAATTTTAGATTGTAATAAGGAATCTGGAAAAGGCATTTATTTGAGCAAATAAGAGCTGTAGCCTGGAAGAACAGATTCAGGTAGCAACCTAAATTGTGCTCCACTGAGACAAAGGGGAGGCTGTCTTTTACAGCAAGAGTTCTTGCCCAGGTTCTTAAACAGGTCTATTTTATGTAAATGAGGTATCCCAATTCATACAGTTCTGATTGGTTAGTATAAATGCAAACAAGGATACAGTTTGTATAGTTCTGTTTGGATGTGGAAGCTCTCAGCCATTGGTAGAAAAACGAAATGAGCTAAGTGGAAGACTTAGATGGTGTAAACAAGCAGGTACAGGGAAGGAAGCTGAGAGTCCAGTGTGGGCTTCTACCTAGTGTAGAGAGTACATGAGAAGTCCATGTCAGCAAATGGCTGCTATGTTCTTATTATTCATAAACTTTGGGCCCTCAGTTGACCATGTGGTGTCCATCTTAGCAGATAAATTCCTTGTTGGAGTTCACGTCAAATGAATCTTTCTTCTCAGGATCCACACTCCCTCTGTTTTTTATTTCAGTCCTAAACATGATTCTTTGGTGTGAGATCCACTTTGTCCCCTAATCCTTCAACAAGATCTGGCCACATATAACCATCACAGGTGGACAGTTGCCACCCAAACTCTGCTTATAGTTGTTGTTAGAATGGTGGTGATTTAGTTTTATAGGAGACCCTAATATGTCCAAAATATGACTGTAGAAGACCAGACCATGTCACCGCAAAAAACAACTCTTTGGCATAAAAATTATTTTCACCTGTTTATTTTGAGAAAGAGCAAATATAGGAAAAGCTCTAACAGAATAGAAGTTCCCCTTTTGTAAGAAAAATTAACATTTATAAATAAAATTCTTCATTTGTAAGGGTGTCTCTTCCTCTCTACTAGGTAGAGAAGGATAGCTCTACGTCACAAGAGACTCTTATATAAGGAGAAGACATAGACTTAAATCTGCATAACTAACCTTACCCTTGTTTAGGGGTACTTTTCCTGGCCTCCTTCCCATAACTCATCTCTTCCACACTTTTCTTCTTTTGTTTTAGCTGAAGATGGTATTTAAGTCCCATTTCTAAGCCACCTGTTTGAGTTAGTCATCCCTGAGTTTCTCCCAGATATATAGTTAACCCTTGAACAGGAGGTTTTGAACTACGTGGGTCCACTTGTCCCAGGTAGTTCAAAACCTCTTGTTCAAGGGTCAACTGTATTTTCAATCCACAGTTGGGAATCCAAGTATGTGGAGAGCTGACTCAAGTTATATGTGGATTTTTTACTTGGAAGGTTGTCATCACGCCTGACCCCGGCATAGTTCAAGGGTCAGTTTTATATGAGATATATATGTTAATAAATTTCTATTTGTTTCTCTTCTTAATTTGTCTTTTGTTATGGGATCCCAGTAGAGAACCTAGAAGAGTAAAAGAAGAGATTTTTCTTCCCCTATAATTTCTATTTATTTTTATCTGCTATATGTGATCAAAAATTCTACTTAATGTCATGACAGAACCAGCTCAAACTGGTCCTATCCTGCTTCTAACAATATGCTTTTCAGAGACAACAGCCCAAAACTGCAGATCATGCAGCCGAAGCATGTGCCGAGGAAAGAACTTTGCCCTCCAGTGCACCCAGAACCAGTCTCGTCCACTCCCAGCTAAAGGACCTGGACATGACTGGAACTTTAGAAGCAAAGTGTCCATTGCCCAGGAAGATAGGTATCAAAGCCCTTTACTATGTCGTACCATAAATGGCCGAGCTCCATAGCTTTCCAATCAAAACCACTCCACCAGGGTTTCCACATATCAGCCTGCTCCCCTAATCCCTGAAAACTTGCCCCAGACTCTCTGGATCAGGGGACAGGTTTGACCCTTGCATCCTGTCTCCCTGCATGTCAATTTAGCAGTAAAAGCTTTTTCTTTTCTCTAAAGCTGGTACCGCAGTACTGGCTCCTATGCACGTCGGGCACCAAGTCCTTGCTTGGTAACATCAGGAAATGAAAAATCGCGTGGTGGTCTACTATTCCTCCCAGTCTCATGGTCTAACACTGTCACCCCTGTCTGCTTTACAGAAATCTTAGTTTTACTTGTGCATCTGATACTGCTCCGTGCAGCTCTTAATTCAGTGGGGAAGCTCTACTTTCTTTGCTCCTGGAGCAACAAAAGATCAGCCAGATGATAGTCGACTGATGCAGAGAATAGAGTCCCACTGTACCCATGATGGCAAAGGACAAACCAGCATCAACGCCTGGCAGCACATCTGGGACGACCCCTCCCACTGAGCTTTACTACAGCATTCCACGCTGGCACAAGGGTGGGAGAGGACAGAGGCCCCCTGAGGAACACAGTGTGGCTTCACAGAGTGGAGGGGAGAGGGTGGCTGTGTGCCCTGCCTTCTGTTGATTCCCGCTGCTCTAGATAAAATGTCATTAGTTCCTTCCTACAAAGAGGCTTATTTAAAAATGTAAACGCAATAGCACAAACGTCCTTGTCCTCCCTTCCCTGCCCTCACAGTTCATTTTCAGAAGAGCAGGAAAGAACTAACAGTCCACTGGCTCGCATGATATGCTGTGCACGCAGGTCAATGACGTTGCTCGTATCAGCTCCCTGAACCTTCACAGGAGAGCCGAGACACAGCAGTCTGTGCTGAGGCTTACCATGGTGTCTGGGGCTCCCTGAAATGGGCCTGGACAATAGCTGGCAAGTGCTGGGACGGAGGTTTGAGCCAGAATACTCGGTTTTCGAAGACTAACTTGTTCTCTTATGCCAACAGGACTATCCCTTAAAGGAAAGTCACCTCCTGCTCAGGGCGGTGTTGGCCCAGTGGGATGTGAGGTTCCAGGTGGAAGGCTGGGGAGCATGGGCTGCCAGCATTAGAGATGGCTGTTTTCTCTGAGAGCCGGGCTAGCATTCATCCCACAGGATCAGGGACAGTGGCTTCTTCATAGTGATAGCCAACAAATATTTGCTGAATGAATAAGCAAGCAGATGAATAGAAACTCTTATTGAAATGCCAAACAAACAAACAAATAAAACCGTGAAATGTATTAATACTTATGAGACATATTATTACATGAACCTTTTAAGTTATAGTGTGCATGAGTATATAGATTAGCAAGTCAGTCACAGAGCAGGGCTCATACAGATAAAACTCCTACAAGAGGATGTAGAAATGCCATTTAGGAGTTGGAATGACAGAACCCAAATGAGCCCATCAGTGTGTCTGCTGCCACTGACAAAAAGAACCTGATGAAGACACTCACCACCAACTGAGGATTTGTGGAGAAGGGGAGAAGGTGCTGCTGAAAGAGATGAAGTAGTCAGGAAGCAGAGAATGGGAAGCACCCAGACCTGTGCTCACTGTACCACCCTTCCATATCTGCCCCTGTCACGGTCTCTTACATATAAAGGATAGGTATCAAAGAACGTCAACAGTGAGTATTTGGAATACAGTTTGCTAATTATGCTAGACATGGACAAAAAATATCTGGAATTAATTATGAATGACGTTCAAAATGAAATCAGGAAGCACTCCCTGCACCCCTGCTCTGACCCAGGCATCCATGCTCAACTTGAATTCATGCAAAAGAAAACGTTTATTTACTATGTTTCGGGCAGAGGACTACAGGGATAATAACGCACAGGTAAGCATGACTCTTACCCTCCTGGGTCTTGAACTCACTGCAACACCAATGAGAACAGAGAAAATTGTGGACAGACAAGTAAGAAAACTACGAGTGATAGATGTAGGGCCAGGATTGAAGCAGAATTGGCAACTACTGTAGGCAGATGCAGCAAAATTGAGAAAAGCTATCCAGGATTTAGCAGAGTGAATATTCTTACTACATTTCATGATACAGAACTTGCCAGAAAAAAATAAAATTGCAAGATGCTTTATGGTTGCCCTGGAGCCCCTGGGCCTGTACCCACCAGACACTGCCCTTTCCATCAGACACTGCGCCTGAAGCGGGCAGACCACCACCCCCGCTCAGCTCAGCTCACACCACTCCTCGGGGACAAACCCAGGAGGCAAACACCAGTGATTTTGAAATGCGTATCAACTTTCTACCCAATGGATAATGCAATTTTTTTCCCCATAACCATTATAAAAGTTGATCACATATTAATCCTCCTAAATTTTAATACTTAAAAAGAAAATCACCGCAAATATAGTTAAAGCAAGAAATGAAGAATAAAGGTTTACATTTTTAAAACCTAACAATTGGATTATAAAAAATACTTCTAAATAACTCTTAGATCAAAGAAGAAATAAAAACTGGAATTATACACTATTTAGAAACAGTGACAACTCAAACACTACATATAAAAATTTATGAGCTGTGGCAAGATCAGCACTCGGAGGAAAACACATAACATTAAATGCCTTTGCTATTAAGCAAGACAACAGGAAAATAAATGAACTGAGATTTCAGCTCAAAAGGGTACAAAGCAAGACACCAAGGGTAAAAGAGGAAGAGACGAAGCAGACTGTAGAATTCATATACAGGGAAAGGGGGAATTGATAACTCAGGAGTTGGTTCTTAGAAAAGGCCAACTAAAATTCAATCTCATTTTAAAAGGAGAGGAAAAAAACACATAAATGCCATTAGAACTGAGAAAAGCACTTTGACCACAAACATAAAAAAGCTTTTAAATGCTTTAATGATAAGTGAATGGTAAAAATGTCAGCCCAGGAAGCTTTCTGAAGTAGAGTGGAAAACTGGTGTACACTACTGAAAATCCTGGAAAAGTCATCAAGAATTACTATCCAAAAAAGCACTAGACCCAGTTTGTACTACAAATAAATCCCAGCAGTTTCTTTGAGAAATAGGAAAACAGCCTGTGATCTGAAGTAGCCCAGAACATAAAAGAAAATTAAAAATTCATAAATTTCTCCAAACATGTATAATGCTCATTATAAAAGCAGTAAAGCCAGCACACATACCTTGAAAACATTATGCTAAGTGAAAGAAGCCAGCCATGAAATACCACTTATTCCATTTATATGAAATGTCCAGAATAGGCAAATCTACAGAGACAGAAAGTAGATTAGTGATTGCTAGGACTGTGGGGCCAGGAGGAAATGAGTAAGGGGTTTCTTTTAAGGGCAATGAGCATGTACTGAAGTCATGGTAATGGCCACCCAGCCCTGTGAATATACAGTACTAACAATCATTCAGTTGTACACACATTAAAAGAGTAAAATGTATGACATTAGTTGTATCTTATTAAGGCTGCTATTTTTCAAAAAGACAGCACATATACACAAAAATGAGAACACTACATACAAGTTTCACTAATCAAATTAAGGGTTGGAATTTTTAACTAACATACTGGCAATTAACACACCAGGACCAAGTAGAATTTATTCCAGGAATACAAATGTGGCTCTATTTTAGACAATATATTAATATGATTCAAAACAAAAAATTATAATCACCTTAATAAATGCCAAAAAGGCATGTGAAAACATTCACTATGTGTTCCCAAGAAAAAATCCTAGTAAATTAGAAAGAAACTTTCCCTAACCTCATGTCTATTTAAAACAAACCAATATTAGTCATGACAGTGAAAAATGCTCAAGGTAGTGCATTAACTGAGGAAGGAGACAAAGATTTGCTGTCACCATTAATATTCAGTATTGCTCTGCAGATTTCAATTGGGGCAATAAAAAAAATATAGAATGAAAGGGAAAAAGAGGCAAAATTATGTTTATTTTTCATAATATGATGCTCTATCTTAAAAAATTTTTAAAAATCAACAAAAATGATTAGAACATCACCTGAAATCTATGTAATTTTACTAACAATTGTCACCCCAATAAATTAAAAAAAAATGATTAGAACAATAAATTAAAAAAAAATGATTTCAGAAATGTGGCCAGTTGTTATTTATAATGAAACTTTTTATTGAAGTAGAGTAGAGATACAGAAATTCACACAAATCTCAAGTGTTCAGCTCTGTTAGTTTTCACAAATAGAACACATTATTTAACCATCATTCAAGTCAGGAAACAGAAGATGACCAGTCTTCCAGAATACTTTTATATACTCATTACTCTGTGATGACTGGTCCAAAGATAACCGGTATCCTAAGTTCCAACACTGTAGATTAGTTGTGCTTGATTTTGAAATTTATATTAAAATAATAAAATACATATATTCTTTGGGATCTGGATTCTTTGATTTAACCTTATGTTTGAGAGAAGTACATGCCTTTAGTTTTGAAAAAATAGCATTAATATCCTCAGATATATAGAGAATATATTGTATTTATGAAACAAGAACTGGGTGCTGTGACAAAAGATCAGCTAGAGAACCAATAAGAATCCTGGAAAATTAAAACACAAAAGCAGAAATAGAAAGTTTAGAAAATAAAGTTAATGAAATTTCCCAGAAAGGATAGCAAAATAAAGAACAGCAACAAACAAAAAAGTGAAGAATAAGAGAATAAAGATAAGAAAACTAAAGAAGCAATCCAGAAGATTCAACATCCAAATAAAAGGAGTTCCAAAAATGGAGAAAACACACACACACACACACGCACACACACACACACACACACGAAAAATATTAACAATGAACACGAGTTTCCATTGGAAAGTTCTACTGCGTGTCCAGCACAAAGGATAAAAGTAAATCCCAAAGCACATTACGAAATTTCAGAATACCCGTGATAAAAGGATTTCTAAAGAGATAAAGAGAAGTAATCTTCAAAGAACTGGAGGCAGAATGTCTCCAGAGTTCTCAATATCCACGAGGGAAGCTAGAAGACAATAAAACACTGCCTTCAAAATCTGAGGGAAAAATCTTTCCAAGTGGGAAGTGGGAACACCGATATTTTCAGATATACAAGGACTAAAAATTTACTTGAGGATATGCACAACTAAAATGAGGGAGTAAGCCAAGGGGAAAACAAGACATTGGGTCAGGACACGGGATCCACACAGTAGAGAGGTGAAGGGAATCCCAGAATCTATGTTATACTGGGCAGCCAATCCCAATTCATTGAAAGGGTATGCTAGAGACTTTTCTTTAAAAAGGTGAACTGGACGGAATACCTAATGTGGGTGAGAGGATTAGAGGCAATTCAGACAAGAGGCAGAGGGTCTGGGGTTGAATTAGTGAAAAGTACATAGAAAACAAAGTAAGCAAACAAAGCAAAAGACAACGATTAAGAATGGGAAAAACAAAATCTGTGCAGGAAAGGGGAATTAACCAAAGTATACTGTGTAGATGAACTGTAAGTAATTATAATAAGGGTACATACTTAGAAAATGATCTAAAGAAAATTCTAACTGTAATGGAGGATGGGGGGAGGAACGAGAAGTGTGTGGCAGGGGTAGGTGTGGGTGAGTGGCGAAGTGTTATTACCTCCATTCCCATAGCCGAAAGCTATGAAATCATGCCTAACTCTGAAAAACAAGCAGCAGGAGTGTATGTTATTTAGAGATAAATAAAAGGATCATTTATAGGAGTGAAGGGTGGTACCTCTAGAGAGTGTGTAGGGCATTGTAGAATATATATTTGACTTTTTAAACACATACATATATAATTTTTTATAAAACTACAAAATAATTTAAAATATGTAAGACACTAATGAATCAGATACTAATGAAATATTGATAGCGGTTGCCACTGGTGGTGTGGTTATGAGTGATTATCGAATACTTTTTTATACTTTTTAATTTTTACAATAAATATTAAGCTTACAATGAATATATAATAAATTTTACAAGAAATGCATAATAAAAAAGTATTTTTACAACGTGATTTTACGATTCTCCAGCGATCTTGTCACTGCCCTTGTTGTCTGCTGGGCTGGAAGATGACACTAGATTAGAAGCAGGAAGGAAAACCATTCTTATTTTCCTTCTCCTGAATGCCTATAGACAAATTATGGAGCTCTGCTTTCATGGCTGCAGCCTCTGCTCTTCCCTTCTCATATTCCTCAGGATTTGAAGTCTCTGCAATTTCAAGTTTCTTGAAGCAAATATTCCAGTTTTTAAGAGATGACTACAAGATTTAAAGGATTTTTTCTTCTTCTTTGCACAGTTACGTTTAAGAGACTCCTGTAGGATTTGGTGGAGGAGAGTATGTAAATCCTAGTCACATAAAATCTGTAAGCGATCTGACCACCATCCTTTACTATTTATAGGCACAAGAGTATATTCAAGGGGACACACGGAGAAGGGTTGGAAAGGTGAAGGCGGCCATTTGAACTCAAGGAATGTCATGTACTAGCCACAGGGACATAGAAGTTCTACCCTTCAGGCAAAGTTGTCACACTTGAGGGTTCCAGCAACGTATCAGGAGAGCTCAGTGACCTGGGCATGGAGCTGGGGCAGAGGCTGCAGCAGAGCAACCAAGAAGCGGTACTCAGAGGGGTGATTCCAAGGCAGGCAGGCACAGCAACAGCTTCCGGGAGCCTAGGAATCTGAGTGGACATCGGTATCCCCTGAGAGAGGGACTGGCCAAAGTAAGAAAGACCCCTGGCTGCCAGGAAGCCAGAATTCTGTGAACAGGGCACACTGGCAGGACGGAGTGTTTAAATGTGGGAAGAAGCCCCAGGAGCCTCAGGTTCCGAACAAAGGCCTGTGGGAGCAGTGCTGGTGGGGGGGAGGGAGGAGATCGGGCAAGGGGTACCTGGGCGGCTCAAGGTTCAAGAGGTGAACACGTGGTGGGCGCTGGACGGAACCTTGGCCACCACATCACATGCCTCGGCCCAGGACCCAGAGTGGGACTGAGTTCGCTCTGGAGAAGGCAGGGCAGGGCTCTGTGAGGAGCTGGGGGCAAAGCAAGCCTGGGGATTGAGGACAGGGCTGACAGAGGACAGAGGTCGTCACCGCTGCCCCCACTTGTCCTCTAAAACCTGGGTGAAGCAGAGCCTGGGAGCAGCTATTCCTCAGCAATCCTCTGCTCTCTGCCCCAGAGAAGGCAAGGCCTGTGCAGTGAGATGACTGAAAATTGCTCATGTGCTTTCCTCTTTGGGGCGACAGGACCTTTGCTCTGAGTTGTCAGGCGGGCGATTGTGAGTTATCTCAGTTCCTTCACTTCCACCGTTGGGAGGGGATGCTAAGCTCAGAGGAAGCAGGCTACGGGGCTCTTACAACTGGAGAGAAAACCCTCTTGCTCCACTAAAGCTGAGCACTGGGGCTGGTGCTGACAAGAAATAAAAAGTGCTCCAAATGAAAGCCCAGTTTTCCCACCTAAGGTCCCATGTGAAGGAGAAATAGAGAGGAAGGTGGTGAGAGGTGATTAGGCCCAGAGAGAGGGAGAAATGTGTTCCACAGTGAGGTTGGCACATGGGGGGAGGTCTCTATTTTCCATGAGGACCGTGGAAGACCCTCCCTCACAGGTGGCCTCATCTCCATCTGGGGCCCAACTCACCAAAGTGAACGTGATGGCACACTGGGGCCATGTGGCAGGAGGCTCAGTTCCCCATGGGGCAAGGGGGAAGAGCAGCTGAAGGTCTACCCAAGGGCCAGATGAGTCTGCAGCTGAGGCTGGGAGGGATGAGAAGAAAGACGACCCAAGGTCAGGTGTCTACAGCCAGCACAAGCCATGAGAGCCAAGGCACATGGGCTGTGATCAAGCTGAGAAGGCAGATCACAAGCCAGGCAGCTGTAGATGTCTGCCAGTAACACCAGCAGGGCAAGGGACACGGCCCAAGGGAAGGAGAGACACACCGAGAACCTGAGGCTTCCACTCAGCCAGGAGGGGCACATGCCTGCCTCCCAGTCCCCACACCCCCAGAAGCCACCAGAGAATAGACATTTCCTGAAGAGGCTGAGCATTTCCAAAGGGACAGAATATTGTCAATAACCCAAACCCAGCCACAGTCCCTAGATCTTTGAATTGGCTGAGCCTGGCATATAGTAAGGGCTCAACAAATATGTGCTGCTGAGTGAATGAATCGATTGAGTGTTCTGCACTTTTCTGTCCAAGACATTTGATTTAAAACTAAAGAAATTTCATAACAACTTAACGGCAGATGTGATATTTTATCATTCATCTCCATGTCAGAGCATTTAATTGAGGCTAGGGTGCCAGATGCAGAGTAAAAAGATTCACATTCACGGCTTTCTTTGGCCTCACTGCCTTTTTGCTTCCACTAGTTCACAATACTGTGTTTCTCTTAAAATAAGACTTAGCTGGACCATCAGCTCTAATGCGTCTTTTGGAGCAAAAATTAATATAACGCGTGGTCTTATAGAATAGAACAGAATAGAATAGAATGCCAGGTCTTAATTTTTACTCCAAAAGATGCATTAGAGCTGATGGTTCGGCGAGGTCTTATTTTCGGGGAAACAGGGTAACATAGATCAGTCACTGTTGAGAGTGGCGTGGGTGATGGGGTGGTATAGACAGAAGTAACAGTAACTTCTGAATTAAGAATTATTGTTAGTTTGTTTTTCGGTATATACAAGCAAACTTGCTACAAATGTTTGCTGAGTGATGGCAAAAAGACACATACATACATACTACATACTACATACATACATACATACATACATTCACAAACTAGACTAAGTTGAATTAGAATTCGAGATGAAGTTGAATGCTGAATGTCAACTGTAATTGAAAGTTAAAAAGCGGGGGAAGGTATAGGGGAGTAAGAGGTCCAAATTTCCAGGTATAAAACAAACAAGCCATGGGGATGTAATTGCGATAGCTTGGTGAGGTGCCAGATGGTTGCAGGACTTAATGCTGATCACTTTAGGTATATAAATGATGAATAACTGTGGTGTACACCTGAGACAAATATAATATTGTATGTTAGCTATATTTTATCAGTAATAAAAATCTTTGAAAGAAAAAAAAGAAAAGCAAAAAGAGAAGAGAAAAGAAAAAAAAAAAAAAAAAGAAAAGGAAAAAAAAGAAAAGAAAAGCTGAGACTTGCCCGGGGTCGTTTTCAGAGCCCTTCCTCCCACTGACACTTCCGGTTTGGCTGCAGCCCGGGAATGACTCATCCCCAGCGGGTTCTATCTACAAAACCACCTGCAGCCACCACGGGCACCACCAAAGTCAGAAATTCAGTGTTAATAAAAGACACACCAGGAGCATTCTTCTCCTTTTCCTTTAAGTTAAACTTCTTAGGAGCCTGGGAGTCCATTGAACTTCACATACAGAAGTAAGACTCCACAGCACTGACATGGGCACCCTCCCAGGTCTCTGAAGGGCCTCCGTACGGCGGGCGAGCTTTCCAACATACCGCTGTTCTCAAAAGGCTTTGAAGAGACCTCTCTCCATCAAGCACTGCTGGTAGTGAGGTTGCTCATGGCAGTAAAGCCAGCTTGTCACAGCCTCTGCACTGCTCTGAGGAGGTGCTGCTACCAAAATGGGTTAAGGACACGGCAGCCTGGGCTTCTCAGAAGAAATGAAGCCCATTGCTTCTGACTTGTTGGGTGCCTGGTTGCAGAAGCTATTTTTAGAGTCACATTGGCGGCAAAAAGACTGAGGACTTTGACCTAAAACTCCGGATAGGAATTGCAAAGTGTTGGCCCACATTTCCCTACTTTGGGAGAGTTTGGATAAAACTCTGCAGCCTTAAAAACTGTGCTGGATCAACTGAGTGAAAAGGCCGTTGTGCAGTAAGTAAGGTAAGAGCCAGTGGTCGGTTATGCGAGGCTGCCGGCAGCTCATTGTTTGGCAGAGAAGGGCACTGCAGACTCTGCTATCGGTGCTTATAATTAGCTTTGCAAGCTCTGAACGGAAATTCGATTTGCTTTCTCTCCAATCTGAGAGAAATGAAATACTCACACGTTCCTGTATTTCCATAAAAGAGAGGAGGAAATGGATAGGGGCTGGGCTCCAAATGGAGCCTCAACCACTGAATGCTGTGCAACCTGGATGGAACTCTGGCAAGTATGACGGGGAGCTGGGTAGGCGGGAAAGGCTGCGTGGGCTTGAGAACAAGCTTTAACCTTAACGTTGTCATCTCAGCCGCAGCAACCCCTGGAAATAACTGAGGGGTAACTGCCTGAGGACTGGATGGGCCAGGAGACAAGGGAAGAGCTCTGAACTGTGCTGCAGAGAAAACTATGGAGCAGCGGGGAAGAAATGAGGAAAGAGCACTTTGTGCTCTGAACTCAATCCCACTCTTCAACAGCTCCTTTTTGGGCTTTGAGAGTGATGTGGAAAAGAGAAACGGGATGAAAGGGCAGGAGAAAGTAGGAATATGAAAGGGGCCAGAAGATGGTGCATTTTGTAATGAGCTACAAAAGGGGACTTAAAGCCACCAAAGTAATGGCTGGGGCCTCCCCTGTCCACCCCACCTACAATTGTATCCATCTAGCTCCGACCAAAGAGGAATCTGAGCTACCCTCATCCAGCCAGATCTATGTACTAACATTAATGGTATAGCTCCTTGCCTATTTATGTCCAACAATAACTTAGAACTGGGCATTTAACTCAGAGGTGAAGTGTCTTCTAATTTTTTAAATCTTAAATTTGAAATGAAACTTATCCGTGTTTTGGCAGTCCACCTCATCGAACCTCTTTATAAGTGAGGAGGAAAGCCTTTCCAACATGATTCAGACTCACCTATTTGCTGCTGTGAGCTGTCACAATGCATGCTGGTTGGAGGCAGGTCCCTGCTTGTCATCACTAAGAATGGTTACCCAGCAAGCCTTGCTCTAGCTCCAGGGCACTGCCTGGGGACTTGGCTTCCAAAGGAAAGGTGTCTAGCAGTGACATCAGTATGCCATAAAAAAGGAAAAACTGATCTACCCAGGCGGGTATTGAAGGTACATAGGTGATGTCAAGAAGTACCATATTTCACCCAAAAGCAGAGTGTTCACCGTTGTGTAAGCACACTTCAGTTTGATAATGAACAGCCTCCCCAAAGGGACTTACTTGGGGAACATGGACCCTTATTTCCCTGTGCAAATCCCCTGGCATTAAAAATGCCTCTCCTTCGCTAGCAGCCAGGGTTCTGCTCTGTCTGTAGGGTACTAAGTCAAGGGTAACGCAATGATCAAATTGTCATAATCATGTCTGAACGGGACAGTTGAGAAGAGAAAAGCTGTCAGATTCCCACAGTGAGGGGTAAGACGTGCCATGGCAGGTCCCGAAGAGCAATTACAGCAGCAACAACAATCCTAATAGCTAGAGCATCTTAAGCCTTTTACATGCATTAGCTCCTTTAGCCTTCATGACAATGCTGTAAAATAGAGTAACAGCCCCATTCACAGATGAAGAATCTAAGGCACAGAGATTAAGAGACTTGTCCAAGGGCTCACAGAAAGGGTCTGCACCACATCAATCATTTTACAAACAAGTAAGCTGAGGCTCAAAGAACACAAGTCTTGGCATCCCAAGTGTGTTCTTTCTATCCCATCATGGGGCCCACACTTGAGGCCATTTGCAAACCACATGCTCCCAGCCGTGGAGGCAGGTATTCTTTGAGCAGCATGAGAAGGCAGCAGCTAGCAATGAAAGGCAACGCAGAGCTGACGACTAAACAGTGATGTCCTGTTTCCACGGGAGCCATGCCTGCTGCTTTCTGAGGAAGTCACAAAGTTGAGGGTGATGCTCCTTCCAGGTCCTGACAACTGTGATTGTTACGAGGTGTTCTTTCCAGATAATTGGCCAAAGAGCAAAAGTTTAAAGAAGTGCATATGTCTCCCATTAGACAAACTTACAGAAGGGTAAACTCCCATTCTTTGCTTCTCCAGAAGTGAATACTGAGTCCTCATTTGGGGTCTCAGAAATGTGTAAACACGGATAAGTCTGAAAGGACTGAAACACAAGGAGAGTATCCTCCATTCTGCTTCAAACACCGGTTTATGCACAATAGGAATCAAGAAACGCTCATGCAGTAAAGAGGTGAACAAACGCGACACCTACAGAGCCAACCCTTATTCCTGATCCCACCTTATAACGATGCTTCTTCCGGAATGAGAGGAAATCAGGCAGTGACGACTGTTGACAGAACCAACACCATCTATCAACTGGGTTTCTGCAGGATTTTCCCCTGAAGAAAGCAAGTAGATTTGGTGGAAGTTTTTTATTTTTAACTGTAAATTGCCCTGTGTCATGCTTCTGCAGTAGAATGCTATTAACTGAAACATTTGATTATACACAATACCTCATGCCATAACTTCAGAGAGTTTATAATTAGTGCTTTTCATTTGAGGGACCAAAAGCTTTGTTATGGAAGTTTTCTGTTACTAGAACAATATACCTTTAAATGCTAGGTAGGTTTTATGGATAAGAAAGTTAAAAGCTCATTTACACAGAAGGCGAGTGACCTACGTAATGACATAGACCCTGTTGGTGGCAAAATTAAACAGCCATTCCTCCGTTACTGCAAGGCAGGAAAAGGAGGTGGAGAAGGTCCAGGTTTTCCACGATGATTTTTCTCCTCCTGAATTGACAGCTTCACCTGTCAATTGAGCACCTGAGCTAGACTCCTTTTCTGACTCCCCTTCCCTATATCCAAAGGGAAGTACCAACCACTGTTGTCTTCAACCTGTCCTTACCCACAACACACTGCGATTAGCCAGCATGACATACACAACCCAGGTTTGTCAAGAGCACCAGTCGTGCTGGTCCAGCTCTGCGCGATGCTCAGCTCCTGCCCAGCTTCTGCCCAGGGGCTCCTTGGTTTCTGAATCCCTGCTTGTGACTCTATTCTGCCGTGACAAATTCTGCTGCTCCATGACTAGACCCCAGTTAAATTGCCAGGTGTACTCTGTGCTGCCCTACCACTTCCCACGAAAGGTCGGGGCAGAGGAGGGGGAGAACCACACAAGACTCTGAGCCAAAAATTAACCCCAAATGTCTTCATCTTGTCGCAAGATTGGCCATCTGCCATCTGCTGATAGCCATCAGCTTCTAAGATAGAATTCACATTCCATTCAATTCATCTATTTAAAGTACACAATTCAATAGATTTTAGTATGTTCAATTCAGAGAGTTGTGCAATCATCACCAAAATCAATTTTAAAACAATGTTCATCACTCTCCTAAAAAACCCGTAGTCTAGCAGTCACTCTTCCCCCCTGCCTCCCCCTAGCCCTAATGAACCACCACTCTACTTTCTGTCTCTCCCAATTAGCTTTTCATTCACTTCAGTCTACTTCACTGGACAAGTAGATGGAGTGTGGGCTCCTCTTTTTGGCTTTTACAGCTCTCCATCAAGTGACCTCTTGTTTCAATCAATGCAGTCTTCCCTCTTTCCTGTACTCCCCCCCTCTATTTTTAATGCACGCTCCCTACTTTCAGTCTCCTCACCAGATCCCAAACACCCCATCCTCATGGTACAGTAAAGGGTTAACTCAGTGGATTTGGATTCCCCAAACCCTGAACATCCAAAGAAAGAACTGGCTCTTGCCAGGCTTCTAGGAGATAACTGCTAAGCACTTGGAATATTGTGTCTAATAAGACGGTCTTCGAGGCCCTGAGCCATGCTGTATTAGTTTAGCCTCTGGAGTGGTGGTGATGCTGGAGACTGAGCAGCCAAGGTTAGTTATATGGGTGTTCCATGCTTACATGACTGACCCCCAGTAAAATCCCTGGACACTGAGGCTCAGGAGAGCATCCCTGGTGGCAACACTTCATACATGTTGTTATATATCATTGCTGGGAGAATGAAGCATGGCCCAGGAAGTCCACAGGAGAGGACAAGTAGAAGCTCACGCCTGGCTTTGCCTGGACTCTTTCCTATGCATCTTTTTCCTTTGCTGATTGTAATCCATATCCCTTCACTGTAATAAATTATAACCATGAGCATAACAGATTTCCTGAGTTTTCTGAGTCCTTCTAGTGAATCATCAAACCCAAGGGTGGTCTTAGGGACCCCATACACACTCATTTTCACTCATATACCTCTAATTGTATTGTCTCCCATACACTGTCAGTGCAAATCCCCTTCAGTTTGCAAGGCCCAGCAAGTCCCACCTGTTTTAGGACAGACAGCACAGTGGGTAAGGGTATAGACTCTGGACCAACTGGACCAGAACCACAGCTCAGCTCTTACTAGGTGTGTGATCTTGGGTAAAGTGTTTACCCTCAGGCCTCAGTGGTCCTGCCTGTGAAACAGGGATAACAATACATATTTCATAGGGCTAGCATGAGGTATAAATAGATTCGTATTGTGTGAGGCACAAGAACAATGTCTGGCACATAGAAAAGTCCATTGCTAGTTATGGTTTTCACGAGCTTTTCTATCCACTCCACTCACAAGGCTCCCTCTTCCGTGAATCCACTCTGACCCATGCTGACGTGCAATCACGTGCACTTGGCCCTGTGTCTCCAGCCAGCCCGTGAAGTCCTTCAGGAGGATCATGTAATCTACCAACGCTATCCCCTAGAAGTTCCTACTGATACATCTGCTCATGTATAAGGAAGCTACTTCTATTACAAAGTCTGAGAAAATCGGATTCTTCACTTAAAAATTTCATCTTTGTCAGCTAGTCATATTTGTCTATAGAGAAAAAAGTAACCTTTTCCTTTTATATACATGTATGCACAGAACTTGAGATCCCAGCAACTATACATATCTAGGATAGCCTTTGCAACTAAAATTGCCTAACTAACGATAATGGCTCCTCTATTCTAATTTATCATCAAATTATACATTGAATTAAGGCTTGCTAATTGTTAATCACCAGTCTGAATTAGTTATTAATGAGTAATGTCACTAATTACAGGGCCACCTAACACAGAGTAGGCAGGCACCACTGGCACCTCACAGAAGATGCCTGACTCAGCTTTCAGCCAATGCCTGGAAAGCAGTGTGCTGTAAAGTGTCCCATCTCTGATGACACCACAGACCCTTGCCTCCCCTGGTAAAAGTCAAAGGATTTTACAGCTGGAAAGGACCATAAAGATGAGTGATTGCCAAGCTATGAGCTGTGGGCCTCTGAAGGCTCCTGATCTAAATCAGGTTCCCAAGAATTCATGGTGAATGCAGCCAAAGTGACTTCAGGTCCCTCATTCTTATCTTTGCTACTGTTTTTCACACATACATACATAATGTTGGGAAGAATAAAATTTCAGTTTGACAACTGAATTCATAGTAATGTTTGTCAAGAAATGCTCATGGGAAATTTACTGAATTTACGTTTCTCGGACCTCGTAACAGCATCAACTAGTTTTTGTGTTCTTGGCCATCTCACCCAGTCCCTTTCCTGTGGGCAATTATTCCAGACCTTTATCACTTTTCCGTAGACCCCTATCCAAGGCCTAACTCTTACTCTTAGTAGTGATTTTCTCCTCATAATTCACAAGGAAAATGTGAATTATAAAGAATGCGCTCTCTCGTCAACCACTCCTCCCTCTTCTGGACTCTTCTTTCTGGTCAGCCCCTCCTTCTATGGCTTCACACTTTCCCTCTCTCGTTGCTCTGTGCCTTCAGCTACATGTGCTGTGTTAAAGCAGGACTTTTCATATTCTCATCTGGGCTGAGGACGTTCAGACCATAGGTACTATATTCAAAGATAGCATGCAAAGAGTTCACAGCAGATAACCAAACAACAGTTAGCTGACTAATGAGGATGAGTGAGTGAAGTCTGGAATGGCAATGTGTCAGGAGTTTCCCTGGAGAGAGCTCTACCCTGAATCCCCTCTCCAAGGGGAGAAGCTGGGGGTACTACCATCTGATGCAAAGCCCTGTGCTCAGTGCTCCTGGCAGTGGAGAGACATCCTCTCTGGTGCCAAGTCATCTCAGCAAATGAAAAGTGGCCTGTGGAGCAGACGGAGCCCTGTGTGGGAAGTCACCTCTTTCTGCCCATGCAGGACAAAGGGGTGTGAATTTTGCAAACCAGATGTGGATCCCTGAAGGAATGTTTACCTGTGACCACTTTAAAAGTAATCACTATTAAGTCTCACTCATAAAAAAGGAATGAAGTACTGACATGTGCTACATGTATGAACATGGAGAAACCTCATAAACTTTATGCAAAGTAAAAGAAACAAGGCACAAAAACTAAATATTGTATGATTCCACTTACATGAATTGTCCAGAAGAGGCAAATCCATAGACAGAAAGCAGACTGGCAGCTGTCAGTGGTTGGAGGGAGGGAGGAGTAGGGAATGACTACTTAATGGATAAGGGATCTCTGGGGTGATGAAAAATTCTGGGACTAGATAGTGGTGATAGTTGTACAACACTGTGAATATACATAATACCACTGAATTCTACACTTTCAAATGGTTAAAATGGTAAAATTTCTGTTATGTGTATTTTACTATAATAAAAAAATCATAATAAAACAAAACAAAAAAGGGGATGGCCAAGATGGTGGCTTACAAGATATGGAAAAAAATCTAAGTTATCTGTCAATGGACAAGTGGAAAACAAAATGTCGTACATATACAAAATGGAATACTATCCAGCCTTTAAAAAGAAGAAAATCCTGCCTTTTGTGATAACATAGATAAGACCTGGGGCACATTATGCTGAGTGAAATGAGACAGACACAGAAAGATAAGTACTGCATGATCTCACGTATATGTGGAAATAAAAAAGTTCAACTCATAGAAATAGAGACCATTACGGTGGTTGCCAGGGACTTGTGGCGGAAGGGGCGATGCTGGTCAAAGGGTACAGAC
Source organism: Rhinolophus ferrumequinum (assembly GCF_004115265.2). Taxonomy (NCBI): domain Eukaryota; kingdom Metazoa; phylum Chordata; class Mammalia; order Chiroptera; family Rhinolophidae; genus Rhinolophus; species Rhinolophus ferrumequinum. The sequence goes on along the minus strand of NC_046290.1, from coordinate 97,796,407 downwards.
TGCAAGTCATGAGACGAGCACGTTCTGGAGACCTAAAATACAGCATGGTGACTCTAGCTAGTAATAATATACTCTATATCTGAAATTTGCTAAAATAGTAGATCTGAAGTGTTCTCCCCCCTTAAAAAAAAGGTAACTATGTGAGGTGATGCATGTGCTACTTAGGATTATGGTAATCATTTCACAGTGTATATGTATACTAACATATCATGTTGTACACCTTAAAATATACAACATTTATTTGTCAATCACACTTCCATAAAGCTGGGGCAAAATAAATGTTTTAAATACAAGTGTAAATTAATTACAAAAAAAAGGCAGTGGCTTGTCAGAGTGTGCGGTCCTAGCAGCAAAAGGTGCACACGCACAGGCAAAGGTGGAGGGAGCCCTGGGGGAGGCCACTGAGGGAGGGACCCTGTGGCATGAGAAAGCAGCATGGGGGTTTCAGTTCCCCAAGCCCACACTGAGCCATCAGAAGGACCTTCCATGTACCCAGGAAAGAACCAGGTTTGCCCACCTGTTGCCCTAGAGAGCATGAAACCGTCATAGGACAGTGTCAATCAAACAAGAACCCTCCTACCCTCCTTTTCTCCCCACCCCCTGCTTGATCCCAGGTGGGGTCAGATACTGTACCTTCTGAGGGAAAGATGAGTGAGGGAGAGAAATAATAAGGGCTCTAGCCCCAATTCCACTGAAAGGGTCAGCAGGCCACAGCTAAGGGAGAGGAGGGCAATGTCCATAACAGATTGAGGCTGGCTTGTGACTTAAAGTGACTCCAGGACTTTCAAGAGTAATAAGAAATACCAAGGGGTCTGCTGGAGTTTTCAAGGAGCAAAAGAAGGACGCATTGCACTAAACAAGTTAAATGCAACAGGAGGAAACCAAAGCAACTGGGTTTTATAAACATAAACCATGAGATGCATTTGTTCATTGTGCTAGAGGTACTTACTCAGTGTCTTCCATTCTAAAAACATGTCACTTGATCTTGTACACTTCTCCACAGTTTCTGCCCCCTCCCTCTCCAAGTCTTCCCCAAATATCTCAGAAGTATAATCACTTCTCTCACTTCATGTTCCATTCATGTCTCCACCCACTGCCAGCTATCTAGCTTTAGGCTCACAAATACCTTGTTAAAATGGTTTCACTAAGGTTATGATGAGCTAATCCCTTAAACCACAGAGGGCTTTTGGTCTTCCTGTTATTGAATCTTTATGACACCACTGCTCTTGTCAGTCTCCTTCATGAAGGCTCCCTTCATCCCACAAATATTGGGGTTTTCTTTCTCCTTCTCCAATGTACCTCTGGACAATCTTACCCTCTTTCTAATGGTTCACTAGCCCTGACCTCTCTTCAGAGTCTCAGATGTCGTTCATCCATTCATTCATTCAATAAATATTTTCAGCATGCCTACCAAGTGCCAGGTACTCAATAAGCACTGGGGATACACTTGAAATAGCAAAAGCCATGGCTTCCTAAAGCATATAGACTAGTGGGCAATAAAAATGGTAAAGAAAGGCTCTCCAACTGTAAGAGTCAAGTAGACATACCTAGCAGTTGTTCTGAATATAAGTCCTGTGGAATACTAGGAGGCTGGTTTCACAATACCCATAAACATCCGTGTTCGGGGGGGGGGGGGTGATATGATCTCTGGCTTTCAAAAGATATTCAGAGAGGTCCTAGACTCAAAAACAGTTTAAACTCAACTGGTCTGATAATAGGTTGTTGATATGACAATGGAGATAATGTCACTTTGGAGAAAAATCAGGGCTTAAGACATACATTTGAAAACATTCTCTGCAGAGAGGTGAGAGCTGGGTCAACGCTCCTCAAAGTCTTTCACTGAAGAATCTCAGAGGCAGGCTGAGGGTTGTGACACACAGTGGAGGCAGGAGGGGGATCTCGCATGGCTTAACTCCAGCTCCAGGAAGTCCAGCCAAGTTTCCTCTATGGCTTTGAGTCACACATTCCCAAATCCCTCAGCCATCCAACAATGCCACATATCACAGGGGCCTATAGCTCCCAGTGTGAGAAGCATGGAGAGAGGCTGCCCTGGAAATGCCAGAGGTCCCCAAGGAAGCACATGTATAGCAAAGACCAAATTTTGGGAGCCCAGGTTGCCAAATCCAGTCTAGAAACATGTTGTTTGGCCCTCACAGTTTTGAAGAAGAGGGATTTACTGCCAACATTTAGAATTCAAGAGATTTTATGAAATGATCTGGATTTGTCTTTTCTTAAAAGTCTGAGAACCTGACAATGCTGCTCCTGTGTCCCCAGCACCATCATGGGACTGGCAGCAGCTACTTCCTTTGGAGCATGTGTTATTCAGTCCCCATCCTCAACCCTTACACTTGGCCCTGCCCTCTTTAATGACACCTGTCCATTCTCTACACCTGAAACTCTGGTGTAGACAAAGAAGAGCACATAACAAACAGAAAACCTTGGGAAATAGCTGTTTACCAGGCAGAACATACATAGGAAGAACGGGGGAAAGAAGTAAAACAGAACGGATGTAAATTCCTTTAATGCAAAACCTGCTATGTTATGTTGCCTACCAGGAAGACTCTGTATCTAAAGATTAGTCCAATCTAATTCCATTTGGATTGTGAAAAGTTCTTGTCATCCCATCCTTTACCAGAATAAAACAATTACTATTAAAATGTTGGGATCAAAGGGGGGTGGAGAAACCACAATGTCTTAACTTTTAAGAATCATGTTGTGGAAAATATCGCATGTTCTGGTCAAAATGGTGGAGTAGGTGAAGGCAGTGCTCACCTTCTCTCACAACCACATCAAAATTTCAACTCAATTATAAAATAACCATCATTGAGAATCGCCTGAAATCTTGCTGAACTGAAGCCCTAAGGACATGCAGAAGAAGCCACCTTGAGACTGGTAGGAGGGGCAAAGGCATGGAATGGGCTGGTCCCATACCTGCATGTGACCATTAAAAACTGGGAGGGATTTTTTAGCTGTAGACGTCCCCCTCAAGAAGCAAGGGATCCCAGTGCCACACTAGGCTCCCCAACACAGAGTTCCAGTGCCAGGGAGAGAAGTCCCCGTACTTTCTGGTTGTGAAAACTAGTGGAGATCATGGCTGAGTGAGACAAAGAACAGCTGGAGTCCCAGGTGCTCGTCTGAAAGGGATCATGCACAGACTTACTCACTGAGGGAATCACAGGCTCTGAGCTCCAGCACTGGGGCAGCAGCTAGAGAGGCAGCAGGGACATGTGGGGGGCGGAGGTGGGGAACTGAGTTGTCTGGCTTCAACATGAGGGCTAGAGGGGCAGCTTTCTCCCAGATGGAGGAGCTGGCAAAGCCATTGTTTTTTTGTTGAGGCCTCCCCAATCATGGCACGCAGACACAGGCAGGCGCCAACTCTGTGTCTCTATCACGCTAGTTGACACCATTTGTTTGCCATGCCTGGTGATTCTGAGACCCCATCCCATCTAACTTTCGGGCACACCCAAGCCACTTCCAGTGGCATTTTCATACAAACCGCCTGTCTTGGCTCATGCTGCAGACTCTCCTAGGGTCTCTCGGTGGTTCGCAGAACCTAAGCAAGAAGTGTCTGGCTTCAGTGTGTTCCATACCTGTGGCTGAGCAGCCCCAAGACTGGCACTAGAAGCAGCTAGCCTTGGTTGGCAGCTTGGCCTCTCAAGGCACTTCCAATCCTGTCATGGGTGGTAGTCATCTGTGGATTGCTTTGTGGCTCATGCCAGGTAGCTCTGGGCTGGTCATAGGCTGCAACTGAACTTTGCCTGAGGCAGGGACCCTCCAAGGAAGCTCCGGGTCAGGAATACCCAGTGACCAGCTGCAGACCCAGCTGGAGCATCACCTGGCCACCCCCAAGGATGACACACCCAAAGGGAAAACTGGGCAGGCACTAGAGCCTTACTAAAGCCAATCCTGGGTCAGTCCCTGCACAACAGCTCCTCCACTGTAGTCACAGCCAGTCTTCACAACCAGTCAGCTCAAGGGTCAATACCTCCATTGATGTACAAATAGCAACCAAGGCTCAACTATAAGAGGAGGGCACACACAATACACAAAACGGACATCTGGAGTTCATGGCTCAGGTGACCAGGGTGACTGTGCCACTGGGCCCCACAGCACACCTACCACTCTACTAAGACAGGGAGACATAACAGCCCTACATAATACAAAAACAAACAAACAAACAAACAAAAACACAGAAAAGCAGTCAAAATGGGGAGACAAAGAAATATGTCCCAAATAAAAGACAGAACAAAGCTCCAGAAAAAGAACTAAACAAAATGGATACAAGCAATCTACCAGGTGCAGAGTTCAAAACACTGATTTTAGGGATGCTCAATGATCTCAGGGAGAACTTTAATAAAGAGATAGGAAACATAAAAGTGGAGACAGAAAACATAAAAGAGAACCAATCAGATAAACAATATACAATAACTGAAATGGAGAACACATATAGGGGATCAACAGTAGATTAGATGAAGCAGAGGATCAAATCAGTGATTTAGAACATCCGGTAGCATAAAACACCCAATCAGAACAGCAAAAAGAAAAAAGAATCCAAAAAATTGGGGCAGGGACCTCTAGGACAACATCAAATGTAGGACAACATCAAATGTAACAATATTTGCATCATAGGGGTACCAGAAAGAGAAGAGACAACAAGAAATTGCAAACATATTTGAAGAAATAATGATGAAAAACTTCCCTAACTTGGCAAAGGAAATACACATACAAGTCCAGAAAGCTCAGAGTCCCAAAAAAGATAAACCCAAAGAAGACAACACCATGACACATCATAATTAAAATGCCAAAGGTTAAAGACAAAGAGAAAATATTAAAAGCAGCAAGAGAAAAGCAGTTAGTTACATACAAGGGAGTTCCCATAATCTCCCATTAGCTCCCAAATCAAGTAATTTCTCAATAGAAACTTTGCAGGCCAGAAGGGACTGGCAAGAAATATTCAAAGTAACAAAAAGCAAAGACCTATAACCAAGATTATTCTACCCATAAGGAATATAGTCAATAATATAATAATTATGTATGGTGTCAGATAGGTACTAGATTTATCAGGGTGATAGATGAGGGCATTGGGGACAAGGTGAAAAAGGTGAAGGAATTTAGAAATACAAATTGGTATGTATAATATACAGCATAGGAAATATATTCAATAATATCATGATAGCGTGGTACAATGTCAGATGGTTGCTGGACTTATCATGGTGATCACTTCTTTAACATAGGGAATATAATCAATAACATAGTAATAATTATGTAAACTGCCAGGTGGGTACTGTTGAATAACTATGGCATACTCCTGAAACTAATATAATATTGTATATTAGCAATGTTTTAATAAAAATCTTTTTAAAAAAGAATCATATTGTATCTGCTTAATAACATCAGAAGAGCCATAAAAATTCCTTCTTACAAATATCTCCATCAAACTATTAACAAATTAAGCATGTTATAAGGTATAAGGTATTAAAAAGAGATCATTAGTATGTGATTCTATTTTGTACATCAGAGATGCATGTAATTTAATGACTCATGATCACGATTACTTCCTTGAATCTTTTAAAAATGCGTATTAATCATTTGTTAATGTTGCCATAACTAATAAAATAGAAGCTAAAGTTTTGCTTTACTCCCTTACATGTACAGGGGTGGCGTGTTTTCTGAGCCTCCCAAAGCACTGCACTGTACCCACTTATTCCCCCGGTTGTTAACACCACCGTCACACCCTCATTCCCTTATTTAGTATCACGACTGGAGGTCAGCCTTCCTGTATGTCAGGGACGAAGCATCATTTGGCCAAAAATATGAAGCTCACTGTTTGTCAGTCCATCATTTGAACTTCAAAGTCTGAGGGCCAATGGGGTCTTGAAGCACTCCCCATTAAATGTTTTTAATGATGATAAAATACATAAAACATAAAATTTAGTATTTTAACCATGTTTGTGTACAGTTCAGTAGTGTTAATTAAGTGCACTCACGCTATTGTGTAACCAATTTCCGAACTCTATTCATCTTGCAAAACTGACACTCTACACCCTTTAAATAACAGCTCTCATTCCTCCCTCTCCCCAGCCCCTGGCAACCACCGTTTTACTTTCTGTCTCTATGAATTTGGCTATTCTGTGTACCTCATATGAGTGAAACTATATAGAATTTGTCTTCTGGTGACCGGCTTATTTCACTTAGCATACTGTTACCAAGGTTTATCCATATCGTAGCATGTGTCAGAATTCCCTTCCTTTTTAAAGGCTGAATAATATTCCACGGTATGGATATAGCGCATTATGTGTATCCATTTATCTGCTGAAGGACTTGGGTGACTTCCACCTTTGACTATTGTGAATAGTACTGCTATAAACACAGGTATACAAATATCTCTTTGAAACCCTGCTTTCAAGTCTTTTGGGTGTATACCCAGAAGTACAATTTCTAGGTCTAGGTCATACTATTTTTAATTTTTTGAGGAACTGTCATACTGTTTTCCACAGTGGCTGTACCTTTATACATTCCCACCAATAGTGCATGAGCATTCCAATTTCTCCACATCCTTGCCAACACTTGTTATTTTCTCTTTTTGTTTTTTGTTTATAGTAGCCATGCTAATGGGTATGAAATGGTATCTCACTCATTAAATATTAAATATCCTGAAGGTTATGCTTTGGTTCTCAGATAACACCTTAGTGATGCGTCTATGTTACTACTTGTGGAAAGCCAAGAGCATGGCCCTGTAGCATTGCACAAAGATGCCAAAGTCTACTTTGGGATGGGAACTGAGCCGCGCGGCATCTCTGGCTAGGGAACTTATGGCCCCCCCAAATCACCTTCCTTGCTGCACAGGTTTGCCCACAGGCAGCTGTCCTCTAATGGAATTCTGCAGCTTTCAATTTGAGCAGGAACATAAGAGCACATGGGGTAAAGGGGTCTTTACATCTCACAATCTTACTCTTATTTATTAAAACTTTGTAAACTGAGAAAGAACTTCATGGCTACCTGTAAAATGTTCTTACTCCTACTCCACTAGTCCTTCTTGATATCCCCCTTTATACCAATAAGCACTGTCCTAAAACTAGGGCAAAGTAAAAATGACTCTCCCACCTCTTCTCACTTAAGACAGAACCATGAAGATCTTAAGAGTTAGTTTGGCCCTCAACTAAAACTCACAGAAAATATTTAACTATAACTCGAGTATCGTCTTAATTGAAAATCAGAGCATTTGTGGTGAGCTGAACAATGCCCTACCCCCCAAAAAAGATCACCTGTGAATCCTGTCATCACAAGGGCCCTTGTATAAGGCAGGCGAGGATGAAGAAGGCCAGATAATGAAGGCAGCAGGGAGAAAGGGGCGTGATGCAGCCATGAGTTAAGGAAAAGCAGGAAAGGCAGGAAATGAATTCGCCCCTGGAGCCTCCAGAAGGACCCAGCTCCACAGATATCTTGAGTTTAGCTCTGTAAGGCTCATTTTGGATTTCCTACGTTTAGAATGTAGGAGAATAAATGTATGTGCTTTCTGCCACTAAGTTTGTGGCAATTCATTACAACAGCCACGGGAAGCAGACATGGCATCAAAATCAACATACTTCAACACGCTTTCTATATGAGCTTCCCAACAGGTATGCCATGATGGACTACCTTCTTGTCTCCAGGGGAAGCTAGGAGGACCCAGGGCAAGTCTTACAGAGCTGCCCAAGGCCCTCAGTTACCCAGGTTCCAGACAAGTATTTTCCTTTTCTATGTGTTCCTGTATCATGAGAAAGAGTGGGAAGCAGCGTGATAATAAAGGTTGCAAGTATGAAGGAACCCCAGGAATAAATATGTTTCAAACCTCGTACTTAAAAGCCCTTGAACACAGTTCATCAGGTATGAAGAAGAAGCAAAAGGCGTGAGCCTTCCTATCAATTCCAATCTTTCAGGGTTGCTGTTTGATAAGCTGCCCTCAAACAGTTTAGCTAAAGGAGCAAAATGCAGTCTCCTCCCTCAGCAAGAAGACTGTGAGGGTAGGCACCCCAGATTCCTAAAGCAGCCGTTTACACACAGCTGCTCCAGGAGTCTCTCCTACCCTCCCTCACTCGGCTCCCCTATGCTCAGGAATCTGGGGGCTTATGGCCACCAGAGCTTGATTGCCACAGACCTGATGGGGAGAGAAGGGTCTCCGGCGTCCCACCAGTCCTTTGGTGGGCTGATGTACATGCACCACAGCTCCCAGCTGTACCCGTGGGCCGAGTTCTCGTACCGCTGCACCTCAAAGGTGTCCTGTTTGATGTTGTCAATAGACGGGAGGATCACTCGCTTCCGGTTCTCCTGGATTCGGGATAGAACGGGCTCAGCCCTGAAATGCAGAGAAGTAGAAATAAAATCTCTCTCCAGAGGGAGCCTACCACTCAATAGGCACATACCCCAAGACCACAGGGAATGACCAGAAGCAACACAGTTGAAGGTTGGACTTGGGGCAGGCTGGAACTCAGATGGGAACTGAGGCTCCTGAGTGGCCTTTCCCCAGTGGGTCATGCAATTTTCAGTGAGTGCCGTGCACTGCAGCTCAGGCCCTCAACCATGTGGCATCACCACAGTCCAGGTAGGATCACTATAGACCATGTGGGATCACCATAGACCATGTGGGATTACAGTAAACCATGTGGGATCACCACAGTCCAGGTAGGATCACTACAGACTATGTGGAATCACCACAGACCACGTGGAATCACCACAGACCATGTGGGATCACCACAGTCCAGGTGGGATCACCACAGACCATGTGGGATCACCATAGACCATGTGGGGTCACCATCGACCATGTGGGATCACCACAGACCATGTGGGATCACCACAGACCATGTGGGGTCACCACAGACCATGTGGAATCACCATAGACCATGTGGGATCACCACAGACCACCTAGGATCACCACACACCATGTGGGATACCACAAACCATGTGGGTTCACCACAGACCATGTGGAATCACCACAGACCATGTAAGATCACCACAGACCACATGGGATTCACCACAGACCATGTGGGATCATTACAGACCATGTGGGATCACCACAGACCACATGAAATCACCACGTACTGATGCCTGCAGGAGACGCCTGGAGCAAGAATTCAGAACAAGAGAGCCTCTGCCCCAGAAAGTGCTGGGCCTGTCTTTTATACCGACAGTGTAGGCTAAAGCAAAGCAGCCCTGACTACACGATTTGCATTACACTACAGTTTTATACAGTATTTTCAGTTTCCCCTCAGGGCACTGGCAGATGCCTCTTGTATTTTCCCTCTCCCAAAGTAGGTCACTTCTGCCCTTAATAGCTGGGTTTTAATAAGCATTTCACTAGCTTCTTTGTATGTGACTATTTCAGTTGTTTTAATTGATTATTTAATTGATTTCTTCAAAGCGATCTAATTGAATTGGTTAGCAATGGCAGGCGGGACGAATTAAATGCAAACACAGGCAGAATCCTGCCTCCTGGCTAGCCTGCCTCTCAGGGCTGCAGGAGATGACAGGCAGGGAGCTGGCTCTGGACTTCTGAGGTGTAGCCATGCTGGCTTCAGGAAAAGCAGGTGTTCAGACACCCTGCCACTGTGTGTCTCAGCGGCAGGTGTAGGAAGGGCTCATTCCTCATATCCTGGAAAGAGAAGATGGCTCTCACAAGCTGGGCCATTAATCTCCTGCTTAGCACAGAGCACAGGCTTTGGAAAAGTCAAGTGAAAACCCTATTCCTTTGCAGTATTTGGGAGAATAATGAGAACCCTCGGCCTACATCCCATCTCTTTTCATTTGTAGCTACTGGATTACCTGTGGGCTCATCTCATCTTTCTATTTAAAACAAGCAAGAAAATATGTGCTGGGCCATTTACCACCTTCAATACTTTTGCACAAATCATCTAGGCTGAAGCCAAATGGGATGGATATTCTGCGGCTTCTAGACATGCTGTAGCACTCCACCCCCTCCAAGTCTTCACTCACTCTGCTTTCCTCCAGGAACGCGTTTTTGCCACTGGCAGGAAGTCTGACCAGCTATGGAGTCTTATTAGATCTCATGCCACCTCTTCCAAGAAGCCTTCCTTAATTTCCCCCCTGTAGGCATGCTCTCTCCATCTTCTCGACTCTTAGACCATCTTCTCCACCTCATTCAAGTCACACTGACTACATGCTGCCTTAGCTAATCCTTGATCACAGATTTTTCCTAATGAGCTAATAACACCTGGTATTTATTGATCACTTAGTTCAAGCTAGGCACCATTCTAAACATGTCACATATGCTGGCTAATGTAAATTTCAAAACAATCCTATGAGATAGATACTATGGTCACTATTTTACAAATGAGGAAACTGAGTTCCAGGGAGGTTAAGTCACTTGCCTCAGGCTACCTAGCCAGCTCATGGCAGAACCAGGTTTCTACCCAGATGGTCTGGCTTCAGCCCTAACTCGAAAGTCCCGCTGCCTCCTTGAAAGGGCCATGCTTCCCCCAGGCTGGTCTGATGCCACACATACAGAAGCTTTCAGCTTAGTCCGCCTCTGTGTGGTGAAAGTTACGGGGCGTAGGGACAGAAGACCTTGTTCAAATAATGCTTTTGAAGTGAGGAATTTGGTCCTCCAGTCTGTGAAGAATGTACAACTGTTGCTAGTAATTTGCTTCCCTCGCAGAGGACATCCCACCTATTGCCATGTGGCCTACAGCGTCTCCCTGCAAAGGGGTATACTCTCTCTCTCTCAGCCCGAATCAGCGTTTAGCTTGGACATGTGACTTACTTTGGCTGACAGGATGTGAGCAGAAGTGATCATGTCACATCAGAGCAGAAACCTCATAGCCATTGCAAGGTTCTGCTGTTGTTCATTTCTCTGAGCCACGAAAATGGTATATCCTCGACAGGAATGCTCCCTGGGTCTCAGAATGCAGAGTACATATAGGGCAGAGTCATAGACAACCCGCAGCTGACCTGTCACGTGGACAATACAGAAATCTGTGTTGTCATCAGTCACGGAGGTTGGAGATTACTACTGCAGTATACCTTAGTGAAAGTTGAGACACAGTGTCTGTCCTGTAGTGAGGAACCACGAGGGACATATGACGATGACAGTGATGGACTGAGCAGACAGCAGACAGATTTCTCCCTGCCTCCCAGTTTTATCCCGGGCTACAGTCTTACCTTCTGCTTCAACCCCTCCCCCTTTCTCCATTCTTCCAGTGCCCCAGAGGAAAGAGCCAGAGTGCCCCACCTCTCAGATTCTGACTCCCACTGACCACACTGCAGGTTCTGAGTGCCCTTAGTATTCAGCTTGGAACCTACCAGCCAGCGGTGAATTCCACATGGGCATCAAAAAAGCCGGTGACCTGGCCGGTGGCCACCTTCCATCCCTCGATGCGCGCTCTGATGAGGCCCTCTCTTTTTTGATTGCGTACCACCTTCACCAGCCCCGGGTAGCGTTTGTGGACGTACTCCTCCAAGGGGGCCTTCAGCTCCTCTACAAATGACAAAATGCAAGAAGGTCTGTAAACATGTCATTTCAAATGTGTGTCCAACCCACTGTGATGCAGACAGATCTTTAGGAAAGTCAGAGTTTGCAGAAAAGTGCATGTGTTAGTAGTTTTAACAGAAAGGACAACTCAGTTGGTGTGAGTCAGAAGATGTCTGACATTCCAGCCAGGACAGCAACGTCCTTCCTGTGTTGAAGATACACAGCTTTTAGGCCCCACCACTGCAGAGGTCCACTGCAGAGACCACTGGCGGAGGTCCTCTGAGGTTTCTTTGTGGCCTGCCCTCCCTCCCTGGCCAGCGTTCCCATCCTCCATCTGTCTTCTGGTCCTGTTTATCAACTGCTCTGTGGGCGTTTCCACCCGCACATACACCAGTCCTTACAGTATGCGTCCTGGGTGGTCTAGGCGTATAGTCACGCACCAGATGCAACGTTAACAGGGTTGGTGCTTTGGTCTTAGGATGTAAAAGAAATCCTAGCCCAGTAGTGGGCATGCTATCATGGTGGCAGAAGTAATGTTAGCAGAGATCACACACTTCTACAACAAGTGGGGGGTATAAAGGGCTTTATTTATATGATCTAATTTAATCCTTACAGTGACCCTAGGAGGTTGCTATAGTAATTCCATTAATTACCTAGATGAATACCACCTTCCAAATTAAGAAACAGTGTTCTGTACCAAGGTCATATACCTAGTAACGGAAGAGCTGAGACACAGGCCAAACGTATCTAATTCCACATTTATACCTTTATGGACATAAGACTCGACAGATGTAGGAGGCCAGAAAGGCTGATAGAGGGCGATTCTTAGATGTTCCCTAGGACAGGCTTATGCTGCCGGCCACTCAGGGGGTCCCGGAGCAGCCTGGGTGTCAGATGCAAGTGGTTCACAAACAATATTTTAGGAAACACTGCTGCCTCTGAGTGTGCTCTAGAGAAACCCAAAAGGCTGTATGTACACACAGTGAGCAGACCTCTCACTTCCTAGTTGTACAGGGTGATATTTGTCAAAGCAAAGCTATACATCAGCAGCATAGGCAGAGGCTGACCTCGCTGGGTTACGGCTGTTGTCCCTGGGAACGATGCAGCCCTGTGACCCAGGAAGAGATATGGAAGATGGGTGTTTTGATGGATGGAGGTGAGGGAGTCCCCAAGGGTACAGAGATATGAAATAGTTCCTGTCAGCCAAAGGTGTGGATCTTGGGGGAACTGGAGTGTTATGGGTTTCACTGTGCACCCCCAAATCCATGTGTTGGAGCCCTAACCCCTAAGACCTCTGAATGTAACCATATTTGGAAATAGGACCTTTAAAGAGGTGATGAAGTTCATGAGGTGGTTAACGGTGGGCCCTGATCCACTCTGACTGGCGTCCTCATAAGAAGAGATTTTGGACACACACAGCCACCAAGAGCATGCACATGGGGGAGAGGCCACATGAAGACACCTTGAGAAGGCAGCTATCTACAAACCAAGGAGAGAGGCTTTAGGAGAAATGCTGCTGACATGTTGATCTTGGTTGGACTTCAGCCTCCAGAAATGTGAGAAAATAAATTTCTGTTGAGCTACCCAGTCTGTGGTACTTTGTTATGGCAGTTCTAGCAAACTAATACAGGGCAGTATTCATTTGAACAGGAGAAACAAAATGAAACGTGGATGGGATGGGGCAGAAACCTCTAATGAGGCATAGCATGTGGTTAGGAGTTCAGACTGGGATCAGACTGCCTTAGGTTTAGAACCGAGGCTTACCATTTATTGCCTGGGTGACCCTGGGCAATTCAGCCAATCAATCCATGCTTCAGTTTCCTCCTCTACAGAAGGGGGATGATCATAGTATGGACCTCGTAGGGTTGTGGTGAGCATTAAACAAGTTAACATACATAGATGCCTAGAATTACCCCTGGCATTATGTAAATGCTCAACATTGAGTAGCCGGTCATAGTAATTATTTTCCCTCTTTCCCTCCATGTCAGTCTACGGGCATGGAACAGAGGTTTCAGAGCAGCCCAGGGGGCCTGAGGAAGTTGTGCCCAAGATGGGAAACCAGGCCTATATGCTAGACTGGTTCTCAAACTGGAGGGCACATCAGCATTTCTGGGTGTGTTGAAACAGATTGCCAGCCCCTCCCCCACATTTCATTTTCAGAAGGTCTAGAGTGGGGCCCTAGCATTTGTGTTCCTAACAAGACCTTGTTTGTAACAAGTTCTGTTATGGGGAACCACATTTTGAGAACTGCTGAGCTAGAAATACATAGGACAGTCTTAGCACATGCTTAGCACAGAGTACATCCTCAACCAGTGATCTGTGTTGGTGTTTCTGCCGGTATGGCTACCATGTTTGCCATCATCTAGGAGTTAGTGATGGGGCTGGTAGAGAAGCCAGGCTGTGGGGACCCTCTGCTTCTTCACTCAGCATGAATTCGAAGGATAACTAAGTAAATGGGACTGGGATGGCCCAAAGAAGGTTCAGCTTCTACAAACCATGTACTACATGTTTGCTGGGCATGTGTTTATTAAATTTCTTGGAACAAGAAATCTAGGAAGAAGGTTAGGCAGACCATGACGGCTTGGTTTTTCATTTATTCCCAATGAGTGCTGGACGAGTGGGCAGGGGACGAAGGGACAAGCAATGGGAGGCAAAGGACCATGCATGGGCATAGCACCCATGGAATGGTGGGGTGGAATCCTGTCCACTCACCAGGGATGGACGATGATGGTGGGATTTGGGAAGCTCCGTACGTTCAGAGAGACCATCCTGCCACCAGGAGACCCGAAGGCACGTTAGCCCTTAGCTGCCAGGCAGCCTGGGACCCCATTTTGGCTTTGCCCAGTACCTGGATGTCAGCTCCTGGCCGTGCTAACAAGTGGTTTCCTCATTTGTTCAGTGATTGTGACTGATACTTCAGGGTAGAGAGACGGACAAGCATTTACAAGTTTGGCAAAAGATAATGTGGTTCATTACCTCTGCCCTTCTCAAGGCGACTGAGATGTGGACATTAAAGGGCTTGAAAAGTAAAAGGGATGAAGGGTAATTCCTAAGCTTCAGTAATAGCCTATGGCTGTTAAGAATACATGAGATGCTACATATAATGATATGCATTCAATAAATGTTACTTCTAATAATAATTGGTCTATTAATATTATTGCTGTAGATCATTTTTGTAGCTTCCCATGAACTTGTCTTTCTAGCTAATCAGTATCATTTTAAAGTCTGGGGCTCACTGTACAAGTGTGACACCAGCTTCACTCTTACATGGTTTAGGGACACAACGTTCAAAACACAGCTGAAGGGATGGCCTGTGGGCTTCTATGGAAACACGGAGAGAGATGCCACCACGCAACGAGCAGTGCTCAAGAACAAAGGAATACTGAACAGGCTTCTCTTCCCAGCACCTGCATGTGACTCAGCACCTGAGAAGCTACGGACCTGGGCCCCTGCCTGGATTTAAAATCAATTCAGACACAAGTACTCCTTCAAGATGCTTACAATGCAGTTAAGGAGATGAGACATGTTCACAAAACCGCAATATTCAGTATTATAAAGAAAATGGAGCTAATGGCCAAAGAGGGAAAGTGCTATGAGGGAGTCACAGAGGGAACAATTAGTTTGGCTGAGTGTGTTCACGGAGAAGGTAGTGTTTGAGTTAAGCAGAGGCTTGAGCATGTGCTCTCACTATTCCAGAACACGTAACATACATAAGCATTGAATTGGATCTACTTAGGTTACAGAATCACCAGTGTCTGGATGACTGGGAAGATGCCATTAATTAGAAAAGAGAAAAAGAAGAGAAATGAAAGAACAGATTGATGAGTTCACCTGGGGACAGGGGGAAGTACTTGTCATTCAGGTTGACATCCAGGGGTAGACTGCTGAACCAAAGTGAAAAGAAAAAGCAGAGTGTGGGGACGCAATGGTGAGAGATGATGGCATATTGAGAGGATGACAATTCCAGGAGACAGAGCGAAGAAGATTAGAACCACACTTTGGGAAACATGTACATTTAGGAGGCAGGGGGACAAGCTAAAGGATAAGACTGGCTAGAAATAGTGTCTTAAGGGCAGAATCATATCAAGGGTAGAGTTTACAAAAGAAGGATACGTGCATTTGTTTCACAAATATTTATGGAATGCCAGCATGGCTGAAAGTAACACAGTTCTTATCCTCAATTGTTACTCCATGCCTAACATCAAGAAAATCAAATGCATTGGAGAAAATGAGTTGGGAACGGGCCATTGATCTAGGCTAATAGTAGGTTCTTGATGGGACCAGTGAAAAAAAGGAATCCCCTTCTGGAGGCATCTGAGCTCTACGGGGACAGGTTAGCATGGAAAGAAGAGAATGAGTAGGACAGCTCCAGAGAGACTTCCAGAAAGGCTGGTCCCGGTGGAATAGGACTATGACAGCCTGAGGGCGTTGGTGTGTTGAGATTTGGAAATTACCTTAAAGTGAGAGAGCCCACACGTTAACCAAGTACAAACAAACAAGGCCTCAGGACCTTGAGACCATGGAAGAAAACAAACCCCCAACCTGACAGTGGTAAGAAATGTCACAGGGGCCACCTGTGCATGGACCATCACAATGTGCCCCCAATCTTTTGTCATCTTTAGCAGAAGAAACCATTCTAGGGCATTAGAGTAACAGTAAGAAAAACAGTTTACGTAAGATTTTTCTCCCTGAAAAACTCAGATAAAAAAACAAAAACTGCTTTCTGCAAAAATACATGTTTACCTTCCAGCTTTATAAAATCCAACACTAAATTGGTCTAGAGCCATTTGGGAATCCTTATGTTTCTTAGGTTTTGGTAAATAGCATTTGGAGAAGTCAACAGGGAAGAAGCGAACACTGCCTGTGATCAGAAGGGACAGGGAGGGAGATATGTCTGCTCCTTAACAATAAAAGAAATACCTGTCATCCAGACTTAAGGAGTACACATTGACAACAAGAAAGTTATAAAGAGAACTAAAGCAGAAAACATTATAATGGAATTATATTTATATTCCATGCTTTCAGTGATGTTAGAGAATAAGCCAGTCCCCGTCTCTAAGCCCTGCTCAGAAGCACATGTTGACCTAGCTGACTCATCTCCACTTGCTCCTCCCCCAAACCAGGACATGAACCTTGGTGCCACACAGACATGAGCTTGGAAGTGGCCACGCCACCTAGGTTTGAGCCATGTCCGTACCTCTCAACCCTCACAGTTATCAAGTCTTGATGATGAGACTAACTGAATGTTCTAATTCTCCTTCAAGGTATGGCAACTCAGGAGAATCAGTCTGAGTTTAAATGAGTGCTTCCCAAACGTTAACCTGTACCAGAATCACCAGTAGGTCAGGGGTGTGGCCCAAGAACTTGTTCTGATGAAAGCATTCTGAGTAGCTTGGCTTAGAGTTGGCCCCCAACCCATCCCCATCTGCACTGAGTCAGCCTGTGTGCAGAAGGAGACTCATCCTTACTGAGCAGACGTTCCGAATCCCAGTGTCGCTACTGCCCATCTCCGCTTTCCCCACTACACAGCCCTCCTTGTCCTGCCTTGTCTTCAAGATTGAGCCCCTTGGAGATGACCCCAGTCTGTAGAATGAGGGTTTGTCTTGCCATTTCCAAAACTGGGATCCTGATTGCTGGCCACCTGTGCATGGAGCAACCTCACAATTTGGTCAGTCCCTCAAGAAAACCCCATGTGATCATGGCGTCTGCTCTCACCCCCATGATTGCTCTTACTACTACCAGTGCTTCAGTTCTACCAAAACTACTTTTGCCGTCATCAGTGCCAAAGTCACCACCACACCCCTTCTCCCTGCCAACAGTTGCTGAGGTTGGGGCATGCTGCTAGCTAGGAAGGCACGGGTTGTGATAGCTGGGACAAGAAAATAGCACGTATAGCATGTTTCAAGCAAAAACAAAACAAAAAACGCCTGTCTCAAAGCTCATGTCCCTCAGAGTGTGGTCCCTCCCTGGGAACCCCCTGAGAGCTTGTGGAAATGCAGGTTCTCAAGCCCACCCTAAGAGTTTCTAATTTAGTGGGCATTAGTGGGGTTGACCAGCACTCCAGGTGATTCTCACACAACCCCAAAACTTCTTAAAATCACTGGCTGATGTTTTTTATTGCTTTATACTGTGGTAAAATATACTTAACCTAAAATTTACCATTTTGATCAGTATACAATTCAGGGACATTGCTACATTCACATGTGGTGCCACCATAACCACTGTCTAGTGCCAGAAGTTTTTCACTACTCCGAAGGTAAACCCTGCACCCAGTAAGCTGTCAGTTTCCATTTCCTGCCTCCCCCAGCCCCTGGTAACCAGTAATCTGATTTCTGTCTTTATGAAGAATCACATAATATGTGGCTTTTATGTCTGTAAGCCCTAGTCAACTGTGAAGGTGGAAGGGAGAGGTGAAGTGAGTTTTTTGGTGTGAATTTAAACCCCTAGGCCTTGGTGAAGATCCAATTCCATATTCTGTTGCCAGTTAGCTTTTCTGAACCCCATTTTGGTTATGTGGTTGACTGGAAGCTTATTCCGAAAGCTCCTCCAGATTCAGTGAAGGCAGTTCTGACTTCTCCGAGGGGAGGGCCCAGACCTTGCATCTGTGTTCACCCCCTCCCTCAGCTCCCTGGCTCCCTGATGGGAATTTCCAGATTGGGACCTGAAGGTAGCTTAGGGAACAGCGTGTTGTTCAACACAGAATTTTAGCACAGACATTAGTCATGATACTCCATACTTCTGCAGTGTCCTTTTTAATGAGATAAATAAAATATTCAATATTGTATACATGTGAGAATCAGTGATGTCATATAAAGAACACAAAAATTGACTTAAAACACCTTGATTTTCAGGTATCCCCAAGAATATCTTTATGCTTAAAATAACCAACAAACCAAATGTATGAAAGTAGCCATACAAAGGCCAATAATACATTTTTTAAAATTATGTTTTACTCAGACAGAAAAAGACAAGTACTGTATGGTATCTCCTAGGTGTGGGATCTAAAAATGTTAAACCTGTAAAACACAAAGAGTAAAATGGTGGTTGCCACGGGCTGGGGTGCGGTGGGGTGGGGAATAAGATTGATGGTGTTTAAGGGAACAAACTTATAGCGAGTAGTAAATAAGCCACAGAGATGTAATGCACAGTGTAATGAATACAGACAATAATATTGTACTATAGAGATGATCTCCGACTTACACACTGGTTCAACTTACAATTTTTCAGCTTTCGATGGTGCAAAAATGATATGCATTCAGTCGAGACCGTAGTTTGAATTTTGAATTTTGACCTTCTCCTGGGCTTGTGATACGCCGGACGATACCCTCCCGCGAGGCCGGGCGGGGCAGTGAGCCCCGCTCCCAGCCTGCCCTGCGGCCGCCGGGCACACATCCGGGACTCTGCAGGGCACACATCCGGGACTCTGCAGTGCGCGGGGTCGCCAGCGTGCTTTCGGCTGTTGTGTTCCGAGCGTGTTTAGGGCAGGCTGGGCTGCGCTGTGCCGTTCAGTGGGTTGGGTGTATTGAATGCAGTTTTGACTGAGGATATTTTCAACTTAAAATAGATTTATCAGGATGTCAGTCCATCGTAAGTAGAGGAACCTCTGTAACTATATAATCACTGCATCAGCAATCATACTACAATACATAAATGTGTCAAAGTGACACCCTGAATACCTTACACAGTGTTACTTGTCAGATTTATTCAATTAAGAAATTTAAATTCAAAAAAATTATCTTTTAAAATTAAAAAAGGGAAGGTGGAGAAACCTGATTGGATATCCTCGTCATGCAACATCTGAGTTTCTCATCTGTCAAATGAACATAGAAAATTTCAGAAATGAATCCAAGTTTTGTGGGACCTGAAGTTTATACAATTTTGAGAATCTTCTTTAAGAGAAAGAAAAATCTCTCTTCTGTAAATTTTTCAAAAACAAATGCACATGTGCACGACTGTCAGCCCCTCCCCCCACACTCCCTGCGGGCCTCCAGGGGCCCCAAAGCACAAGCTTCCTTATTAGCTTCATGGCCGGTGTACCCTGGTGAGGCTGACTTTCCAGATGCAAAGTTCTTTTTCTTTTTTTTTTTTGCTAATAATCACTACTTTTCAAACATTTTAAACACTATGCCCATCTGTATCTATAATGAAATATTTATATCCCAAAATTGCTAACCAAGCTGACTAAAAATGTCAGCTAATCATGAAATGCTTCGAAACACTATCCAGATTAGTTCCCCTTTCATATTTAACCAGAAGGTAATCTACCTTGCAAATTCATAACATCCCACAATTTTTGTTTTAACATTTACTGAGTCCTAATTAAGTGTCACTTACTGTTGTTACCACTTTACCTATATCAACTTTTTTTACCCTCATAACGGCTTTGTGAGATAAGGGGCAGTATTAGTCCCATTTTATGGATGAGAAAACTGAGGCATAGAGACGGGAAGTACCTTGCTAAAAATTACATAGCTAGTAAGTAACATGCCCACATCCTAGATATTCTACTGGATTCTAGTGGATACGATTCCCATGGAATCTGAAGCTGTTCATCTGCTCGTGTGGAACTGCGCCTCGCACACTGGGAGTCCAAGCCAGACCCACGTTTCTCCTGGAACTGGCTCTCTCTATAACTCTGAGGCACCACACTTTTGCTCTGGGCTTGGCACATGCATCTACCTTTCTAGGCAGTCGTCCTCTGACAGGGGTCGGCCCTTTCCAGAGAAGAAGCCCACTGCTGATGGAGGGGCTCAAAAGGGATAGGCATCCCTTTTGAAAATGCTGGGCTTCCAACTTCTCCAGTGTCACCAAAGTCTGAAGGGACAGCAGGTACACAGCACAGTTCCACCTCCACTGCATGGGCCTGTCAGCTCTGAATTCTGGCCTTAAGAACATAAATGGAAAGGAAGTAAACGTGAAAATGCAGGCTGAAATAACATGGAAGGCAGCTACAGTACAAATTTTATTCTTGAGCATCTCTCAGCGATGTGGATTAAATAGTGCATTTTCAAACTATGGGAACAAAAAAGGCAAGAACAAGAAACTTCAGGAAAAATGGGGGAGATTAAAAAGGGATGTTTTTGCCATGTATGAAAGCATTTTAAAAGCAAGATCAAAGCAAGGACAAAAGAAAGCAAAAGACGAAAAGAAGCAAGAAAAGAGATGTGAGGTACAATACCAAAGTGTTAAACTAAATATATCACACAGAGTCATGCATTCATAAGAGACGCTTTGAAAAGAAAAGCCATCTCTGCTTTCAATTCCTTTGTTAAATTCCTGTCTCCCACTGCTTCCATTTAAATTTCACCTTTAAAAAAATAGATATAAGTAGCCCAAACCAACAGGAAAACATCATTATGCCTATCGGTGATGCCTCCAACTTGTTGCCCCAAATTACAGGAGCATTCTCCTATCTTGCCCCATCAAAAGGCAGTTGAAAGTCTGGTATTTGCAGCTCATTCTAATAATAACGTGTGAATTTAAGCGATAAAATTTGCCTACAGGCTGCAGTGTGTTTTTCTTTCATCATGTTTCTTATTTACTGCGATATTGATTCTGAATGCTGTGAAGCTGGCAAACCTCTTGAAATAGCAAAAGTCACAGTCATTAAGTGGCAGAGGGGGGAGAGCAAAACAGCACACAGACCATGAAGTCCTGGGGAGAAAAGGGTCACATCTTGATGCTTGGTTACTTCCGGTTTTCTTTAAACACAGTTGGCAGCCAGAAATGGAATAACTAGAGCAAGGCATCTGCTCAGCCTACCCTTCTCAAGCATTGGGGGCCTCTGTATTCAGAACCAGGAATTCTCCAAGGTCAAAGGCAGAAGGGAGCCTATGCACAAGGAAAACACTAATGCATGCTCACTAAAAATGATGCATGTTAAATTGTTCTATAAATAGCAGCTTTTATTAGGGCCCAAAAGGCTTGCAGAACCTAACATGTGTCTTCCAAACCAGAAGACTATCAAGATAGGTAACAGCCAGTCACATTGGCAGCGACCAGTCAGAACCCACGTGGGCGGGAGCCACCCGGGACGTGCTGGCTGAACAGCAGCTCTGCTACTATCAACCCATCATCACCCCCCACCCCCCGGCATTCCCACACATCACACTCATTTGGACTAAATACCTGCAAAAATACGACTGATTTTAGGTGCACAGAGAGTGCACAGGGCAGGAACTGTTTGGTCTAGAAAAAGATGGAAGTGGAACGGTCTCACGGAGGAAGGGTGCCACGGGGACAGGTGCATTGTATGCTCTTACAGTGAGCTGGGCATACCTGGGGAGGCAGGGACACACCTGGTCAGGAGCATTCACTTTGAGCTGCTGGATGACATCAGGGGAAATAGCTAATATGGATAATAATGGTCCCTACCCATTAGGGCTGTTGGGTATTTAAGTAAGATACCGCATGCTAAGTGCTTAGCTCAAGGTCTGGCACATAGCAAGTACTCAATAACGGTTAAAATTATTACTCATTTTTATCATGTGTATAGTTTTGCACAGGTGAAGGGAGAGTAGACATGTCTTGGAAGCAAAGAGATGAATCTGGTAAGGGTGCAGGGAAAGGAGTCAGTGGTCAACTGGAAGGGAGGGGGATGCACCATAGGAAGGGACGCTTGTGGGGGGACAGGCGGGGGTGCATGGAAGGCCCGGTTCCAGGACTGGGGCTACTGAGCTGGAGCCTCAATTCTTGGAAATTCTGGCTATGCTACCACGGGTAAGGCATTTGCCTCTCCGAACTTCATCATTTTTTATAAAAATGGATATCAATGGTCCTCTCCCAGTATCAGAGGGTGTGCTCAAGACACAAAGACATGTGATCAGTTAGCAAAGGTGAGGGGATGGCTTGTCATGTCATCTTTGCAGTTGTGTCGAGCCCTCAGGTGTTCCTGGATGTCCTGCAGGGGTAATTAGTCACCAGGCACCACTGAGGCCAAACAGCTCACTGTGCCCCAGGTAGGTAAGAGAAGAAGGAAAGGAGTGGCCAGGCAAGACTCCTGATTCTGAAGGCAGCCATCAGAGGGTTTGCTCTAGGCTGTGTCCCGGTCTCTGGCACAGGCCCTCCCAGACCCATACAACAGCCTAAGGCCAAAGTGCCTCTGGCCAGAGAGCCACCCAGAGCTCACAGCTAGTGATCTAGAGACACTCATGTCAATGTCACCTCACTTTTCCAATAAAATCAGATCAAAATTGGGAGGCTGCTCTTCTGGGAACAAAGGTGAAAATGGCCACACCTGGCCTTCCTAACAACTACTTCCACCAACCCCCAGACTTCCTGGCTCCATGTCTCCGTCTCACACTATCAGCATGGCTGACCCCCATCCCTCCTGCTCAGAGGAGGCTGGCTGATCACTTACCATTGTCAGAGAACAGCAGAGACCTGCCTGTTCCCACTGTCCCTTCCCAGCCCTGTGGCCCAGGGCCAGCCCTCCATCTCTGACTGGGACTCTCTGACCTCTAATCCTCCCATCAAGCCCTACATATTGATCCCATCTGCACACTTCCTTGACATGCCCCAAGCATCTCTGCCTCGAGATCTGGATTCCTGTACTTTCCTCCACTGTCATTTCCTTTCATTTCCACATGTCAAAATTCTGTCTCTCTTGGTCTAACTCAAGGGTCACCTCCTTTTGGTCATTTGTTCCATTATTTCATCCTTCACAAAGGCCTCATTTGTTTCCCCACCTTGTGGAAATACCACATACAGATCTCACAGGTGTTATCACATTAGCAGTCCACGGAGTGCTCTGCACCCAGCCCCTCCCTTTCTGGAGCTTTGCCCCACGGTTATTAGGGTGTGGTGGTTCTGGGCATGACCCTGCCTTCTTGGCCACAGTTGACCAATCTGACGAAGGGCATGGGACCTAGACTAGAGCACTATTTCCCGTCCCTGGGATTCCCCTAGAGAGATGGTCCTGTCCTCTCCAACAGCTGAAGCTGCAATTACAACATCAACTTTGGGTCATCTCCACAGCCATATTTCACTCCAGACGGCTTGGAGAACTGGAGGTGGCTGGTCTGCACCAGCCGACAGTGGAAGGAAGGTCTGAGACACTGGAAACACAGGACAGAGGACCCTGGCCATGTTTGAGCATCTGGGTCTGACTTTCCCTTGGCATTCTTATATTGTTGAGTTCCAACCTAATGGGCAGCCAAAGTCTGATCACAGGGCAAAACTTTCAACACACTTTTTGGATCACCGCTGGAATACAACCCATTCCTCTTGGCACCATGGTCTCCAACGACAAAATGAAAACTTTTCCTCCACTGGAGGCTCGGCTGGAAAATTAAAAATTAGTCAGATTTATATATTTTTTAGAGGGGATGCCACATAAATGGAATGAATGACCCCAAAAATTCACTTAAACATGCATTTACCATAACTCAAGCAATTGTACACTTGGGAATTTATCTCAGAGAAATGAAAATTTATTTTCACACAAACATCTGTGCACAAATGTTCTTAGCAACTTTATTTGTAAAAACCCCAAACTGAAACACCCAAATGTTTCAATAAGCAAAGGGTTAGACAAACTGGTAAACCCACACCATGGAATATTAAGCAGAAATAAGGAGGACGGACCCTGTACACAGCAGCCTGGATTGGTCTTAAGACACTTATGCTGAGTGTAAGAAGCCAATGACAAAGTTTATGTACCGTATGTTTCAATTTATAGAACATTCTTGAAATAACAAAAGCATAGAGATAGCGAACAGATTAGGGTTGTCAGGGGTCAGAGACGGGGGTGGGGCTGGGTGTGGTTATGAAAGAACAGCAGGGGAGCTCTGTGGTGGTGGGACAGTTCTGTACTCAGTTGTGGTGGTGGTGACTGGGACCTACAGATCTGATAAAATTGTACAGCACTACCTACCTACACACACATTACACACACCATACACATGCTCATCAGAACTATCCACCTACACACACAAGTTCATCAGAACTATCCATCTACACACACGTTCATCAGAACTACCCACCTACACACACACTTTCATCAGAGCTACCCACCTACACACACACATTCATCAGAACTACCCACCTACACACACACGTTCATCAGAACTACCCACCTACACACACGTTCATCAGAACTATCCACCTACACACACGTTCATCAGAACTATCCATCTACACACACATGTTCATCAGAACTACCTACCTACACACACACGTTCATCAGAGCTACCCACCTACACACACATGTTCATCAGAACTACCCTCCTACACACACACGTTCATCAGAACTATCCATCTACACACACATGCTCATCAGAACTATCCATCTACACACACATGTTCATCAGAACTACCCTCCTACACACACACGTTCATCAGAACTATCCATCTACACACACGTTCATCAGAACTATCCACCTACACACACACGTTCATCAGAACTATCCACCTACACACATTCATCAGAACTACCCATCTACACACACGTTCATCAGAACTATCCATCTACACACACATGTTCATCAGAACTACCAACCTACACACACACTTTCATCAGAACTACCCACCTACACACACAAGTTCATCAGAACTATCCACCTACACACACATTCATCAGAACTATCCACCTACACACACATTCATCAGAACTACCCATCTACACACACACGTTCATCAGAACTACCCACCTACACACACACGTTCATCAGAGCTATCCATCTACACACACACGCTCATCAGAACTATCCATCTACACACACATGTTCATCAGAACTACCAACCTACACACACACTTTCATCAGAACTACCCACCTACACACACAAGTTCATCAGAACTATCCACCTACACACACAAGTTCATCAGAACTATCCATCTACACACACGTTCATCAGAACTACCCACCTACACACACACTTTCATCAGAGCTACCCACCTACACACACACGTTCATCAGAGCTACCCACCTACACACACACGTTCATCAGAACTACACACCTACACACACACGTTCATCAGAACTATCCACCTACACACACACGTTCATCAGAACTATCCACCTACACACATTCATCAGAACTACCCATCTACACACACGTTCATCAGAACTGTCCATCTACACACACATATTCATCAGAACTACCTACCTATACACACACGTTCATCAGAGCTACCCACCTACACACACACTTTCATCAGAACTACCCACCTACACACACACGTTCATCAGAACTATCCACCTACACACACAAACCACACACACGTTCATCAGAACTATCCACCTACACACACGTTCATCAGAGCTACCCACCTACACACACACGTTCATCAGAGCTATCCATCTACACACACACGCTCATCAGAACTATCCATCTACACACACATGTTCATCAGAACTACCTACCTACACACACACGTTCATCAGAGCTACCCACCTACACACACATGTTCATCAGAACTACCCTCCTACACACACACGTTCATCAGAACTATCCATCTACACACACATGCTCATCAGAACTATCCATCTACACACACATGTTCATCAGAACTACCTACCTACACACACACGTTCATCAGAGCTACCCACCTACACATACATGTTCATCAGAACTACACACCTACACACACACGTTCATCAGAGCTACCCACCTACACACACATGTTCATCAGAACTACGCACCTACACACACATGTTCATCAGAACTACCCACCTACACATACACACAAATTCGTGTTAAACTAGTGAGGTGGGAGTCAGTTCCATAGATTGACCAAAATCAGTTTCCTGGTTGTGATAATGTACTAGAGTTTTACAAGGTGTTACTGTTGGAGAAGGCTGAGTGAAGAATACATGAGACCTCTTGTACATTGTGCAACTTCTTGTGAATTTACAATTAATCAAACCTTGTTAAAATCAAAATAACAAGACTTTTTTGATTGTTAGTTTTTTAAAGGCAGTTAGTTAGCCTTTAACTATGAAGCTTTAGCTGGGGTTCTCACATTATCTCTGTGTAAAGACATACACTCTCCTACTTACCCTCTCCTTTCTATGGCCTAAAAATACACAAGAAGAAATGTAAATGCAAAATCCAGTTGTGATTACAGACCCACAGAGCAAATGCTGTCACATTACAGAGATCTGGTTGGGGACAAAAACAAGTATTATTTCTGATTAGGAAGGCTCTTTACAGGCAGGGGAAGGCAGGTGGTGTTCAAATAAGGAAGCCTGGCCCTGCATGGAAATGTGTGATAACGAGGTGTCTCTTGGCTACTCCACTTGGAGCCTGAACAACACAGGAAAATGTTATCTTCCAGAAACATATGACTCTTCCTATCTCTTCAATTATAAACCAAGAAGAAAAGCAAACAATGCCAGTGTGCTTCCTCCACAACCCCTTTTGGAAGTCCAGAGGGTATATCCTTCCACTGAAAAAGTTTCCTAACTTGAGCTATCCTGCTTACAACCTTCGAGCACACCAACCAAGAGAGCAGCTTCATCGGCTGAGCTGGCTCCACAGGGAAACGCTAGTGACCAGGTATCCAGCTGTCCAGGTCACGAAGAGCCTTGCGGGATCATTATTGGAAACAGGCATTTTTTGAGTTCTAAACCAACATAACTATAGAGTAGAAGCCAAAATATGTACAATAATGCCAAATGTATGACTCCCAGGACGGAGTCAGAGAAAGTAGAAAAAAATAAATAGCTTTGCACTTGTGCAGTTGAACTTAACCTGTTCAGCAATCACTATACACAGCAGAGCGCAGGTCCTGGGGACACAGCAGAGAGGGAGCCATGGTTCTTGCCCTCAGAGATCTTACAGTTTAGAGATGGGCAAGTATGCCAATGTAAGACAGCATGCCAACTGCTGTGGCACACTACACACTGGTGCCCGGGAGCAGAGGCAAAGGGCCACCAACCTGGCTGCAGCTGATAAATTGGGAAAGGCTTCCCACGGGGTGAGGCAGAAGCAGAGAGATGAGCTAGCGAATCAGATGATACCCTGAGCACATTGAACAGCTACACCGTCCAGTGTACTGCCAGGATTTGAACTACAGGCGTTTCCAAGAATTATCTCTCCACCTCATGATTTACACCCTGCACAAAAGCCATTGTGATTAATTTGCTCAAGATCAGGAAAGGTTAGTCCTTGGCCCAGACCACACAGGATTTGATTCCACATTTTCTTCCATATGCTATTGCTTAAGGACAACACAGTAATGAGGTAAGTTTTTAAAACAGTAGTTAAAAACATTGATAAGACTTATCTTAAAAAGTACTGAGGATTATAATAGAAGAAATGAAGAAGACTCTATTAGTTTAAGTGAAACTTGGAGGATGCAGTTGCTCCTTAGGTGAAGGCGCGCCAAACTTCCACAGGAATATCCAAATTAGTGAACTTGATCCCTGGCCCAAACCCACCACTCCTGCCACATTCCTTTCTTAACGAATGACACCAAAACCCACCCTGTCACCGGAACCAGGACCCTGGGCATCTCCTTTGACTCCTCCCTCCTCTTCACCCTCTTTCATAACCAAGCAGTCCTCATGTGATTCAACCTCAGTGTCTACAAATCTAAAACACTATAGGAAAACCAGAAATTTCAAATCAGTGGTTAAAGGATCGATTATTAAATACATTGCGATAACCAGACTTTGAGACAAGAGTCTCTATGGTAAAACTCTCATACCGTAATGTAAAAATATTTAATCTATTTGGAATTTATTTTGAAAAGAAGTATTTGTCTATGAGAAAACATACATGAGTATTTGTGCCATCTAGGGATAATGAATTACTTTGTCAGGACATCTCAAAAGAAAAAAACTGATTTGATTATATAAAAATGTAAAATTTATGTTTGTCAAAAAATAATGCAAATTAAAGTGAAAAGCACAAGTTGAGAGAAATACCTGTAAAAAGGAGTTTAATATGTACAAAGCTTTTTTTTAATCAATAAGATTAAAGATTAATACTTCAATAGAAAAAAGGAATAAGTGGTCCATCAATGGGCAAATCCCTACAAAGAGAAACACAGTCAAACACATGAAAAAGTGTTCATTATCACTAATAGTAAAAAACGCAAGAAAGGAACAAGACAAATGAAGAAGCAAAAACTCATAGACACAGACAATAGTTTAGTGGTTACCAGAGGGTAAGGGGGGTGGGGGGTGGTAGATGAGGGTAAAGAGGATCAAATATCTGGTGAGGGAAGGCGAACTGACTCTGGGTGGAGAACACACAATGTGATATACAGATGATGTATTACAGAATTGTACACCTGAAATCTATGTAACTTTACTAACAATTGTCACCCCAATAAACTTTAATTTAAAAAAATGCAGATTTAAAAATGATACATCATTTTTCAGTCATCAGAACATCAAAGATGACAACGGTTAATAAGATTCAGGGTTGGTGAAGATAGAGGAAAAGACACATTCACACATTTTTCATGGGACAGTATCTGGCGAGCAATTTATCAATTCATATTAAAAGTTCTTAAAAATGAATATGCAACTTTCAGGATGAGATGACGAATTTAACTCATGAATCTGACATCGTCCTCTAGTCAAAACATACTGAAAACTACAGTAAAGGGATTTTCAAAAAAATAAAATAAACCCATAACCGTCCAGGTCAGGGAAAACACAAGAGATAACGACCGCAACACTGGGGAAGCTGGAAAGCAGACTCACAGGGTAAGCACAGCGACAGGTGTGTCAGATGTCTCTGCTGTCAAAACCAGTAAGCCCAACC
This sequence comes from Rhinolophus ferrumequinum, assembly GCF_004115265.2. Taxonomy (NCBI): domain Eukaryota; kingdom Metazoa; phylum Chordata; class Mammalia; order Chiroptera; family Rhinolophidae; genus Rhinolophus; species Rhinolophus ferrumequinum. The sequence goes on along the minus strand of NC_046290.1, from coordinate 97,767,225 downwards.
TAAACTCTCAGAGTGTGTGTGTGTATGTGTGTGCAAAATACATAATATGAAGTTTTCCATTTTAATTATTTTTAAGTGTACAGTTTAATGGTATTAACTACACCCACATTGTTGGACAACCGTCTCCAGAACTTTTCCATCTTCCCAAACTGAACCTCTGTGCCCATTCAACAATAACTCTCCATTTCCCCTGGCCAAGCCCCTGGGGCTACCTAGTCACTTTTTAAAAGGTAATCATGAGCAGTCAGCATAATCCTGGGCACTGAAGGAAAGCGTGCAGCATTGGAGATATAAAGTAAATAATATAAAGAAAAAAGCAACTTGTGGAAACGGAATATGAAGGGAGAAAAACTAAAACACAAACTTAAACATTATTAATATCCTCCAAGGGATAAGAAAATATATTGCTTCTATTAAATAAAAATAATATGCTATAAAAAGGAACTTTCAGAGAATAAAAATGAGCACTTGGAAGTAAAACCATGATAGCAGAAATAAAAATCATACTAAATAGAAGGGAAGGAAGATAAAACGAAAGAAAGCAAACAAAGCAGAACAAAATGGTAAGATAGCCGAGGAAAGAAAAGCAGGGGTGGAATAATGGGAGGGGCTAAAAGAGAGAAAAGAGAAATAATGCGGTGGAATTATCAGTTAAATATTCCAAGAAGTTTCCCCAAAACTGATAGACAGCAGATTCCAGACTGAAGCTACTAAATGTCCAGCCCAGTGGTTGAAAATTGATCCACCCCAGGGCTCATCATGGTGAATTTCAAAACTTTGGGGACAACTTGACGATTCCACAGGCTTCCAGAAAGGAAAAAAAGTAATAGATCAGGAATTTGAATGCCTTTGCTTCTTTTTAAAATACACCGAAAGACAAAAGATAATGGAGGAAAACCATCAAAATTCTGAAAGAAGGTTATACCTAACCCAACCAGGCATCATTCACATAGAAGGTTAGAATAAAGCTTTCTTCAGACATGGATGATCGCAAAAGATTTGTATCTTCCTCCAGTCTTTCTTAAGAGGCTCCTAGTTGTGCATTTTACCAAAATAAGCAGGTAAACCAAAAAAGAGAAAGGCATGGAGTCCAGCATACAAGGGTGCCCGGAGACGCCCAGGAGTGTGCTACAGAGTACGGGTATGATGTACGGGTACGGTGGCAACATGCCCGTCGCAGAGCAGGGTGACCGAGGCACACACACTGAGGGTTCCAGGTACTAGCTCTCTGGGAACTTACTGCCCTTTAAGCTGAGGATAGATTCTCTGAAAGAGACAAGAACTTTTAATATGAATTGATAATTTGTTCTCCAGATACGTGGTACCAACCCACCAAAAGTATATGAGTGTGTCTTTTGCTCTGTATCCTCACCAACACTAAATCTTATTAATCGTTGTCATCTTTGCTGTTCTGATGACTGAAATGATGTCCGAATGAGGAGAGATTGTCCCCTTTCTTCCCTATAAGTGAATGTTCTCAACAAAGGCTGATGAAGTGTGAGCTCTCTCTACCTGCCTGCTGCCTGGATCAGCAGAGAACGTTCATTGCATCCCTCAGATGTGGTCTGCTCTGACTTCCTCCAGGGGTAGGCAGTCTGCCTTGACGAGGTCAGAGGCAGAAATCACAGAGCAGCCATTCCGTAGTCCAGATTTATGCCATATGCCCAGGACCTCGCTCACGTAGTAGCCATGCCCCCGCATGAATGAGCGCTGTGCTTCTCTAAGCTGTCTCATGACTTAGCCATCTTTTCCAGAGAGGCTGTTGTAAACTCTTACGAAAGCACATGGGTCAATGCTCTCGTTCCTGACATGGCGGAATAACAAGCATTTATCAATAAGTACAGTTTAAGTATTAGGTGGGTGCAAAAGTAATTGTGGTTTTAAAGGTTAAAAATAATTGCAAAAACCACAATTACTTTTGTACCAACCTACTAATAGAAGAGCCAGGGAAGCTAAACCCCAGCAAAATAAAAAAAAATTGGAAAGTAAGAAATAAAATTATCACCATTTGAAGATGAAATGACACTATATATAGGAAGCTCTAAAGAACATACAAACACATACTCACACACATGCACAACACTATTAGAGCTAATAAACAAATTTAGAAAAATAGAAGGATACAAGATCAATATACAAAAATCAGCTACATTTGTATACACTAGCAATGAAAAGTCCGAAAATGAAATTAAAATTAATTCCGTTTAAAATAGCATCAAAAACCTAAATATTTAATAATGAATTTAACCAAAGAAGAGTAAGATTTATATTGAAAACTATAAAACATTGTTGAAAGAGGTTAAACAAGACCTGTATAAATATAAAGACACCCTATGATTAGGAATTGGAATTAGTGTTAATATTGTTAAGTTGACAATATTCCTCAAATTGACCTTTAGACTTAATGCAATCCCTCACAAAATTCCAACTGCCTTTTTGCAGAAGTGAACAAGCTGGTCCTAAAATTCACAGGTCAATATACAGAACCCAGATAGATGAAACAACTTGGAAAAGAAGAACAAGGTTGGGAGACTCACAATTCCTGATTTTAAAACTGACTACAAAGGACCAGTTATCAAGACTGTCTGGTACTGGCATGAAGATAGAGACATCGATCAGTTAAACAGGATTTACAGTCCAGAAATAAGCCCTCACATTTCAGTCAGTTGATATTTAACAAAGGTGCCAGGACCAATCAATCGGGAAAGAATAAGCTTTTCAACAAATAGTAATGAGACAACTGAATACCTTCATGGGAAAAAAATGAATTTGGATCCCTAACTCAAACCACATACAAACATTAAATCACAATCAATAAAAACCTACATGTAGGAGCTAAAACTATAAAACTCTTAGAAGAAAACATAGGTGTAAATCTTTGTGCCCTTGGATTAGGCAACAGTTTCTTAGATATGATACCAAAAGCTCAAGCATCCAAGGAAAAAATAGATAAACTGAACTTCACTATAATTAAAAATGTTTTAACATCAAAGGACATTATCAGGAAAGTAAAAAGACAACCCACAGAATGGGAGAAAATAGTTGCAGATGCATTTACAAAAAAAAAAAAAAATACTTACAGAATATATTTGATAAGAATGCATACCCAGAATATATAAAGAACAATTACAACTCAAAAATTAGAGACAAATAACCCATTTTCAAAATGGGCAACAGATTTAAATAGACATTTCTCCAAATAAGATAGACTAATGGCAAATAAACATGAAAAGATGCTCAAAATGATTAGTCATTAGGGAAATGCAAATAAAACCAGAAGATACCACGAACTAGGCTGGCTCTAATTTAAAGAAGATGGAAAAGAACCAATTTTGGTCAGAAATGTGAAGAAATTGGAACCTTCATACTTTGCTTGTAGGAATGTAAAAAGGTGCAGGTGCTGTGAAAAACAGTCTGGTTGTGGAAAACAGTCTGATTGTTTCTCAAAATATTAGCCATAGCATTATCATATGGCCCAGCAATTTCACTCCTAGATATACACCCAAGAAAACTGAGAACATGTCCACATAAAAACTTATGCATGGATGTTCACAGCAGTATTATTCCTAATAGTCAAAAAGTGGGAAAAACCCAAATGTCCATCAACTGATGAACGGATAAAGAAGATGTGGTGTATCTCTATAATGAAATATTATTTGGCAATAAAAAGGAATGAAGTATTGATACGTGCTACAGCCTGGATGAACCTAGAAAACCTTACGTTAAGTGAAAGAAGCCAGACACAAAAAGACATATATTGTAGATTTCATTTATATCAAATGTCCAGAATAGGCAAATTCATAGAGAGAGAAGGACCTTCGTGGTTGCCCAAGGAACTGGGAGAGACTGCTAACGGGTTCAGGATTTCTTTGGGGAGCAATGAAAATATTCTGGAATGAGACAGAGGCAATAGTTGCAAAACATTATGAATATACTGAAAGGCACTGAACTGTAGACTTTCGAATGGTGAGTTCTATGTTATGTGAATTCTATCTCAGTTAAAATAAAGGAAAATAAACAAAAGATGATGTAGTGTATCAAGAATTACCATTGATATAAGTCTGTGCACCGTTAGCCCCTCAAACAAGTTTCAAGGCAAAATATGCTGAGGTTTGGGCTACGGCCAGGAAGTCTCACACTCAAGAGTAACTAACGGGAGGCACGTGGGAAAGGCAGAGGAAACGCATGGAAGGAAACACTTCCCTTCCGGTCTTTGATGATGAGATAACTGAGAAGAAGGTGAAGCTCTTCACTGGAAATAAGGATAAGAAACAGGTTTCCAAGGCTAGGAGGGAAATGGTAGGTTAGTCATTGGACCAATTGAGGTGATGGTTTTCGAGGGGCCCTGGACAGCCACCTAGGAGACAGAGGACACAGGTTTGGAGCTCGGGGACAGGCTGAGCTGCTCTGGGCTGTGGGGACAGATCTGCGGATGTTCAGAATGTGCACAATAAAGACCTGCCCAGTGTCCTGATGGCAAGAATCCTGAGTGATCCCGATGAAAGCAGGGAGCTGAGGAGGAGGAATAGTAGAGGAGAATCCCAAGAGAATGCTGCCGGGGCCTTAGGAAGAGAAGAATGCCAGGAAGGAAGCCACCGAGAGTGTCCTAGCAACGCCGGGTGGGAGCCGTGAGGTGCCCGCTGGACTGGGTGAGCAGTGATCACTGGCAAAATCATCTGAGTGATTTCGGTTTAATGTACAAGAGTACAAAGAATTGCACTGGACTTGGGCTTAACTTAGGCCAATATCCATATTCAAGCTCAATGAAACAAATTACTTTAAAAAAATAATAACCAGGGAAAAACCCTGACTTGCCTATGCACACAGATCCAGGCGCCTGGCTTTACTCACACCTTCCCTGAGCCACTCTCCCCTTTTCCTTCTTCTTTTTCCCTGCAAGAGTATTTTTATCTCGAATGGATGTGATAACACCTGGAAGCAGGGGGCTGTGTCCCACCTGAGCTAATCTGGACCATTCCACCCTCATTAACATAATGTTCACAGAGCTTGTTTAAGTAAAAGGGAAACACACTTCACAGTTTAGGTGGAAACGAGAACACTAACTTGTTTTTACTATAGGATCCTAACTATGTAAAACGTGCATTAAAAACGGGGTGAGAACATGGGCAAATGAGCAGCTGCTTCTGGCTAGTCTCTGCAGGATTTCTTTTTTCCAACTATATGTGCTTTTGACACATTTGAATTTTCCTACAAAGAGCATGCCTTACTTTTGAGATCAGAAAAAATGGTAATGCTGCAAAAAAATGTTATAATCAAACTCGAAACAGAAGGTAAGCAGGGGTAAAAATATTAATGCTAAACAAAGTAAATGGGAGGCAAAAAAAAAAAAAGGTATGTTTTGAAGATAAAGGGAGCATTACATAATGGTAACAACTACCACTAATAATGAAGCCACGCAGATACAAATCTATGTTGCCAAAGAAACTGACAACAAGCTACAGAAATCAAACATTATTAGGAACACAGGAAAGAATAGTCACTGTAGAAGGAGATGTTAAAACGCCGTTATCAAAAAGATGCAAGAAGATAAACTCGTAGTCAGATAGACAAAATTGATGCCAGGCAGGAATTCAATTCCATGATTACAGTGTAGGTTTTTTTTCAAGTGTATATAGGATATTTACAAAGCTCAATAAGACTAGTCACAAGGGAAAAAAATCTCAACAAAGAAAAAATGTTAAATTTCTCTTCCCATTAAAGAAAGGCACTTCTGGCCTGGAGAAAATATAGAGGCTAGAGCAGGAGAAAGAAATGAGAGAAATGCCATCAATATAGTCCACTCCAGGTACCCTAGGTATTTGGGGGGACAGGGAAGGATGAATGGGAATTAACTTTATGGTCAGACTAAACCAAATACCTCTTCCTGTTTTTTCTCACCCACTCAGCATCTAGATTTAAACCATAAGTGTGAGCCACTGAAACGGTACCTATCTCAGTGGGTCGCACAGTGTGGTGCCAGCAGAATCAGCAATACCCAGGAGTTTGTGAAAAATGCAAATCCTCAGCACCGCCTCCACCTTCAGAAGCTGAACCTCATCCAAGGCGGGGCTCCAGGAGGTTCCCCAGTGAAAGCATCTGGTGTTAAAGGTGTACCAACATCCAGGCTCCCTGAGCCCTGAGCAGGTGGACTGAGGGGAGGTTCTACACGGCTCCCAGAGTCCTCTCGGAATGAAGCTCCCATCGTCCACAGTGCCAATCTGCCTAACACACCTCTGGGGGTGCATTCCCACTCTCCTCTCCACTTCCCAAAGACAAAAGTGCTCCCAAATCTTTGTGTCAGGGTCTGTGTCGGGGGGAAGGCATACCAAGACATCTACCAGAGACCCTGCTGCTCGTGTTCTGGCCAGGCCTGGCTTGGGCTTGCATTCCTTCCTCTCTGGCGGGGCTCTGCAGAGATGCCCTTGGGAGAGGCAGCCCCACTGGGGGAGCCCTCACCTCAGCTCAGTCCAGCGCTCACCGTTTGCTCTCTCCTCTGGGGTCGACAGCTCTTCTCTGCAGCACCTCCAGCCACTCTGCCGCCAGCCCCTTGCCCTTCCAGCTTCATCGCTCCGTCCCTCCTGGGTGACACTCACCAAGACTCAGCTACCAGCCAGGCCCTTTGGAACAAATTCCTGCCTAGAAGCGGAGGCGCAGATATGCAAACCATGGCACTATCACTGCTAGAGCACCCACAGCTTGCTGAGGCAGCACAGAGAGGGCCTTACGATCATATCAGCAAAGACTTCTCCCAGAAGGTGACACGTGTGGAACCTGGGGAACTGGTGGGACTTAGCCAGCAAATGTGGGGGAAAGGTGAGCAGTAGGGTGTGGGGGTACTGCTGAAGCAAGAGGTCTGCAGTGGGTGCAGAAAGGCTGCAGAGAGGCCGCTGAGCTGCCAGAGAGAGACACTTTGACTTAGAGACTTCAAGGCACTGGAAGAATACCCTCGCAAGAAGACTCCCAATGTCAGTTTTAGAAGAATCTGTAGATAATGACATGGTCAGAGGGAACAGAGAAAAATAGGGATGTGAAAAATGCAGCAAATCTGGAGGCCTGGGAGAGGGCAGTGGCCTGAGTGGCATATCTCTGAGTCCAGGCGCCCGCAGGCCCTTCACTTGCAACTGTACTGCTGACTCAGAAGGGCCAGGGGGACTTCAGCTGTTGGGCCAATGAAGCATGCCAGGCTCATCCTGCAGCTCCTGAAGATAATGGGGTTCAAACAGGGCCTGTGGCTTGCCCTGCCTCTTGCTCGCCCTCTCCTGACCGGGAGGCACACAGGTAATCCTTCCCTACTCAGCATGCAACAGCAAGGCCTTCAGCCTGCCCCTCAATCCTCAGTTGCTTAGAAGGTAAGCCTTAAGCATGCGCCCGGCTGGCTTGCTTTTCTGTCGTCAGTTTGTGAGGGTTTGTCCCTGCAGAGGACACAGTGAGTTCTGCAGGCTCTGAGCTGCCACAAAGGCATAAGAGCCTAACCAAACCCCAACCACCTCGACACCAGGCCTTCGTCTCCAAGGACCTCAAAGGAGTTTTGCCGTCACCATCCAATATTTACTTGTTTCATTTATGTATTGTTTTACGTGAGCCACCGTTCCTAACAGAGCTAAACTCCAAAAGGCCTGCAAACACCGCTCATTTCCACCTACAGTCATTGCAGCCACAGTGGCCCAGTGGGGAATCCCAGGATAAGAGGAGCAGTTCCCGTCACAGGACAGAATGTCACCTTGCTTCTGCCTCTCAGAAAAAGACAACAGAGATGGGGTTGGGAGTGGGGGGTGCAGAGGAATTAAGCCCTTCAATGTCATCTTCTTTAGGGAGTAGGAAGAGGGAAAGAAAATTAGTCTAGAACCATAACCCGTTATTTATTCTTAAGTGCCCTAGAGGACTGGAGGATGAACGATCCAGCGTTTGTCCAGCCGTCTTCCTCTCAAACAGCTCCCACTGCCTGGGAACAGGAGACAAAGACACCTGGGCTCACTTGGAATGAAAAGGGGCATTTCCCCCGCTGATGTCCTACTTGTGCATCTGCCTCTCCAGGAAGCTCGTGCAGCGCCCCGCCCCCCGTACCTTCATCACTGTTGTCGTCCACCAGGATGATTTCCTTCAGCAGCTGTGTCGGCGTATGGTTGACAGCACTGTGGACTGACCGCAGGATCACCGACAGGGCCTCGTTCACAAAGATGAAGATGATGGATATCTGGGGCAGCTCCTTGTTGTACTTGAGCTCCTTACACCTGGAAGGAGAGCAGAGGAGAGTGGAGTCAGAGGAAGGTGAAAAGCACGGGACTGTTTCTGACACAACAAGGATTTCAGCCCAAGCCTCGCACATGTTCTCCCAAGGCACAAGTCATCGGTTCTCTCGGCCTCTCCTGGTTAAGAACTGAGAATAAAACCAAGGAGGAGAGCATTAAGGGATCCAGCCCCACTTCTCCCAAACTTAGCACCCTGTACGAATGCGAAACGTCCGTCTTAGGCACACATCCACTGCATCACAGGCTGCTGTGCCCACCTTAACGCCTCATCCCACCTCAGTGCCCACCTGCCTGCCTGCCCACTGTGCGCACCTGCATGTCTCTGTCTGGAGCCCCGCTCACCAGTTACCCGGCCCCCATCAGCTCTCATCCAGAGACCGCTAGAGGGTGATGCATAAATACCCAGGCTCCCTGGGTCTCCTGACAGGTTGATACTGAGGGGTGGGTTTTATGAGGCTCCCCGGGTCCCCCTTGGGATGCAGCTCCCATCGTCCACAGCAGCAATCTGCATGACGTCCCCTTTGGGGGGCTTCCCCTTCCCAGTGCTACCTCCTCACACCCGTGTCCACCTCCCCAAAAAACTAATGCTCTCAAATCTCTCAGGGTCTATTCCTGAGGGAATGTGTACTAAGACATCTACCAGAGACCCTGTCCTCATGGAGCTTACATTCTAGAAGACAGAAAACACACATGTAAATAATCATAATCGAGGAAGCGTGTCCTCTGCCTGCATACGAGTGTGCGGCCTGGCACACCCCAACTCTTCCTGCCAGGGTTCTGAGAATCCCCCTGGGGCAGGTGATGACACCACCTGCCTAAGACCCAGTAACTCGTCCACCCCCAAGCGAGGGGAGGATGCGTTTCATTCAGGCTGGACTCAGGGGTAGAGAATAGGGGCCTCCCTGGGGTCCCCAATGACGTAAGAGATGACGAATACCTAGGGTACACGCTCTGCATGGCCCCGTCACGGGAGCACCCACATTCTGTGGAGGAGCCCGGGAGTCTGGATTCATGCTTAGTCTGAGCCCCCCTGGATATACTACATGGAAACTGGAACGGCGTATGGAGCTCGTGCATTTCGGTGCCTTCCCCTTCGCCTTGCATGATTCTGCACAACATAGAGCATAATGGGGGAGAGAGCAGAACACGGACGGCGGGATGAAGGAACGAAGTGAGCAAAGCAGCACCGGAGAGGGAGCAAGAAATATGGCTGCTTTTTATGCTGAACAGCTTGGCCTGTGTCGGGCCATATTAATCACGTAGGCAATTTTCGGAAGAAAATAAAGTTTTGTTACAATATACATTTGTGTCTCCTGGAAGAGACCGTCCAGGGACCCATTGATCATGCAGCCTCATTTTTACCACATCGCTGTAAATTCACTTCTGGGGCTGCCTGGGAGATTAGAATGGTTACTGGCAGGCCCCTGGGCAGTCAGCGGGGATCATCTCATTTCCTGTGTGATGATCCGGGGGAGGAGGGCACCCTAGAAGGTCCCTCAGAGCTCCTTCGACTGGGGACTGGCCGCCATCGGAGCCTGGCAGGCTGGCAGCTGTTCCTTCTCAGCTCATTACTCACCAGGCCGTGCACGTGAGCACACAACTGTCTGCGCCCACCCACTCTGAGCATTTATTCCTGGGGCTGCTTTTTTGGTCCTTTGTTTTTAACAGCTTCTGGTCCTTCAAATTAAGAAGCAAAAAGGCCAGACTGCACTGTACCAGCACCATCTGCTCCACCCACAGGCAATGGGGTCATGCTGTCATCGAGACTGAGTTGTGAGTGTAGCCTCTTGGCCAGAGCAGGCAGCACCCCCTGGTGAAACAGGAAACGTGGGAGCCTCAGGGGAGTAGGGGGTGGATCCTGCCCCTTCATGGGCCAGGGAGGCCATTCAGTAAATCATGGGGATCAGAAGTGAGAAGTGCTCTGCTGCACACTGGACACGTTCCCCTGGGCACACGGCTCATGTGTCTTCACCTCTACAACTGTCAAAATGATCCTCACCATCCCTAGCTCTGGGTGCCTGGTAAAGATCAAGTGACACCGCCTAGAGAGCCCCATGAAAATGTAGAAACTCATGGAAAGATGCAGTCTGCCTAGCTGGCCCCTCCGTCCTCCCTTCTGGCTCCTTCGTTCTCTTTTGTATATTCCCTATCACCATCGGCCAGGCTTCCAGAGTTTCCACTCAACCCAGACCCTTCCTGCAGGACGCACCCAGGCCTCTCCTCCCTCACAGGGCCCAGGTATCTAAGTTTGCCTGCTTACAACCATTCACTTCTGCTGTGCCCGAGGGCCTTTGGGTTCCACAATAGGCAGACACTATGAATACAGGCATTATTATGAAAATCAGCATTATTTTTGTAGGTCTTTAAACTCAAGGGCAGTAGGCTCTGCCTTAAAATCTCTAACCTGGCTTGTTGCCTGATGTGTGGGAAATGAGCAAAATATGTTGGTGAGATGGACAACTGACGTTTTAAGCAACTTCTGTACGGGGGAGGCACTGACAGATATTACATTACTTCCACTCACACAGGGCAGAAGATGAGTGCAGGAAGGAAGATTACAGGTGGATGGGGCAAAGAAAGAGACAGGCTCGCAGACCACAGAAATGAGAGACTGCACAGAGGAAGAGATCAGACAAGGCTCCTGCCCCAAGGCGTGGCTGCTGAAACAATTGTCCTAAAGGCTCTCAGGACACTGTGTCCAAACCTCACATATCTGGGTAGCCCACACCCTGTAGACTGGGGCTGACTTGAAAGAAGCCTCTCCCCTCACCCCTGAGTTCCTGCAGAGCTGACGGAGTGGAAGGTGCCCAGTGCCCAGAGCCTCCGTGGGGGGCATGGCACTCCCTGGGTAGCCCCAGTGATGGCCAGTGCCAAGCAGACTGGGCAGGCAGACCTGGGAAACGGAGCAGTCAGCTTGGCTTCAAGCCCCGTCTCTACATAATGGAACATACAGGATCAGATACGTTTCCTGCCTCCCTGATGCCTTCCAAGCTGCAAAATCCAGGTAAGAGTAACCTGAGAGGTTGTGAGGATAAAAGGATAGATGCCTTTCAATAGATTGAAAGGCACTCAGGGAGTGAGGAGAGAACGGCACAGCACAGAAACGGCAAAACACCTCAAAATCTACAGCGGGCTGTGCGTGTGCGTGTGTGGGTATGTGTGTGCATTGTGCGCTCCCTCTAGCAACACAGACTCAGATCTGAGTCCCAAAAATCACAAATTTCCTTTCAATAACTAGTCAGTAAGCAATAAACTGTCCTTCGTCTGAAAGAAGACAGTTGGCAGGAAAGCAATCTTCCCGTCTGCATCAACGCCAGTGAGAGCTCCAGGCCGGAAGGGGTGACACAGAATGTCAGGACCAGGCGCCTCACCTCAAAGGGCTCCCAGGGGAACAGATTTTTGTGAGGCTGTTCTCATAGAGAAAGGAAACAAAGCGAGGTCTTTTACATGCCTTCCATCGGTCCACCCGACTGTCTGTCCAGCTGTCCACGTGTATGTCTGAGATGCTTCCCTGAGTTCAGTAACTCCCCTTGGGTGACCCGTGTCCCCTCCCTCAGCCCCCTCACCTCAGAGCCCTTGACATTGACTTCACTTAACCCCGAAAGTGCCCATGCTCTCACCTCACTGATGGTGAGTAAGGAGAGGAGAGCCAGGAGACCTGGCTGCCACTGAGAAGCCACCACAGGCCATCACAGTTGATGTGAAAGAAGGTCAACGGCAGAGGCCTCCAGCAGGGAAGAAATCAAAGCCCAAAGAGTCGGCCACACCCTCTCCTAAGCAGACCTCTGCCCGTGACCACCTTTTAAGGAAACATCTCATATGACCCCGAAGTGGTCCAGATGAGAGGTATCAAGACACACTGTGACCCAGTCTGCCAACCTGGAAACAAAAAGATGACACCAAACATCCCCACTGTTGTAAAAGAATGTAGATGCAGTGTGGTTCAGGAGACCCAGGAGACCCAGGTTACAGATGACGACGGTGATAATAACCAACACATGCCTAGCAGCCTACATGCCGAAACTGCTGGAAGCTTCCATACAGCCTACTGTCTCATTTAATCTGCACTGCAGCCTTATCAGAGGTAGGCAGTGTTATCATCCCCATTTCACAGATGAGGAAATTGGGACACAGAGAGGTGAAGTCACTTGTCCTAAGTCACACAGCAAGATTGCCTGGATGTGAACTTCATCCGTTTAGACTCTCCCAGATGCCCCTGCCAGACCAAGGCAGGGTGTGGTAGCTGCAGCAGACAACCCCCCACACAGCTTCTAGCCCAGCCCCTCCTAGGTGGGAGACCTTGGCTAAGTTATTCAGTCTATCTGAGTCTCAGCTTCCTTATCTCTGATCTAAAAGCTCCAACTAGGAGACGGCCCTCCGTGACTTGCTGCACCACGTTTATGGCCTGCTGGGGGCAGAGTGCAGATCAGGACAGTTCCTTCCAAGTGCGATATGGGTGAGCAAAAGCCAGCCCTCCACCTCCAGGATTAATAAGGTGGAATGTGGGCAAAGCTCATAGTGGTTGGCTGTGAATCTGAGCAGGGTGCCACCTTGGGTGTAGACCCCAGGGAGCTATCAAAAGCCCTTTAACTAAAGGACCCCCCACAGAGAGAATCCACGCCTGCCCTGGGTCATACAGAAGCGTCACATACATCCTGCTGCTAATGAGGATCTTTGGTCCTCATGCACCAAAGCCCGACTGTCTGGCCTCCATCCCCTGGGGCAGGGTCAGAAAGCTCCAGGACCTGTGGGTGCACCTGTGTGTGTGCCCTGGATGGCTAGATAGAGCCAGTTCAGGGCAGGTGCCCACAGGCCCACACTCAGGCTCCAGTTCTGTGCCTGGTCCCATTCCTGGCCATTAGTCCCTCAGGTCCCATCTAAACTGATGGTTCTCCTTCCAGGACCTACCTGGTTTCTCTGTGTCACTTGGCTCACATGACCCATCTCTGTGGGGCCAATCTGCAGGGCGTTCCTAGCTGCTCACCTCAGTTCTGGCTCCCAGGTGCAATGACAGCCCTGACCCTCAGTCTCTGCCCAAAGGTCTACCCCACCCTAGTGAAGGGACCAGTTACTGAGCAGCACCTGAGCTCTAACCTGCTGTCAGTAACAGAGAGTCCTGGGTTTTGACAGCTAAGACATCCAGCACTCTAACAAGGCAGTTAGTGACTCAGTGCAGTAAATGCTAGGTGTCCAAAGGCTGTACTTCCACCAGCCCTGATGGATGAGCTGAGTGGATGAGGAGGGCAGGTGAGATGAGCTATGAGCTGGATTTGAAAGATGGATCAATGGATCAAACTTGCACAGCCAAGAACACAGGGAGGGGCGGACAGTTAGAGCTCTTCTGAGCACACGGAGGCACCAGGGTCCCCTTATTTTCTCTTCCAGAGCCTTCCAGAAGAAATCTGTCTAAGTTTGTTTAGCGATGGAGTAGTAAAGAGCCAGGTCTTGGAACCACAGACTCACATCAAGCTCTGCAAATTCCTGAGGCTCATTTTCATTTTCAAAGTGCTTCAAAAACAGGCATAAGGTCACAAAGATCCATTAATCAAGATTCTACAACTGACAAGTCTGTGTTCTCAGCACCAGGTCTCTGCACCCAGTTTGCCAGGCTCCAGGAGGCAACATGGACTGAAATGAGAGGGAGGAAAGTGCGGAGAGCCAAACAGAATAGGTAGTTTGAGTCAGAAAACACAACCTTGCCATCCCAAGAGCAGCCATGCTCTAATGAGAAAACTCTTGAGAACTGACAGACATAGGACACATATTAACATCCAGTCCTCCCAGTGCTGTGGGTGGAAGTAGGAGGTGAGCACTCCTTTTGTGAGTACCTTGCGTCATCACCAAATCTATACATCAGGTCCACTTCAAAATGGAGAGCCCAGGGCTTTGAGCATCTACCTTATACATTCTGAATGTGCTTATGTACAAAAGCAAGGCTGGAATGCACCCCTGTGCCACCCACCTTTGCACTTCCACAACTGGCACACCTGTTCCCCAACCTCAGGCCACACTCTACCTTGACCTGGACACAACCTCGCTGGTCAGCATCAGGTACGCTGGAAGCCCACATTCTCAAACTGAGAGGCGAAAGGGCTCCATCCCCAAGACAGCATTAGTGTGGCCTAGCCACTGGGTAATACGCTTCATTTTTCCAACCGTGATATCCAGTCACCAGGGAGAAGCTCAGGAAGGAAAGATATAGGTCTGCATTCCATGTGGCCAGCCGAACCGAACCACAAGCTTCACCATAGCCATGGCTGTTGTATGCCAATCCAAGCTCCCCAAGCCAGGGGTACGACCCAGCAAGTGTAGAAATGGGGCTCCTCCTTGGAAGCCCTACTGCAAAAGCACCAACACCCCTGAGCCTGGAAATGGCCACGAACACATGCCGTGCATGCTGACAGACACACTCCAGGATGCCCCACGTGCCTTCTGCGGCTTACCACTGCCCACACCTCACTGTGTCTCCAACAAGGGGACGCTCCCCTCCCACTTCTCTCTCGCTCACTGTGGACATGGGGCTGGATTATAAGGTCAAGTCACCATGTGAATTGAACTGCCTGTGATGGCTAACTGTATGTGATAACGTGGCTAAGCCACAGTACCAGATGGTTGGTCAAACATTATTCTAGATGTTTCTGTGAAGGTGTGTTTTAGAAGAGATTAACATTCAGATCCTAGGCTTGGAGTAAAGTGCATTACCCTCCACAGTGCAGGTGGACCTCAGCCAATCAGTTGAGGCTTTTAAGAGAAAAAAGACTGAAGCACCTGAGGAAGAAGGAATTCTGTGAGCAGATGGCTTTTGGACTCTGCAACCTCAGCTCCTCCCTGGGTCTCCAGTCCACCTGCAAGCCCTGCAGATTTTGGACAAGCCAGCTTCCTTAATTGTGTAAGCCAAATTCCTTAAAATAAATCTCTCTTTTTCTCCCTCTTTAGATAGACAGATTATAGATAGATAGATAGATAGATAGATAGATAGATAGATAGATAGATAGACAGATAGATTGGCAGACAGACATTTTATTGGTTCTGTTTCTCTAGAGAACACTCTGAGATATATGGTCCTGTAGTACGGAATAAAAGATTATATCAGATTGAGGTGTCACATCTCATCAGAACCCTGTCATTCCAGTCCCTCGGTCCCATCACAGCCTTGGACACCACCTCGGCACAGCCAGGAAGCCTCTGACTCACATGACAGATGACCAGAAGGACTACCTTGTTGGGGTTACTGCAGTGGAATTATCTTAAAACTTCCATGACCTTTCCTGGACCTCACCATTGCCCAGAGCTGCTACACCTCAACCATCTTCACCGTCAGCAACTACAACCTCCTTTCACTTCAGTCCTCCCATCTCGTCCTCCCCTAACACTGACTCTCAGACCTCCACAGGACTTCCCGGTCCTGGACCACTCTGATTTCTCCAGGACATTAGCCCTTCCCTGGCGTCACGTTCTTCCACGCTCAGCTGAAACCCACGCACTACCCTTCAACCTTGCCCTGCCTTTACCCTCCTGGTTCTCTTGGCCTCTTTCCCACCAGACCCAAAGAACCCCAGCTTGGGATCAGTTGTCCATCTGACTCTCCTCCCCTTCACACGGGCTGCTGAAACTGCTGGAAAAAGTCACCACAGCTGCAGTGGTGACAATACAGATCTGGGGTCTCCAATCCCCGTGGAGCCCTTAGAGCTGCCCAGCAGCCTTCTTTACAAGACAGGTCAGGGCCCTCAATCCTTGTGCCCACCACCACGTGCCCCACTTAACTTGGGCCAAGCTTCCTGTCGTAGCAACTGTGCTTCTATGCTACAGAGGAAACCAAGGCTACAGCAGGAATTTCTGAGTGGCCGCACACCTGTGGCACCAGCCTAGCCTCACCCAGCAGCCTGTTAGAAATGCACATTCTCAGGCCCACCCAGCCCCACTGGATCGGAATTCGAGTCAAGCTCTGTAGGTGATTCTTCTGCATGTGGGAACAGGAACGTGACAAGCGCGTCCCTAGACCCCTTCCCCCCTGCAACCATAGTGACCTCTGAGCTGAGCCTTGAAGAAGCAGAGTCAGAAGGTCAGAGTTCACCCTGCCTCCGTGCTGTGGACTCCCCAGCCTCCACCCACCTCACGGCCTTGCTTCACCCACCATTCTCTCTCCTCTATCTTCAATTCCTTTGAGGGCACCCGACCCTTTGTCTTCAGGAGTCAAATTAAAATCATGACCCGTTCAACATATCCAACAAATCACCAGGTTCTGGAGATTTTGCCACATTTAGGGTCCTTTATGACACTCATGTCCCCCCACCCATTTCTACTGCCTTAGCTGCACTCCTCATCAATTCCCTCCAGCATGACACCAAAAACCACCTCACTGGTCCCTGGCCTCCAGTCTGGCCCTCTGCAGCCAAACCCCATCCTGTCCACCCCATTGCTTCCAGAATGTTCTTTCTAAAAGGCAAATGTGGTCATATCACGCCTCTTCTCACACTGTCCCTCTGCCTTTCCATAGCTTCTGGAATGAGGCTCAGACCCCTCTGTGCAGCACCCATGCTGAGCCCGCTTATCTGCCCAGCTGCCCCCCGTGCCCCGCGTTCCTCCAGCCACTGCACACTGCTCGCATTTCCCAGAACTGGGAATGCTGGCTCTCAGCTCACGCACACTTGTCTCTCTGCCTGAGCGCCGCTCCTGTGCCTAGCATCCTCTCCTCCCACCAGCCCCAGCTTCGGGCACCCCGCCAGACCCCCAGCAGGATGATTGCATGCTTTCCCTCTGCACACCACCACCCTCGTGCTCTTCACTTTTCCTTCCCATTGCAGGGTAGTCAGTGGGTCTTTATTTTTCTTTACCCAGCACAATACTTGGCAGACAAATGGTGACTAAATGAACAAATGAAAACCCTCCGGCTTCCTCTATTTATTCCCTCTGTTCTTCTTGCGCTCAAAGGCGTCCCTGATCTCCTCCCGCAATTAGAACCTCGGTGATAGCACCTCAACACTGCAGAGATACCATCCTGGACACAATCGCCTGCTGTCTCCCTGAATTTACTAATCAGGCCTCAAATTCTGAAAGCTGCTTGGGTCACATGCATTAACTAGCCCAATACTCTCTTTTTTCTTCCCTCCTCATCAAGCCTTTCCTATAGTCCTAGGAAAAAGTGGTAACATTTGTGGCAACAGCAAACCTTGCAAAACCAGATGTGGGGCTGAATAACTGAGATGTGTGAGGCCTCTCTTGTAGACCTCCCATTATTAGGGAAAACGCACACTGCTGAGTGGCTTCACTTCCTCCGCTTGCAGGAACAGCACACTTCATCAGATCAGTGTCCGCTCAGAGAAGTCTCTGGAACAGCCGCCTGCTCCAGCGTTTGAGGCCCTGTGTGTCCCGCCTACCAGTGGCACTGGGCCTATTTTCACGAATCAAGATGCAGCTGGCCCCATGCATGGCATGAGTTCTTGTACTGGGCTCCACGTAGCCCCATGAAAACGCTCATAAATTCAATGCCACATGTTGTGGGTGCAGGAGTATTTGTTTGTTTCTAGGGCGAGAATTCATACATTTCCTCAGCTCCCCACAGGAGCACGGTGCAGAGGATGAAGCCAGGCTGCACAGACACAGCATCGTTGCCAGCGTGCAGTCCCATGCCTGGTCACACACTAGTGCCCATGCCCCGTTTCAAGCAGCTTAGGCTCCACACAGCTCTACGGTCCCCTTGCCAGCCTGGTTCCCATAAACATTTACTTTGGAATATTCCCCAAGCCATTTTTGTGTTAGCACTGATCACCTACTGGCTCCCTGGCCTCCTGGGAAGTTGCATTCTCTGAGTTGTGAAACATTGCTTTTCCAAGGACAAGGCAATTGTCGTTAGCCAGAAAATCCATGAGACTCAGCTCCACTTGGCTAGGTGGCAGCTATGCCAGTTCAAGCTGTAGTAGGAGGTGGTGACATGGGCAAAACCCTCTCTTGTCTCTATCTTCAGAAGGCGTTTTTTTTTTTTTTAAGTGAAAGAGGTTGACTGACCTTCTCTAACCCTCAGTTCTCAGCACAGTTCTGTGCACACTGCTTTCTTCAAACGAGAAGGGAGGAAACACACATATATGCGGCTGGGGCTGGGCAGGGGCAGTCTCAGAGTCTCCATTCAGTAGACGAACCTGGCCAGGCATGCTATAGCTTATCTTACTGCATTTAGCTGAACAGAAAAAGAAAAGTAAAACCCTAAAGTTTTATTAAGCCATGGCTCAGGAACACAATTTCTAAAAACAATTAAAAGTAAATTAATGCAGATAGTTTCAGGCCAGAGCTAAGAAAACCTCAGTGCATTTAAGACACAGGAAATGCTGCCTTAGTTATTCATGCACAGTGTTTATCCTATAACTTTTCAAAGGTGAGTAGAATGAGAGGAGACAGCCCCAACTGCTGCAGGAGGGACGAAAATACATTAGAAAATGGTGCCAATTGGAAAGAATAAATAGCTGTATTCCAAGGCCCAGCAGATCCAAAATTTGGTCGATAGGATTCTTCATAGAAATTGAAGGCCGCAAAACACTCTGCTCTCAGCCAAATGGTCGCCCGCCTCCAGCCCTCACCCTGCACAAAGCTCCACTTTGGATCTAAAGGTTGTTATCGTGTAACTTCAGCACAGCAATGAGAAACATAATACTGAACTAGTTATTTTTCCTTTTAACGTTCCGGCCACATTGGTCAGTCAAGCTTGTCTTTAACTGACACTGGCCCTGAAAACACTTGTGTTTATTCCCACATCTGGGCCATCACTCTGACTTTGGTGTTAGTTCTATTGCATTTACTATTGTTCCCTCCACATGTGAAGTTTTCCCCAAGGTCAGGTCCTCCCCACTCTGAAGCAAATCTCACACACCAGCCCCCCAGGCCCAGTTTGGTGGTAACCTGGCCCTACCTCTCTCGTTCAAACCAAAAATACGTCCCCCTCCCTGAAATGCTGGTGCGATTCAGCAGGTCCTGCTTGTCCTGTGTGGCAAAATGCACTAATATCCCAGTCCTGCCCCTCTATGTATGCACGTCCTTTGCCACGTGACTTTGGAGTTTTTTCACTATAGAGATGAAGACTAGTTCCCCATGCCCTGGATCCAGGCTCAGCCACGGGCTTTGATCAGATGAACAAGGTGAAGTGCGTGTGCCAGCTCGACACATGAGCCTCAAGAGGGCGGAAGGTGAGTGGTGAGGAGGTGACGGGGGGGGGGCACATGTATGTGTGAGCCCAGCCCCTGCAGCAACTCACTATGCCAAGAACTTGGCAATTCATACATCATCTCATTATTGTTCACAATGAGCAATAACATAGGTATCCCCATTTTGCAGTTGAGAAAACTGAGGCTCAGAGTCACTTGCTCAAAGGCAAGTGACTGGTAGGCAGAGCTGGACTTTACATTCACATCTACCGGACTCCAAGGTCCTTTGTGTTAGCCTCTGAAAAAAAGAAATGATTTCTCGAGAAGGACCTAAGTGGAGAGCCTTTTGATGACTTCTGTTTAGTCCTCTGTATTTCACTGTTGTCTTCAGAGTTCTACACCAAACAAGTACTACTTACATAACTTAAAAATACCATAAATGTTACTTTTTAAAATATTTCTATGGAAATAATTTTAGCATTCGATACATGATTTCAATATTGACCTGAAAGAATAAACAGGAAAGAATAACAAAACTGTTGCAGGGGAAGGGTTTCAAAAAACCCCAGAGACATATGTGATGCGAAAATCCAATATAAGCTAATATCATTTAATCAGGAACAAACTGAATCACAAGTGAAACAGAACGAAGAGACCAGAAACAGACCTGATCTTGGAGAATTTATGCCGAGAAGGCATCACAAACCAAACAGTAAGGAAAGTCATTTAATAAATGGTGATGGGACTATACCGTCTCCCTATTGGGTCAAATAGCAAGAGTCCCCCTGCAAACACACTGTGAAATAAATTTTAGACAGATGCGACAGTTAAATTCAGAATGCCAAATAAAAATGTAAGCAAATATACATAATATTCTGGATATTGAAGAATCTTCAATAGTTTGGTAATAATTGCAAACCTCTGATCTCAAAAACAATAAAATTTGAAAACAGCAAAATGCAAAAAAAAAATTTACAGCAATTACAAAAGAGTTAAAGATAATGAAAGCTCAAAGAACACAATTAGATAAATAAACAAAAACATAAACACACAATTCAGAGAACAAAAGAAACCAATAAACATGAAAATAGGTAGACCCTCACCAGTAATAAAGGGATTTCAAATTAAAACAGTAATAAAATGTCTTTTTGCCTCTAGGTGAAATTACAAATAACTTTCTCTTGCTTCTTTATACATTTTCTGTTCTTATTTTTTATAGTGAGCAAATATAACAGAAACACACACCAGATTAGATTAACACGCATACATGGACGAGAGAACCATATTGCAAATTTAAAGGGAACTGCAATGCTTGACCCGCTCTTGGATTTTCACTTGGGCATGACATCAGTTGGCATGAATAAGAGACACACCAAATCAACCCACAATGTGCCTCTGTTGCCACAATCAGAAATAGAATTCTGAGTCAAAACCAAAATCACAACTATTCTACCTTTTCAAATACAGATGTGGGGGACGGATGACATGGCCCGACCTCATGAAAACAAACACACCTCTCCCAATTTATCAAGGTTATGGAAACTGCTGCTTACAATGATAACAAATACTGAACAGAACATGAGCCCAAGCCTGGGCATTTTATAAAGAAACTGAACCATTACACTAAGCTTGCAGGCATCCAGTCTCATTTAATACCCATTTATAAAACAACCCAAACTTTTGTGACCAATTCCTAACTCTAGGACACACTTCCACTCTGGAAGAGAATGAAATGAACGAAAAAGAAACTTCGATCCTCTTTAAATTCCATTTCCATTATTATTCAATGTCATGTATAATTCTCCCTGCCACTCACTTGTACCATCCCTCAGACACACAGTTTTCATCCTTTTCAACCTTCGTCCAGGTAATGCCTTCTTTTCTAAAATCCACAGGTAAGATCTTATGCTAACTTGGACGCCTCCACATTGACTCACCTCCTCACAGAGTAGGCTGGTGAGGAAGGCACAGAACTGTCAGTGGATACATGAGACAGAGTGGTAATAATAAATCTTTCCTTGGGGCCATTAGCTCCAACACTTACCATTCTCATAACTAGCCTGTAGGTTCCATGAGGGACCACATCTCGTTGGCTGATGTATCTCCAGCACATAAGTATGCTCAATAAATATTTGTAATCACATTAATAAATAAAATAGAGAAAAGAAATTCTAGTCATTTGTGGCATAAAGGGGTTGTATGGAGAATACAGTTCTGGAATTCCAAGGATTTATGAAGAGCATACAGTCACAGGAAAACCAAATCCCCTCACAGGGTACCTTGTATGTCTGTTTTGAAGATGCTACATCTCAGGTCCCTGGAGAAGCAGCTCACCTTGCTGAGGATGGTGACTTTATTGAATTCCAAATATGTTTTGTCCTACTAGCAAGAGCCAGGAGAGAGAAAACGCCTAGAAAAAGGAGCAGTACGATTATGCCTCGATGCTTACACATATAATGGATGGAAGGCAGACCTATCCCTTGACTTAAACATGGATCTCATATACATCTAAAAAACCTGTTCTTCTATTTTTTAACACACCGAAGGACAGGTGTATCTAGATCACCTGGAAAAATGAGCTGAACTGTGACATTTGCACACATTGAATATCAATTATGGACCAGCAAAGTGTTGAAGATAAAGAAATCTTTAAAATCCTCACAATTACCCTGGAAATGCTCACAGCATATATGAAAGAAAAAAAAACAAAACGTTAAATCATAATGATGATTCCAGAATGAGAAACGTCACAAGGGAGGGTGGTTCAGGATGCTGTCGGAGCTTATTTCTGCCTGCAAGGAGGCAGATGGAACCCACCCCGCAACGGTTTTGCAGAGGAGATAAAATTTGATGTGGACCATGAAACATGAGTATATAATTTCCAGGTGAGGGCCTGTGAAGGGAAAGAAGAGAAGAAGGGAAAAACACTTTACGCAAAATGAGTGAAGAACATGTTGACAAACAGGAGAGAAAATGTGTACTGCACTCCCAAGAAACAGAACTTGGTGTTTCAGGGCATAACCAGGGTGACGAAAAGAAAACAGCAGGTAACTCTGAAGGCAGTTTGTGAAATTCAGACTCCATCCTCCAGCAGTGGGAAGCCACGATGTCAAAGACTACTGATCAGAGAAGTGACATGACAGCACACGGTACGTGTCTAAATCAAAGATCACCAAATTTGAAGAATATGTCTGAGATGATATGACTTAAAATACAGCCTCTGTGTCAAATGCAAAACAAAACAAAACAAAACAAAACAAAAAAACAGCATCCTGCAAGTCGGGCCAAGATGCGACCAGAGGCAAAGTTCCAGACTGTCAAAGAGGTCGTGGCTGAAAGGGTTCTCTGTCCGAGGAGCTCATTCATGTCAGCCGGCAGGATCACAGCCCTAGCTCCTCACCGTGTCTGTTCATCTGCTCCTCACAGGGTTCTAGGGACTCTGCCCAGAATGGCCCTGGCCATTTTGGACACTACAGAGACTTCCTCCAGTGTTGCTCGCAATTGGCCATGATATTGCAATTCCTCTCCCAGGTCCCAAAGCCCTGGTCATTCCACTAGTTCTCAGAGTGGACCTCACATCGGTCCTCTCTACCCCATCCTGAAGAGAGACCATAATGAAAAGTACTTCCGTGATCACATAAACTTACAGCTCACTGCATTACCGTCAGAAAATAATGTTTTTCAGTTCAAGCCACCAGAACTATGGACAAAGGATGCTATCTTATAGGCAAGTTCCAAACGGAACGGGGCTCCTGAGATAAAATTTAGGAGGAGTGGTGGACTCATCAATGGGTGGTGAGACCAGTCAAAGAAGCAGCCACTTGCCAGATCTCATCTGTCAATTTCCCAGGGGCCTCAGGTATTAGGGGGCCTCACCCTAATTGGGCCCCACCTCTTAAAGGTAAACCCACATAACTTGGGGGTGCCCATCCAGAAATCACCAACGAACACGTCAAACATCAGGGCTACTCTACCCACACCAAAGGGCAGGGGATCATGCATCGCAGTGGAGGTCCAACATGAAATGTCCCTCCACCCCTTGCCCAGGGGATTGGAGTTCAGGGTTTTCACCAATATTCTTTTAGACCCACACCCTTCATCAACATATTCTTATGCTAATACCCAGCTAGAATTGAATATTCATTTTAGAAAGATACTCTGAAGGCAACCAGGAAGAAGTTTTGAAAAGAGGAGGCAAGGAAAACAGGAAGATCAGTAAGAAGATAACCAGAGTGGTTTTATAGGAGACACGAAGGGACCCCAGGGTCAGAAGACTGTTTTCTCACTGGCAAAGGGTGTGACTTAGGACAATTAAATAATCATGAATGTGTGCACCTAACAACGTAATTTGAAAATATGCAAAGCAAAATGTATTGAAAATCCCAGAAGTAAAAGACAAAGTCACAATCACAGTGAGAGATATTAACATATCTCTCTCAGAAATCAAAAGAAACAAAAATATCAAATAAATATATAAAAAGATGATCAATGTCTATGATAATCAACGAAATGCAATCAAGAGCTATAAGGAAATACGGTTTTCATCCTTCAGGTTGGCAAAACAAATTGGAGATAGATCTTGCACAGGGCTGTCACAAGTGAGGAAAGACACTCTCACATACTGTTGGTTGAATAAATAGGCCAAGTCCTTGGAAGAGCAAGTCAACAGCCTCCTTCAAAATTAAAAAAGAGCACGCCCCGCACGCCCACACATAAGACAGTGTCCCATAGATGCACACGAAGCAGCCGACGTGCCACGGCTGAGGAGAGCGATGTTTGGGGCTGGGCCTGCAGAGGGGATCTTTGGCTTTCTATATACATCTACATAATCCATAAATAATACATTCAACTGTTATTTGTGCATTTTCTTTAAATTAAAAAAAAGACTTTAAAAATGTATTAGATATGGCAGTTAGAAAATCACAGGAGACAGCTATAAATTTCAGTAGTGTTTCCTATGCTGTGGAAGGAATGGTAGAGGCAATGAATGAAGACCATTTCTCCTAGACACCTGGGAGCAGCAGGAAAGGAAGGAGTGGGGAAGTAGGTTTAAAAAGAGGAATCCTTACTTGGCATTGAAGGCCAGGAATTGAGTCCCTCTGGTCCTGTGCTCCGACATCCTTGAAGACCCTTATTCCCTTTTCTGACACAGGCCTGACTGCAGGCAGGAAGCATGTTAAGGTCTAGCAGTCAAACTAATGGCTTTTCAGAATGAGTGTCCTGGTACATCTCTTTCCTTCTAAGACAGCTTTCTCACTGACTCTGTGTCTGTGTGTGTATGTGTGTGTGTGTGCGCACGCACACGCGTATGTGTGTGTGTTTAAAAGTTGCTTTAATGAATAACTGCAAATGGGTTCTAATGAAAAATAGGTAGCAAAATGTCTGTAATACTCTACAGAATGGTCTCCCTCTTATAGGAGACCCAAAGGAATATTTATAGGAATGTCGTGATTTGGCAAAATCACGTTGTATCGGGAATTCCACCCCACTCAAGCACCTCACAGAAGAGGCGCTAGGTGAGGGCTGGGTGGAAGTATCGATGGAGAACACTGAGTCCTGGGCGGACTGGGCTGGGGTCAGAGGCCTTATCCAAGACACGCAGAGAAGGCAAAGGAAAAACTGCAGGAGATCCAAGGTTCCAAATGCCAGGAATCGAGGAAGGCACACCATAAATCTGTGTTTGAGGCATTGGAATTAGTATATTAAACCGAGAGTTCGCATCCAATTTTCACAATATTGAGCTCAGTCTTTGGACCAGCCAGTATATAAGAGTGGGGTGGACAGCCTGGTTAAAATGTTCAGGTGTGAGACTGACCCCAACCCCAGGTGAGGTGCCCCTCAGCTGTTTCCTCTGTCCTGATGAATGTGGAGTCTTCACGAAGCAGGAGCCTGGTTCCAAAGATTCATCTTCCTTACCTGTCTACTGCTCCTGGTATAGGAGCTGGTGGTAGCAAACTTTGTCTTCATGTACTGTCTCTGAATTCAGGTGATTGTGGTAGGGAGAGCAGGAAATTGCAGAAGGTGCAAAATACTGGCAAAGGATGGGGCTTGTTAGTGATGGAATATCAGACGGCTTCTAGAGGCATAAACAGCCCCAAGCAGCCATCTTAAGTGTCAGGAAGAGAAATTTGTACCCATGTCGAGACAAGTGTTGGAGGCATCTCTGGCTGGGATTTCTCCTGCTGGCTTCCAGTAATGCTTAGTAGACACTTCATACTGAGCACCCTGAAACTTCAGAGGGGCCTTGCAGATCCCTCTGGACAGCCTATGGACACTTCTGGTCCTGACCAGCACCAGGGAGGCAGAGGGCTGGTTGGTGTGCAGAGCAGTATGTAGGGTGCAAAATACTTGTGTGTGTTGCAGGTGGAAGAAGGCACTGAATTGTTACTCATCAGTCTGGAAGAAATCAGTGACTTTGCCTCAGGATCAGTCTGTGCATGGTCGTTCAACATCCTTGGGGACCCCTCTACCACAGCTCCTTAACGTGGTTGAAAGTACTATACATACAGCTCTTTCTGCTGGTTTTAATGACGTTGGCTGTAGCAAAGGTCTCCAGCCTGGGCAAGACTGGGGCAGGACAGCCTCTCTGCCCTTGGGTATCTGCTCAGTAGGTTTGGCCACCAGGAACACAAGAGATGTACAGGTCAAGCCGTTTGAAGAACACCACCAACCTCACCTGGCTAGTGGGGATGCAGCCAGAAGGTCTCAGACCTTGCTCCAGGTGGTAAGAATAAAGGTTCATGAGAAGCTGGTCAGTGTCCTGGTCCAAGACCAGGCTTCTCAGACTTGACTGTGCATGTGGCCCACCAGGGAGGTTTGTTAAACTGCTGGCCCTGATTCAGTAGACTTGGAGTAAGGCCCAAGATGTGGCATTTGTAACAAGCTCCCAGCTGATGAGGAGGCCAGGGGTACATGGCTCACACTTGGAGTCCCAAAGACTTAGAATGGGCCTGACTTTGAAGCCCGGGTCTGCCACTTCCGAGCTGTGGGCAAGTTACTTAAGTGTTCTGGGTAGGGAGTGAGGAGCGGGAAGGACCTGGGAGAGAGAACAAAGGGAGGCTCGTTTGAAGTTCAGAGAATCAACCAAGAGGAAAATCCCAAGCTGGGGAGATGAGAGTGGGAACAGGAAGGTCAGGATCAAAGGGAATGGAAGAGGTAAAGCTGTCTAAAACGAAACGTATCTAAAATGGCTGCCGGCATTGGCAACTGGTTGCTATAGAGTGACCAGGTCATAATGAATGTTTGGAAAAGATGTCTCTGCTCTGAGAGGAAGGACTTTGCCTCACAATCTCCACTGTATTTTCTAGCACCTGGTGCCATCCAGGGCACATCATCCACACTCCAAAAAATTGAATTCTTGAGTAAATTAACACATCAGAAATGGAAGGAGACTTGAAGAGCAACTTGTTCAAGGCCCTGTGTTCACAGCTGCGGAAAGAATGACCAGAACGGCTGAGATCTACCCAACATCAAACAACCAGGGTACAGCCTTGGAGTCAGGACCTGAGTTTCCCTTTCCACAGCTAAAAATTGACCATGCTTCCTTCACAACCCATCGAGAAGGCTGTTATTGGGGAAAGGTTGGGTGGAGTGTTTCCTGTCAAAATATACATAAACTGATTTGTTTTCTTGAGACATTTTTGCCAGGAGAAATGCCACTAAATCAGCATCTTGGCCATAAAAGAAAGCGATAGCAAGTCTTCATCTGAATCATAAAGCCACGGTGATTAGGCCTATGCACAAGCTTCAAGGAGGTGAAATGGGATCAATGAATTTCTTCGTTAATCTTCATATTTGCAGGAAGCAAACGAACCAAGCACTCTGCAAATCACTGACTTTAATCTTCAGAATTACTTATACTACCATTTAGGAGAGTTTTGTTTTCTACAGAGATTTGCACACAGCAGGAGGCAAACATTCTAATTGCTGTTAAGTACATTTGGTGTAATATGTTGGGGGAAATGTAGTTGTTGAATCAGTTCAGCATGAACACACATGCTCAGGGGCAGCATGCAAGTTTGCACACAGACACACTTACCAGAAGTGTTTTAGTCACAGAGAAAATCTCATACAGGAAAAGAGGCTGCCTCTTCCAGACATTAACAGCACCTGGGTCCAGCCATAGTTTAA
This sequence comes from Rhinolophus ferrumequinum, assembly GCF_004115265.2. Taxonomy (NCBI): domain Eukaryota; kingdom Metazoa; phylum Chordata; class Mammalia; order Chiroptera; family Rhinolophidae; genus Rhinolophus; species Rhinolophus ferrumequinum. Next base: position 97,739,714 of record NC_046290.1, on the reverse strand, counting down.
TTTCATAAGCAAATGCCCCAAGTGTGTTCAACCTTTTATGTTCCTTTCTGCCCACTCTCTCTTTGAATTCATCTGCAGTCAAGACGCAATGCTATTTATAACATACATTGTGCTGCAGTCACCAGGATTTGCAACACAAAACAGAAAACATTCAATCTATGCAACAGGAGTAAAGCCCAATGGGAACTCAGTGTCAGCTGTTTTATTCTGCCAAGTATCACAGTCACACATGGCCACTTTGCCTACTAGATTAAAAACTCCTTGCAGTCAGGCAGCATGTCTAGTTCATTTTCACAATCCTCAAGCTCTTAGATGTGTGTCTACTACATAATATTTATTATGCAATCACTATTTGTTGAACTGAATTGAAGATTCTTCCCAAGATTTAGAATGAAAAGGAACAGAGAAGTACATGAAAAGGGAAAGGGACCTTCAAGACCATCACAGGTCATGGAAAATTACGTTAGTGGGTTTCAGGTGCTAAAACCTACCTGGAGAGGCATGCTGATAAAGTTTGCTGACTCCCAAATCACAAGATTCAAATTTTTTTTTAAATAATAATCCAATCCTGGGTTGATTTCCATTTATATTGCTGAAACCTTTAAGGTCTTCCAGCCAAGTGTGAAATAATTCATTTAGCTCTTGGTGAAAAGAAGAACTTTAAAAACTTGACAAGCTGTAGCTAAGTAAATAATTTACCCATAATGAAGAGAAAGGCAAAGTGTGGTTACCTGACTATTCTGATTAACGGGAAGCCACTAGCTAAACCATACACAGGGCCAAGTTCCAAAGAACTGAATATTAGGTTGCACCATCTGAAATTGCCATTTCTGGACATTTATCAGCAATTTCATATGGCTCAAACAAATACAATAAAAACACACACAACACTAACGTAAATCTACTGAACATAATTTGATATCTTAGCTGTTTTATAAGGATGTTTCGTAAACTTGTTCGTTTAAAAATGTGTTCATCTAGATATTAAAACTACCAATTCAGATATGATGTGACCTCCACCATCATGACTCATATGTAAAAGGAACAAATGTGACTTCCAGTTCAGATGCATCATTGGATTCTGAAGCAGGAACCCAAAAGGAATAAGTAGTTTGTGATGGAAAAATCATTCTCCATGTTCCCAGGAACATGACCTTGGAGTATCAGTTATCACAGCAGACGGACAAGGCATGGGAAATCGGCCTGCTCTGTATCTGACAAGTGCTGAAGGCGCTTTGTTTTTACTAAATCTCAGATATCAGATTGCCATTTGTTCCTCTCTCCTATTAGGAGGGCATAAAATACACATATGAATTTTTAAAAACGTTCTGATGGCTATATTTCACATCAAGAAATGAGTGATCCTGATAGAAAGTATTGGTGACTAGTAACTTCTTGCTGAATGAATGTATAAATAAATGACACAATGGGGTCCATAAATATTACATGAGTTATCCGAAATCTCTAAATTTCCTGGTTTGCAGTTCTGTAGCCAACAGTAGTTCTTTCTACATCTGATGTTACAGTCTATACCATCTATATCAATAATTCTCAAACATTAAGGAGCAAAAGAATCATCCAAGTTGTCACTTGAACTACACATTCCTGGGCCCCACTTCCAGAGGTTTTAAGCCAGTCTATATAAGGGGGAACCTAAGAATCTGCAGTAGAAGAGCCCCAAAGACTTTTGAGGTAGTTGCTCCACTGATGTAGGTAAATTTTCCCATCAGTATAAACCTCGAATCTAGTATCTCCTGTCTTAAAAACAGCATGAAAATTTGGGGCTCCATAAATCCAAATCTCTCAGCACATTCTCCAAAATAATAATAAACAATGACTGAAGGAACAAATAAAATTATATTAGTAAGATAGGAAACCCCCAAAAGCTTCAAATTATTTTTAAATAGAATAAAATTTAAAAGCAGGGGTTATTATCCTAATACCATAAAAAGTAGAATTCAAGCCAAAAAGCAGTAAATGCAACAAGTTAAATGTAACCAAGAAAGTCATTTTTTTAAATGCTAAAAGTCATAGTTCACAGTGAAGATATAACAGTTTTCATATCCATGCACCAAATAATATAGTAACCGTCTTTATGAATCAATACAGCAAATGCAAGACGACATAGATAGAACCGGCAATAATATGTAGTATTAATACCCTACTCTTTCTTTGTTCAAGCAAATCAAAGAGACAATGAATGAAAACATAGAAAACATAAATAACATAATTAATAAGAAAGAACTTATGGCTATGTATCAAATTTTACTCTTAGAAAATAGACAATGTACCTTCTTCTCAAGCTCAGGGGAGGAGTTGTAAAAAACAATCACAAAAGAAACATCAGTACCTTTCAGAAAATAGAAATATTACACACAACATGCTCTGATCACAATGCAATCAAATTAAAATTAATATATTTTTAAAAAGTTATCCACCTGGAAATTTAAAATAGACAATGTACCTTCTTCTCAAGCTCAGGGGAGGAGTTGTAAAAAACAATCACAAAAGAAACATCAGTACCTTTCAGAAAATAGAAATATTACACACAACATGCTCTGATCACAATGCAATCAAATTAAAATTAATATATTTTTAAAAAGTTATCCACCTGGAAATTAAAAAAAAAATTACTAAACAAATCTTGAGTTCAGGGTAAATACAAACCAAAATTAAATAATTTCCAAAAAGTAATGTTAATGAAAACACAAAAGAATCAAGTGGAAAACTTTCAAGCAATAAGAATAATATTCAAAGCCTTAAAAACTTTTAGCAATAAAACATACTTGTATTTCATTACCAGCTCAGAAAGCTAGAAAAAGAAAACAAAGTAAACCAAAAGGAAATACAAGGAAGGCAATGACAAATATAAAAGCAGAAATCAGTGAGTTAGCAAATGGAAAAATACAAGCTCTAATAATAAATCAAAATTCCAGTTTTTAAAAAGGAACGAACAAAATAAGGCAAACTTTAGCTAATTTAATCAAGAAAAAAGGGAGGTAACACAAAAATATATAAAATAAGAAATTAAAGGGAAAAATAATCACTGAAGCAAGATTTTTAAGAGAGTGACGAGAGAGAGAGAGAGAGAGAGAGAGAGAGAGAGAGAGAGAGAGAGAGAGAGAGAGGCAAATTTGCAGATGTTTCTGCAAATAAATTTGAAAGCCTAGCTGAAATGGACAATTTCCTAGGAAAAAGCAGTTTACCAAGCTTGACCTCATTAGAGACAGAAACCTTTAGCAGACCTATTTCCACAAGAGAAATAGAGAAAACCATCAAAGAATTACTGCATAATAAATCATCAGGCCAGATGGTTTCACAGGTGAATTCTACCAAACTTTCAAAGACCAGATATTAATAATGCTCCATAAATTGTTCCAGAGCATTGCAAAGGAAAGAAAACTTCCTAATTCATTTTATAATGTATTGATAACCTAAACAAAAAGATAGAATGAATATAAATATTGATGCAAAAGTCTACATAAAATATTACTGAATATCACATTAAGAAAATAACACACTATGACCTAGTGGAATTTACTCTAGGAATGCAAATTTGGTTCAATATTAGGAAATCCAGTAATGTAATACACAATGTTAATAGATATGGAGAGAAAAAAATCGATGATTATCTGCATAAATACTGAAAATACTGAAAAGCCTTCAACAAATTCCACTCATCCTAATAAAGAACTCAAGAAAATAGGAATTGATGGATGCTTTCTTAATATGGTAAACCACTACACCATAGGCATAAAGCCAGCTTCTTACTTAACGGGGAAACACTAGTGGCATTTCTATTAATGTCAGGAACAAGGCAAGGGTGCCCACTCACTCTACTAATTCAACATTGTACTGGAGGATCAGGAAATGTCATTGACTACCAGGCAGATACCACCTTTAACCAAGTAATCAACATTAACACTACCAGTAATGAGACAAATAGATGACATGTGCATCCTCATAAGAAGCACTGAAATGAACACATCACTTTTATAGTATTTTTGCACAATAGCATAACGTGAATCTAATTCTGAGGAAATAGATAAATCCAAATTGAAAGACATTTTTCAAAATAACTGGACTGCAGTTTTCAAAACTGTCAAGGTTATGAAAGAAATACTAAAGGACTATTTCAAAACAAAGAATCATAACAATAAATGTAATATATGATCTAGTACTTTCTTTTTCTATTATGCAATTATTGAGAAAATTGGTGAAATCTGAAAAAGATTTCTGGAAATACTTTCTGAAAAAGGTCTGCAAACAGGTAATACTGGTCTTAGTATACACATAGTAAAGTATGAGGTGTGATCAAAAACTATGGTGAATGTTTAAATTTAAAAAATTATTACAGTAAAAGACACATTGCCATTAATCCCCCTGAAAATGCCCCCCTCGCTTCAAACACACTTATCCCATCGCCCTTGCCACTTTCTGAAGCAGTTCTGGAAGTCCTTTTCCGTGAGTGTCTTTACTTCATCCTCCATCATGACAATGCTCTGTATCATACATTGCTTCTGGTACGGCAATTTCAGTCAAATAAAAACATTACAGTGTGTCCTCATCCACCTTATTTACTGGATCTGGCACTGTGCAACTTCTAGCTCTTCCCCAAACTCAAAATGACCATGAAAGGTAAACATTTTGAATCGATTCAGGACATCGAGGCAGCCAGGACAGCACAACTAAAGACATGAAAGAGGACTTCCAGAACTGCTTCAGAAAGTGGCAAGAATGATAGGATAAGTATGTTCAAAGTGAGGGAGAGTAATTTGAGGGGGATTGATGGCAATGTGTCTTCTACTGTAACAATTTTTTAAATTTAAACATTCACCATAGTTTTTGATCACACCTCATATTTAGAGGGAAGGGGGCATGACGTCTGCAACTTACTCTCAAATGGTTCAGGAAAAAATACATGTATATGGAGAGATTTAAATATTGTTAAATGTTAACATTGGAGGAATCTGGGTAAAGGGCATGTAGAATTTTTTGTACTATTCTTGCAACTTTTCTGTAAGTCTGAAGTTATGTCAAAATGAAAATTTAAAAATTAATAATGATAATAAAAATTCCTTTGATTCCCAAAGCTCTAAGCTACAACCCCATGACTTTTCCCTTTCACAATAAGATTTGTCAAAAGTAGTCAGTTTGCTCTCTCCATTTCCTCCCTCCCACTCGTTCCTTAACCAACCCCAATCAGAGTTGTATACCCTTGTCAAAATCACCAATGAACTTCCTGTTGCCAAATCCACTGCACACTTCCTCTGGCTACTCAGTACTAATTCATGGCTATTGACCACTCCTTCTCTCTGGAAACACTCTCCCCTTCTGGACTCCATGTCACTACATTCTCCTGGATTTCTTCCTTAGTCATTAGCTATTCCTTCTCCATGCCTTTTGCTGGTACTCTCCTTTTTCTGTGCTCTAAATGTGGGAGGGGTACAGCACTTCTTCCTGGATCCCGCTCATCTCCAGCTCTCCTTAGTGACCTCAGCTTCGCTGGCCTTCTCTATGCTGACACCTGCAAAGGTGTCATCTCTAACCCCGCCTCTCCCCTAGCTCCATATTCACACATCATTCAGTTGCCCATTTGATATTGCCAATTCTCTGACTAAAAGTCAAAGTAAACTTTACATGTCCAAAGTAGAATTCTTAAATATCTCCCCAAATCTGCTTGTTTTTCAGTCTTGCCCCACCCCATTGTAAATGGCACTACCATCCACCCATATATTTCCATCTAAAACCCAGCAGTCTTCCTTAATTACTTCCAACATAGATCTCTGTCATCTTTGCTCTATCGTGCTATGCTCCTACCTGAACTGTCGTCCAAACTGGACTCTTCATTCACTCTTGCTTTGTACCACTCAACCTCCAACAGCATTTAGAATGATCTTTTAAAAACAAACCAGAGACTCCCCTATATGAAACCTCCAGTGGCTTCTATTACTAGATGTATTAGTTTCCTAGAGCTAATGACAAAGCACCACAAAGTGGGTGGCTTGAAACAGCAGGAACTTATTCTCTCACAGCTCTGTGATTGCTGGCAGCCCGTGATGTCCCTTGGCTTGACATGCCTCACTACACTGTCTCTGTCTTCAGAGCTTTCGTGTCTGTCTCTCTGTGTCTCTGTCTCTCCTCTTCTATATAAGGACACCAGTCACACTGGATTCAGTCCCCGCCCCAACATAGCGTGACCTCCTAATTTCATCTGCAAAGACCCTGGTTTCCTATAAGGTCATCATCTGAGATTCCAGATGGCCTTGAATGTTTGCGGGTACACTATTCAACCCAATACACCCCTTGTATTCCCACTGGAATGAATCCCAAATTCTTTATCATTGCCCACAGTCCTGCATGATCTGGTTCTCACATGCCTTTCCATCCCCCTCAAACCATTTGCCAGTATCTCCTATCAGTTCCTAAACAAAGCCAACCCCATTGCAAACGTAGGGCTTTTGTAAGGACTGTTCCCGCTGTCAGGAGAGTGTTTCTGCCAGGTGCTGGAGTTGCTAGTCCATCCAGCCTCAGTGGACTTTCTCTACAGTACACACCCATTTCTAGTTATCCTGTATAACAGCATCCCGTGTATTTACTTACAGAAAGCACCACAATCTGTAATTATTTTGTATTTACTTTTTCCCAGTTTATTATGTCTCCCATTGTAATCTCAGCATCTAGCATAGTACCCGGTACATGGGAGCTGATCTATGAGTATTTACTGAGTGAATCAATAAATTCAAGTGACTACAGAGAATGTACCATACACATACGTTATAACTCCCATAGTACATAGTACCTGCCCATGTATCTACATGGCCCTTGAAACTGTTTGTTGAAATCAATTAACTAACAAATTCCATCAATTTTCTGTAAGTCATCATTTATATCTACACAAGAATTCTCCTGATCAGACTTTGTAAGACAAAAGCAATGACTCTAATTCTGCCACCAGGGTTCCAAATATTTATTAATAATTTTTTATCTAGCATAGCATAGTCCAAGATTCATCAAACTTCTGATGACCAGATATTCCTTAAGCAGATCCATGTATAAAGTGGGATTTTATTTACAATGATGAAGATAAGCTGTAGTTTATTTAACTTTTTCTAGGTCACATTATGAATAGAACTGTGCTACTAAAAAAATCATTTGTGTCCACAAAACATTTGAAAGTTAAGGAAAGCTCAGCATTATTATCAAGGGTCAAGTGTACAGCAAGGTACTGCCCATGGACGCATATCACATGACTTCCTCATCACAACATGTACCATTAAAGGAATCTTCATGGAATAATAATTTATAGTACATCTACGTGAAGCAATTTTGCAATTATTTATTCAATTAAACTATTTACGTTATTCATAATGAAAAGAAATGGAACAGCATTGGTTCCATCACATCTTCCTTTGCTTTCATTTGGTTTGTCGCATATGACTATTTTTATGCAAATGAGGTTATGATGACATTAAACATTTTCTACTGATTTTCCAAGAACAAATATGTTCTCTCCATATGCTACAATCTTCTTTTTCCTGCATCTATCCTCAAAGCTCTGTTGGCTGATCAGAATGTTTTCTAAATTAACTCCAAGGACATTCCATCTGTAATACTGATGGGCCTGTCTCCGTCTGCAGTGCACATGTAGCACTCCCATTAATACCTGAATTTAGCCCATTTTGCCCATTCCACCAGCAGCCTTATTTATATCCCCTGCTTTTACAGCGCTGTAAATCTCACCTTGTTACAAAGCTTTGTGGCACTTCCCTTCTTTCCTTGCAGAGCAAAAACCACGAAGAATTCCACACATAAAAAGGCGTTGCGATTGCAGACATTTGCGTCTATTGATTACATTCAGGGCTGAGGAACAAATGTTTTCAGGAAAGTTTTTCATATAACTACCCACTGGACAAATCAGTGGAATTAGTTCATGTAGGTTAGCTTGGGCTTTCTTGTAGGTGTGTGTGTCAGTGTGTGTGTGTGTGTGTGTGTGTGTGTGTGTGTGTGTGAAAGAGAGGGAGAGGGAGAGAGAGAGAGAGAGAGAGAGAGAGAGAGAGAGAGAGAGAGAGAGAGAGAGAGAGGGGTTTTTTTTTAACTTAGATGCACTACCAGAGTGAGGGGCATTGGGACTAGGCAGGCAGAATAATCATGCCCAGAAACATATAGATTGTAAGTTCCAAGTCTAGAGTCTCCAATAACAGGCATTATGGAAATTTCTGATCATTACATGAGGTAGGCTATCCTCCTACACTTCTCAAATGCCTACAGTCCCTACATAAAGCATCAAAGGGCTCCAGAAGCAAGAATAACCATTTCTGTAAAGCCCAACATTGGTTTGATTTAAGGTTATCACTCAAGAATCCCATTTCCCATAAACACACACTTGGGGAACATGAATTTGGGAAACGTGAGTTTGGAACTCAATGACCCTGGAGGTTGTAAACAGACAACAGAGCAGATCCATTTGCATAGACAACACAAGGTTTACATTGGTTTCTATCCACTGATTTCAAGTTCCTCATGCAGGAAATTGAAATTTGTCCAGAGAGCTCTCTAGAACAAGAATGAAGGGGAATCTTTTCTGTGGCCTCGCTTTAATGCATTTAGATGAGAATCCTCTCAGGTCCCAATAAAAGATGAAATAAATTTTGCCAATTCACAATCTTTTAGGCCCAGGCTGCCACTGCCTCTAGCAGAAGTGGGAATCTTTCCTTAAAAATCAGTGAAGTCTTTGACCCCCATCATGTTTATGATGTCTCCTGGACTGCAAATAATATCTTGGCTTCATATTTATCTTTCTAGTCTACATCTCTGTGTTTGAAACAACCCAGGGAGTTGTCAAGCATTTCATGTGGTATAATGAAATTCAGAAAGGAAAGTAATTCAAACTGAGGTTGATTTCTATTAATTTTCATTTGTTAAATAAATGGATGCAACTGGAGAATATGGGATAGGAAGGAACAAGTGGGGAGGGAGGGAAGTGACACAAGGTAAACCAAAAACAAAGGACAAGAACTTCCCCAAGTGTGGGCACCCCTGCCCTGCCCTGTCCTGACTCGCATTTTCTCTTCCAACTGCCTCCATCCATGGAGAACCTCAGAAGATGGCGGGGCCTCAGGAGCTCAAATTTTTAAAATAAGAATCACTCAGGGAGCTTGGAAAAATGTAGATCTATTTACAGCCTCCGTTCTTATCTACTAACTCTGTAGCAGGCCCAGAGATGACATTTTTTAACCAGCAGCTACGGTAACTCAAATGCAAGGACCATACCTCCCAAACCATGACAGGCTCACTGGTTCTCAGTCTTGAGAAACACTGGGGTCACCTGGGGAGTTTATTAAAAATAATTTAATACTGATGCCTGGGCCCCACTCCCAGAGATTCTAGTTTGCTTACTCTGGGGTAGAGTCTACCCCAATCTTAAGATTGGCACCCCAATCTTAACAGCTCCCCAGGAGATTTCAACACGCAGTTGAGGCTGAGAACCACTGGTGTGGGGAGATGAGTTGTGTTTAAGCAAGTCAGGATGTGGGCTCTGTAAGAGCTTCTACCCTTCACTTTTGCAACTTCTGGCCTTTTTACACAGAGAACATTCCAGGCCCCTGTTTAAATAATCATATTTATTCCAAGTTTCACATCTTTTCGTAACAGGCAGGAAATGATGATTAAAAACTGAGCCATGTGCCTCTTCACTGTAACTGTTGGGGACATGAAGACAGGAGCATCTGATTGAAGCAACAAAGGGCTATGTTTGTGCTGTGCAGACCCCGGAACAGTCTGCAGATCAGGCAGCACTTCTTCACCCTCTCCCTGCTGCCCCCGCCCCTGGTCAGCCTCGGAGGCGGCCAAGCTCTACACTGGGGCAGCTTCACAGAAAGCCTCAGAAATCACAATTTCACTGAGAACACAGGCATTCTGGAGACAAGGCCACAAGTGAACAACACCTGATCTTTCAAAACTCTCCTTACCCTTTCAGAGGTTCTCAACATAGGAATTAATGCATAGGAAGTGGCCATGACTTCAGACCAGGAACTGCTGGGCTCAGCAACCTACATTTTCAGCAAGCTCCAAAGACCTCAATCTGAGAAATACTCCAAAATGTGCTTTTTAATATTCAGCTCTTTTCAGGGAAAAATTATTTTAATGTGTGTGTGGGGAAATCATTTCCATTTGTGGAAAAGTTAGAACACAGATTAGACTAAGCTTTTGGTCTGACCATTACTGATGATGGCAGAGACGCAGCTGGAAGCAGTGGATCCCATCCCACCAGCTTTCAGCTTCCTATGCCCTCTGGACACATGAACTGACCTCCCTTAACAGGGAAGCTGTGGTGAATCCCAAAGCTGAGCCTTCTAACCCCGCCAGAAAGAGCCTGAGGAAGTTGGACGTGCCCTTCTCAGGCACTCACCACAGCCTGGCATCTATCTCAGGCCAGGTCCCGTGGATTTCTGTGCCAGTTTGGGGACAAGGCATGCTAATTACTAGGTCTGAGTCTTCTATATAAGAAACATACAGTTGTACCCCATTTTTCAGGTAGATCCTTTACTGAAGATTCTGTCATTACATGCAATGTGTTTTAAGATAAGAGGTATGTATAGTAAAGGATCTTTAAAAATCACTGAAGTTAATGTTTATTGATTAGATATCTTTAGTACATGAGGAGAGCTGAGGCGAATGCCTAGTAGATTAGTCTATGCAATGCCCATGTAACAATCGATTTACTGCCCACAACAATTCCATAAAGTAGATATCATTACATCACCACTTTACATATAAGGAAACTGAGGCACAGAAAGGTTAAATAACTTGCCCAATGTCACACAGCCAGTAAGAGGCAAAGCTGGGATTAGAACAGACAGATTTCGACATCCATGCCCTTGACGTCTATGAAAAACTCTCATTAAAGGTTTTAAGTAATCCAGACATGCTCTTCAGACCTAGGGAACCCACAAATGTAGGATCAACATTCACCCATAAATATTTCAGGAATTATCACCCTCACATACTAAAAGTGAACGCACCCCCACTTGCTTGTTTCATGTCACTCTGCCACCCCCACAGCTGGGTGAGGACCAGCTCTGAAAAAAGATGTTCCTCCTGGTTGTGTCTCGACGTTAAATGAACTCTATGGTAAGACATCTCCTAAACCTAATAATATTTTTAATTTATTTTTCCTGAGTTTAAAAAAAAAAAAATACCACATCTCTTATGAGGATTTCAACTATATTACACTACATATTAGGAGACCATAACGGGCAACAGTTAATCAAATTTAAGATACTACCCCTGTGGTAGTGGAATTTTGCTAAGAGTTGAAAGGGGCAAAATGGACCGAGAGAAGAAAACTAAGGAAGTATACGAGGCCTGACAGTGAAGTTCGTGAACTCATCCTAGAAAAAGTGCCGCATACCTCATTGCTGTCGGTCACCTTCATCACTACGGTCATCACTTCATCACTACGGTCACCTTCAAAGTACTCCCCTTGGGAAGTTATGCATCGACCCCAGCACCTAGTCCACCCTTCAAAACAATTTGGGAACTCTTTTTCTGGAATGGGCATCAGAGCGTCGTATTATTTTTGATGTCCTGAATGTCATCAAATGTCTTCCTTTTAATATTTCCTTTATCTTTGGGTAAAGAAGAAGTCATTGGGGACCAGATCAGGTGAGTAGGGAGGGTGTTCTAATACAGTGATTTGTTTACTGGCTAAAAACTCCCTCACAGACAGTGCCCTGTGAGCTGGTGCATTGTCGTGATGTAAAATCCATGAATTGTTGGCGAAAAGTTCAGATCATCTAACTTTTTCACGCAGCCTTTTCAGGACTTCCAAATAGTAAACTTGGTTAACTGTTTGTCCAGTTGGTACACATTCATAATGAATAATCCCTCTGATATCAGAAAAGGTGAGCAATATCTTTGCAACAAGTTCACAAACTTAGTTGTCCGACTTTGTACATGTATGCACTCACACACACATAAACATAATTCCTCAGAGAAACTGTCCCGTCTCTAAGACTCAGAATTTATTTTCCTTCTGGTGATAGCAGTGTGGAGTAGAAGGTTCCATTCCACTGACGTGGAGGGATACACAGGGCAGTGCCTAAAGAGGTAACGTGGGGGAGAGGTCACAGGCTTGAGGAAACACACACAGCTGGGTCTGAATCTGGGCTCCAGCACTTGCGAGCTGTGTGACCTCAGACAGGTTGCTCAGTCTTTCCAACCCTCCTTTCCTCATTTATAAAACAGAGATGGTAACAGCTACTTCAGAGAGCGGTTAAATTTAAACGAGATCAATAAAACATGCAGCACAGTGACAAAAACATAAAAGGCAGTCTTTAAAAGGGAATTATTATCATGGTTAGTGATTCAGAGATACTCCTAAGCATGAAACTATTTATTATTTCAACCAACAAGTATAGTATTTATTGGATAACTACCCTCTGTGCCCACCTCTGAAGAGAAAGTTTAATATAGGATTCTTGACCTTCTTTAAGGTGCTTTGATGCTATTTGAAATCCGTCCTGTGAGCTACTGGATATTTAACATCTGAGGAATGACTCGGAAAAAAAAAAAAAAAAGGCCCAGTCACAGCTTCAATAATCAGATGTTTCCTTTTCACAGGGGGCGGGGGGCAGGGGTTGAGCTGGGTCTTGACTGATGAGTAGATTCGTTCCACTAAATTACACCACCATAACTCATGTACACACACAGCTCACATACAACAGACTCAATCTAAAATGCCCACTGCACCTGCATGATTCCCAAATCTCCACGGGCAGCCCAGGCATCATTCCTGACCTCCAGACCCAAACATGCAGCTGTCTGCTGCACATAGCATGAAGATGGTCCACGGACATCTCACGCTGTGTGTGTCCAAAGCAGACACTGTTGCAATACAACACGTTAGAATTGGTGGTGATAAAAGAAAGGGAAGACTTTCCGAGTGAAGCAAAATGAATTCCAAAGAAACTTGACATCTGGATTTATAAGCAGGAGGCCAAAGGAGAAGTTGAAGATAACAGTAGGAGAAACTGCCCATAAATTACCTACACAGTCTGCGGGGAGGAGGCAAGCCATAAAATCCATTCAGGGACCTCAGCAGTGGCTTGAACAAACATGACAGATTTCTGCGCTGCTAGGTGGCCCCTCCCCCATGTTATGAGATAATTGGGTAAGCAGATAATTAATATGCCAGGATACGATATAGAATAATATATCTTGGCAAGGGAAAGGAGTGGAGGTTTATAAAGCCTTGACTGGCTCCTGGTGTCACCAAATGTTACCTCTTTGCTCACATGCACATAGCCAAATAATGACTAAAGCTGGACAGAGTCATCTCATGAAGTAATCTCGAGAAACTCATAGCTATGGGGAACCCTGGATAAGCAGAACCGCTATCTTCCCCACAAAACATGAGCCTTGGCATGAGTCTCTCCACTGGTTAATGAAGTCACTTCCACTCTGCCTCCCAAGCTAGGAACTTCTGACTGCACCCACTTCATCTATATCCAATTACTTGCCTCATCTGGCTGATTCTCAGAACATTTTTCTTGAATGTAGTCACTCTACTCCATCTCTTCTTAGTCCTTGGTCTGTTGCAGAGAAATAACTGCCCGAAAGCCACATGATAATACAAAACACTCACTGTATATTAGAAGTCTTTCTTTCCTCTCCCTTGGGCAGTGCCTGGCACACAACAGTGTCAGATGGATAGAGAAGAGACTTAGATTTAGCCGTCCTGCACCGGCTTCCTCTCCTCTCATGTATCCTCCACATTTTTCCCACAATAGGCTATTATTGTCCAAAAGGGAGATTATAACAATAATATCATCTTGCTTCACGTCTGCCACTGGCATCCACGAAACCAAGTCCCCACCTAACACAGGCGCTTTGCACGGCGCCCCTTCCCTCCTACCCTCTTCTTCCCCAATTCACTCTGGAAACTCTGTGCTACAAACAAAAGATTTTGTGCTGCTCCCTCTGCCCAAAAATCCAAGAAATTTTCCAGTCCTGCCCATGCTGTTCTCTCTCTCAAACGCCCTGCGTTCTCTTTAGAGGAAAAATCCCTGCTCACCATTAAGACCGAGGTCACCTCTGTGCTGCCCTCTGACTCTTCCAAGACAGCCCATCCCCTTCTCTTAGTTTCTAAGGCCCTCCAAGAGCAAATCCAAAGGACAGCAAATAGTCGCCTGCTGCCCCCACTCTCTGATTTCCTAGGAAGCCAAGGTGTGCCTTGCTCCTCCCATGCTGCTCGCACATAGCCTGGTAGACTGGAGACTTCAGTCAAAAGTCGTTTTTAATAATTTTTTTTTTTAAAAGAAAGAAAAAGAAGAGAAGAAAAGACAATAGAAGAGAACAGAAGAGAAGAGAAGACAACAGAAGAGAACAGAAGAGAAGAGAAATATAGGCCAAAGGAATAGCTTGGAGCCTCGAAAATGAGAGCACATATATAAAAAGCATAAAATGTATTACATTTAGCACTTCCAAATAAGAGAAAGAAAAGTTATTTACAAAAAATTTTTTGAAAAGCTGCTTTGAAAAACAAATGGGCAAACATTTTAAACAAAAGATACATACCTTGTACCATATTCCAAAATAAACTCTAGATGGGAAGGGTAAAATCTAAGAGTCAAGGAAAAGCAACACAAATCAGAATAGAAGTATTCTGGGGGATAATATGTTTCTTGGGGAGAGGGGAAGGTGGAATAGGGAGGGGGGAGGAGGAGGAAGACAGGGAGATAGATAAATAAATAAATACTGAGCAGAGGACCTGAACAGACATTTTTCCAAAGAAAACATACAGATGGCCGACAGGTACATGAAAAGATGCTCGACATCACTAATCATCAGGGAAATGCAAATCAAAACCACAATGAGATACCACCTCATACTTGTTAAAATGGCTATCATCAAAAAGACAAGAAATAATAAGTGTTGGCAAGGATATGGAGAAAAGGGAAGCCTCATGCATTGTTGGTGGAAATGTAAATTGGTGCAGCCACTATGGAAGTCAGTGTGGAGGTGCCTCAAAAAATTTTAAAAAAGAACTACCTTATGACCCAACAATTCTACTTCTGGGTATTTATCCAAAGAAATCCAAACTTTGGAAAAGACATATGCACCCCCATGTTCATTATTCACAATAGCCAAGCTGGAAACCTAAGTGTCCATTGATAGATGAATAGATAAAGAAAATGTGATGTGTGTGTGTGTGTGTGTGTGTGTGTGTGTGTGTGTAGACATATACCGTATATATACAGACGTATACACAATGGGATACTATTCAGCCATGAAAAAGATTTAAAATTTACAACAACATGGATGGGCCTTGAACCAAGCTTATAGATACAGAGAAACAGATTGGTGATTGCCAGCAGCGTGCGGTGGGGGTTGACAGAATGGGTAAAGAGAGTCAAAAGATACAAATTTCAGGTTATAAAATAAATAAGTCATGGGGATGTAATGTGCACCATGGTTATTACAATTAATAATACCATATTGCATATTTGAAAGTGGCTAAGTAGATCTTAAAGTTCTCATTACAAGGAAAAAAATTCTGTATTATATGTGGTGACAGATGTTAACTAGACTTACTATGGTGATCATTTCACAATGCAGACAAATGTCAAATCATTATATCATACACCTAAAAATAATATAATGTTGTATGTCAATTATACCTCTATAAAAATAATAATTTAAAAAATCTTTTTAATGCAATCAAAACCACTAAGTAATCAAATCATTCTCTCCCTTGGCCCCCTTAGATAACATACCTCCTACAGCCCTCCATCCTGTTTTAATGTAGAATGGTTGCTCTCTTGGCCTGCTACACAGCTGTCACCTAACTTAGAATGCTACCCTGGAACAGCCCTTCATCATCTTTCTGGGATCTGCTTTCAGTATTCTCTTGCTGGAATCCCGTTTCCTTATTCCTACTATCATTATCTTTCTTACTTTACACCCTTGTTTTACTGAAGCATATGCTTGAGTAGCTTCCTGAGAACAGATGGAAGGAAGGTAAAATTGTTGAGACCCTACATAAACGTAATGTATTTACTTTGTGCTTGATCTTGACACAAACTATGTTATGGCTGACTGTAGAATTCTAAGTTGAAAATATTTCTTTCAACTTATCTCCTACTTTTTAATGTTGCTACTGAAAAATTCAATGCTAACTCTATATGAGCCACACTTTCCCTCTGAAAGCTTTTAGGACTTTACCTTCATCCATGCTCTTCTGAAAATTTACATTTACATTTCTTAATTTTCTTCCCCCATTCATCACGTAGGCAGTGGGTGGAAACTTCTCACCTAAAAGATCATGTCCTACAGCTCTGGGAAATTTTCTTGTATCATTTGTTTCTTCTCTCTGTTTTCTCTGTTATTTTTCTGAAATTCCTATTAATTGATGTTGAACCTGCTGGACTGATC
Organism: Rhinolophus ferrumequinum; assembly: GCF_004115265.2. Taxonomy (NCBI): domain Eukaryota; kingdom Metazoa; phylum Chordata; class Mammalia; order Chiroptera; family Rhinolophidae; genus Rhinolophus; species Rhinolophus ferrumequinum. Next base: position 97,723,277 of record NC_046290.1, on the reverse strand, counting down.
TAATTCTTTTTAAATATTTTCTCTCTTATTTTTTTATTTCTTTTTTTTTCTGTCTTTCAGAAGAATTCTTCAATGCTATCTTTCAACCTTTTATTGAATTATTTATTTCTATCTTATTTTTAACTTCCGAGATATATTTTTCATTCTCTGATTATCACTTTCGCATACCACTTGCCTCTTTTGTGAATAAAACAAAACATTTCATGATATCTCTATGCCATTAATTATAGTTTTAAAGTTTGTAGTCTCTTTTCTTTGCAAATATGTTTTCTACTATTGTTGTTGCTAAAGCCTTTTAGATTATAATAGAGACTCTCCTGAGATGTCTCGGGATTCTGGCTCTCCTTTCTTATTACAGAGTAAGAAAGCTACATATAGATGGATGGAGCTTTACAACAGGCATAACTTACTAATAGTTAATGAGCAGAACCCAACCGTTTCAGCAGCGTGCCCCCAAATAGCAGATCTATTGGCCTTTTTCTTAGGCTGGTTTCTTCTGAGTGGTTTCTTCAAACACTTGACTATGGGGGTATAAAAGCCTTGAAGGGTAATGAGACTGAGGGTGTTCCCATTTGGTGTGTAGCCCTACTCTATCCCAGGCCCAGAATTCACCTTCTCCAGAGAGTAAACCTCTCATATTCCACTAGGTAGGGAAGGGCAAACTCTGGTTGTGCAGAGTTGGAGAATGAATCTGGGGATACAACAGCAGTCCTTCTATTCAAATCTACCTCTCAGCCATCAGAAGTACCTGGAACCTCCAATTCCTCAGTCTCTGGGGTTCTGAGATGTAATGAGGCTGCATTCTTCTGCTCTCAGCACAACTTCCCACCATATTTAGGAGGTTGGGTCTCAGCTTCATCCAGTTTGCTGCCAGTCACAATTCACCCATTCTCTTTCCACCTTCCAGAACTTTGTAGGTGTCACTTCCCTTCTGTCATCGCCTACTTAGTTGTCCCTTATAGGTTGCCATCCTCTCTAGTCCTTTATTATCATCTTAGTAAAATTTCAGGAGGGATCAGAAGTAAGTAGTATACTCAAGCCGCCATGCTACACTACAGAGCAAGCACTATCGAGCAATGCATTCTTCCCTGAGCACATCATGTTTTTATTTGTACCTCAACTCTGCTCTTGCTATTCCCCTGCCTGATCTGCCCTTATCCCTCTCCCCTCCTCAATTTTCTAGCCTTTAATGGTCCTTCAAGATTAAGCTCAGGCATCATCTCAAGCAGGAAACGTTCCCAGTTCGTTCCTGCACATGCTGTGTATATCTCTGACCTGACACACACCCCGTATAGACCACACTGTGCTGAACTGATCTGCCTGCACATCCCTCTCCCTCCCTAGACAAGGAGTAAGTAGGTAAGGTTGTGCTTTTAGTGTGGGGAAAAACATCTGGCACATAATAGGTGTTCACTAATATTTGGTCAACTGACCCATTTCCAGTAAGCTCCATGTTGGAAGCATTTTCATTCTAGGAGTAAAAAAAAAAAAAAAAAATGCCTCTGTTTATTTGCCAATGTCCAAATAAGAAGGGCTAATCAGAGAGTACCAGGAAATGAAAACAGCCAGATGTTTTTGAGAGCAAAAGTCCAGGAACACAAAATAGCTTCCAACAGGGGTGATGTATGTTTTCCTAGTGATTCAAAAATGAATATATACTTATTATGCAGGGAGATTTAACAGTCTCCTCGGCTGATCCTGCAATTTTAAATCCATTTAAGATAATTTTCTTTATCTCAAATCTACTTTTCGCAGTAACCAGGACACTTAACTGATTTGTACAAAATCCATTTGAAAAAGAAATAATCTGCTCTAAACAAGGGCATACTCTAAATGGAAAAAGACAGACACTACAAATGAAACAGAAAACGAAAAATCTGTTTGAAAGGCCAAGGCGGACTCCTGAAAATAGGTTTTCCTCCAGCATCTTGATTCTATGACCAAACTCCTTTCTTTGTTTCGCAAGGAAAAAACAAATAATTCTTAAATCTGAGCGCACAGGACAAATACCTTTCATAAGACAACTAAGATGCAAACAAACTTTTTCACAGGTAAGAATCTTAGACAAAACGTGTAAGTAGAAAGAATCATGGGATATACTTTTTCACCTATCAGCTTGACAAAGTATTTTTTAAACACTAGCACCTGGTTTTGGAAGGGCCAAATAAAATTCCAATAGGCGTAGAGACTGCTATAAACTTTTTTGGGGAAAATATCACAATATGTGTCTAGAGCTTCAAAAAATATTCTTACAACATGATCTAAGGATTATACTTTTAGAAGTATGGATTAAGAAAATAAATATCACATCGATACACATAAAGACCTGAATGGGAAGATATTCATCAAAGTGTTATCTAAAATAATTAAAAATTAAAAATAACTAAATTCCCAACAGTAGAAATAATGACCGTAACTAATGACATCAGAAAATGCTCATGAAATACTGTTAAATGAAGAAAGAGATAAAACAATGTATCACATGCTCATAATTGGTAGAGAAAATAGACTCAAAGACAATGTACAAGACTTTACCAGCTGCTATCTCTAGGTAAGGAGATCATGGTGATGTCTGGTTTTTATTTAAAACTTTTTGTAGTGCAGACCTTTCTATATCGTTCTGGATTACGTCCATAAAAATTTAAATTTTAATTTAGCGAATATTTCATAATCAACAGTACTCACTTTATTGGTGGTGGAGGAGACTGAGATAAAAGTTCCCTTGCTAGTTACAAATCACATGAGAAAATGTCACAGATTCGAGTCTGCACCCATCCACATGACCAGGCAAGCCCTTCTGAATGGCTGAATCACAACTTACCTGGTGGGACGGTAGTCCGGAATGGAACGATCCAGTGAGATTTTTTCACTGAGGTAGGAATTGTAGCCATACTTCTCATGGGGTCCCTTGGCTTTTTCTTCTTCAGCCGGGGAAAGGGTAGCAGGAAGGCCCCCTTTGCCCCGCCCACCATAACCTTCAATGAGCCCAAGGGATTTGGATAAGCCTAGAAAAAGGAAGGGAAAAAGAAATTATTTGCAAACCCCCATACCAGGATATGTCATGTAAGCTCAGATGCAGCTTCGATGGAAGTTTTAACATTTCTGTAACAGGAAAAGGCATGTCCTCGATTTCTCAGTCTTCAGAATATGCCCTGAACACATTTATATTGAAAGGAAGGGCAAGGCAACTATGAGTTGTGGGGTTAGGTCCTGTTGCCAATAAGGAGACTCTCCTTTTGGGACCTGGGGGTCAGCGGGGTCTATAAATTGGGAGAAATGGGGACCAAGAAGGACACAGGACATTGGGGAGAACTGCGACTGTTATTCGTGCCCGTTTTCCTCTCTCCATGGGGAAATTACAACAAAGTTATATATGCCAGGAGCTAGCCAGTATGACAGGAAACTGCCAAGTTGCAGGTGTTTTTACTTCATCTAAACAGAGAACGATATACAGATTGATTTTGTCATGAGCTTAAAGTGTGTAACAGCCTGACACAGTTCTTCACCTAATGGTTTTATTTAAATTTCATCTAAATGGCAAAGGAACTACAAAATGTTTGAGAATAAATCACAGAGAAAAATCCCATCAGGGTGATAACTGTGCCAAGTAGAGTAGGAGGCCTCTGTAACAAGCCTCACTGAGCAACTGCAGGTTCCCAGGATGGTGGCAGCTTTATAACTATTGTTCCATTATACAATACACAGCTTGATGGGCAATTTTTAAATCCTAGAGTTATGGGAGGTTTTATTACTCAGCTAGAAAACTTTTGTTGTTAAGAGCTCTCCTTTCACCATTTCAAATGCTCAAATGCTCAAGCTGCTCAGTATACACTTGGGGAAACACACACAAACAAACACACACACACACACACACACACACACACACACACACACACAGGACTTTATCCACAAAAGTCTCCCTGCTGCCAGTGAAGTCTCACTGGCAGGAAGAACACGGACCAGAGCTGTAAACAGCTCCCTCGGCTTTCAGAGTGGGCAGCCCACAGAGCCTGGAAGGATGTCCATCCCCAGGAAGGCATCCTCTGGCAACTCAAAGGCCCCCAGGTCTGCTCCAGTCATGGGATGATTCTCCATCACATAATGGCAAGACTTGTATTCATTCCCTTTCCTGCTTCTCTGAAAACAGAAATTTATTCTCTGTGATATCAAGATCAGAAAACAAAATTTGAGCAAGCAGCTCAGAGGTGGGCTCAGGTGAACATCATTTTTCTGCCTGACATCATTTCCACTGTCCACCATGTTTTCCAGTAATCCTGACATCTTTTCTGCCTGCCACCATCCCAACAGAGGCAACATAAACAGAGAATTAGGTTACTCCTGCCCTTGCTACCTTCTTCCTGATTTTTAATCCCTCGTTCCACATCAATGTGCAACAAACATTCCAACAATATCACCTTCACCATGCTCAAAAAGCTACAAGAACTCTTAAGTACAATCACCTGTGCTGGGTTTTAAAAAGACCTGTGAAAGAGCATTACTAAGGGAGTATAAAATGGTGCAGCTACTTTGGAAAACAATTTGGCATTTCTTCAAAATGCTAAACATAGTTACCATATGATCCAGCGAGTCCATTCATAAGTATATACCCAAGAGAAAAAGATATTCCTGCACAAAAACTCATACACAAATGTTCATCAGAGCAGAATTCATATTTGCTAAATGTCCATTAACTGATGAATAAACAAAATGTGTTATATCCATACAATGGGATAGTATTTGGCAATAAAAAAGAATGAAGTGGTAATAGACACTATAACATGGATGAACCTTAAAAACATTATATGCCAAGTAAACAAAGCTAGTCAGCAAAGACCACATATTGTATCATTCTATTCACATGAAACATACAGAATATGCAAATCTATAGTGACACAAAGTAGATTAGTGTCTGCTTAGAGCTGAGAGGTTTGGGGAGGAAATGGGGAGTGACTGCAAACATGTATGGGGTGTCTTTTTGGAAGATGGAAATGTTCTGGAGTTAGATTGTGGTGATGTTTGCCCAACTTTGTAAATATACTTAAAAATCACTAAACCGTACATTTTAAGTGGATGAGTGATATGGTATGTGAAAAATATCTCAAAAAGGCTATTTTAAAAACCCATTTGTGATAGACAATTCTGGTTCCAGCAAGATGGAAGGCTAAAATAACATGAAACTTTCCAGTAAAGCATCTAGAAATGCTGAATACAAAACTTTTAACATATTTTAAATACACAGCTGAGCTTGCAAGAAAAAAAGAGAAACTCCCAGAGGTAAGTTAAAATCAGAGTTGAGACTGTATCTGCTGGAATGGGGTGAAGGGTGGATTGCTCGTTAACTAAAGGCTGGAGTATTGGGGCTCAAATACGCACAGAATATGAGACCTTTTATGCCTTAAATGTTTCATAATTTTTAATTATGAAGGCACAAGTTTCCCTTCTCTACCCAAAACCCATTTTTGGAACCTATTTGGATATATAATCAAATTAAGATGACAGGTATCCTTATAAGAAGAGATAAATTTGTTCACAGACAGAGACAGACACACAGAAGGAAGAAGGTCATTTGATGACACAGTTAGATATTGGAGGGTGCACCTACAAGCCAAGGAATGCCAAGGTCTGCCAGCAAATCCCAGAGGCTAAGAGGCAAGGATGGATTCTTCCCAAGGGCCTTCAGGGGGAGCATGGCTCTGCCAGCACCTTGATTTTGGATAGCTAGCCCCCAGAACTGTGAGACAACACATTTCTGTTCTTTTAAACCACCAAGATTGTGGAAAATTGTTACTGAAACTAATACAATGAATAAAAAATAAAAAAAACAGAGTGAAAATGAGTAGGAAAAATATATGCCAAGCAAATACTAATCAACAGAAAGCTGGCATGGCTCTATTAATATCAGATAAAACAGAATTCAGGGCAAACACCCTTATGGGATATATAAAGTCATTACATAATCGTAAAGTAAGAATAAACCAGGAAACAATAAGGAATTATAAACTACCATGCACTTAGCAATACAGCTTCAAATTACATACAGCAAAAACTGACCACATTACAAGGAAAAATCAACAAATGAACAATCATACTGGGTAATATTAATACATTTATCAGTATTCAACAGATCAGAAGGACAAAAATTTAGAAAAACTATAGAAGAACTGCACAACAAAATTAACAAACTTGATCTAATGGACCCTGCACCTGACTTTCTAATAAGTACATGTTCTCTACAAGGGCAAATGGAATATTTAAACAACTGACAGACTACAAACAAGTCTCAACCTATCTCACAAATAATCTCTGAATATAAAGCAATTAAAAAATAAACCAATAATTAAAATGCCACAAGGAAGCCACACATTTTTGCAATTTAAAAAGAGTTCTAAAACAATCATGGGTCAAATAATCAATCATAGTGCCACTAGAAGATACATAAAACTGATATACTACTTAGGATAGTGCTAAAACAACACTTGGAAAGCACTATATTAATGCATATATTGGTGGGGGGTGGGGAAAGACTGATAATTAATGAGGTAAGCATCTAACCCATGGAGTTAGAAAAAGAAGAGAGGAAACCCAAAAAAAGCAATACGAAACAAAAGAACAAAAATTAATGATATGCACACACAAACGAAAATAAGCAAAGACAGAAGGAGTAAGAGGGAGGGAGGGAAGAAGGTGGTGGAGAAGTAACCTCAGCAAGACTGGAGACAGAGAGAGAGAGAGAGAGAGAGAGAGAGAGAGAGAGAGAGAGAGAGAGAGAAGGCATATGTTCCTTTCAGGGAGGATTTATGTAGTAATCACAGTAGACACAGTACCTAGCACCCCCAATATTTTGGGAGGCCCAGCAAAATGTTTAAATTTATTTTAAAATCATAACAATGCAGTCACAAAATATAATGTTTAATATTTTTTTATAGAGGAGGAAACCCATGAAGGCCAAAGTACCTGGGGCACACAAAACTCATTATGCGGCCCTGGTTACCCTTGAGTTTAGAATTTTATCTATAAATGACACGGTGCCTAAAAAAGCAACAAAATGAGAGACAGGATTTATAAACTTTACCTGTAAGGTGGATGGCACAAGGACAGACCCCAGGCTCTAACAGTGATGACATCTACCACTTATTGAGCATGTGCTGTGTGCATGTACCCTATCATTGCTTCATCTAATCTCCTGACAGCCTCATGAGGAGGCTATTATAATCATCTCTATGTGACAATTGAGGACACTGAGTCTGAGAATGTTTGTTAAGGTTACATGGCTGGCAAAGAAAGATAGACCTGGGTTCTAGATACAGTTAGAGATATAAAGGAGGATAAAACCTGGGCTCTGTGAGACAAGGAGATCAGTTCCAGGGCTCTTGCAGCATTCCAGACAAAGGATGGCAGGGGCCCCATTTTAAGGCAGTGGTGGCGAGATCCGAGGAATATTTAAGAGATACCATCACAAGGCAGGAGACAGACAAGTGTTAGGGTAAGAGAGAGGGAAGAAGTGAGTGAGCCTGGAGTTACCAGGTTGACAACTGGGTAGTGACACATACCACTCACAAGGATTGGACATACAGAAGAAAGTTTGAGAAAATGAGTTCTATTCTCTACATGTAGTACACAGGGCATTCATGAACATTAGGATAGGATCAGAGGTCCAGTTGGGGGTTAAAACACATGAGAATGAAAGTGCAGCCAACAGAGGAGGCCAGAGATATGAACCTGGCAGCCATCAGCATGGCAGGCGTCGGGGAGTGTAGCCATGACAGAGGGCAGGGGCTGGGTGGGCAGGGGGATGTTGAGTAGCAAGAAGGAGAAAGGTAGACAATACTCAGAAAGTGTTCTCTGACCCTACTCCTCTTGTGTACTTCCATCATGTCTAGAGTAGGAATCACATACTTCAAAGTTTATTTCTTCTCTGTGTGCATGATCTCGCATCCAAGCTACATTTGAAGCTCAAGACTTCAAGGAACTGAGACTTACAGGATTGCAGAAACATCTCAGTGTGAACCAGTGGTTAAGCTTCCTGCTTGTCTTCATAAATCCATTTGACCACCCTCTCTCCACCCACTGATGATTATTGTTTTCCCTTTCCTTCCTTTCCCTTCCCTTCCCTTCCCTTCCCTTCCCTTCCCTTCCCTTCCCTTCCCTTCCCTTCCTTTCCTTTTTCTCAATGCTTTTATACACATTTGTCTATTCAACCGGCAGGGTAGACATGACCATGATCACTTTAGAGATGAAGAAATGGAGGCTCAGAAGGAGTAATTATTCAACCATCCAAAAATAATGGAGATGGAATAAGACATTCCTCCCAACCCTCAACACACACATAAATGCACTTTTCAGGAAATTCTATAGGAAAGAACTCAGATTGAAAACATGATGGAGAATGGTAAATAAATGGTAGTAAGCTCACAAAACAAGAATACTATACAGCAAGGAAAATGAATGGCTTGCAGATAAATTTCATAGACTCAATGTAAAGTGAAAAGCAAGTATCAAAAGTACATATAATTCCATTTATACAAATTCCATTTATAGAAAAGTTTCAAAACCTAATCAAAATATAGTTTAGAGATACAAACTTATGTAGTGAAACGATAAACAGTCACAAAAGAGAGTGGATCATGGCTAGGGAAGGACACACAAAGGACCTCAAAGTTCCTGGTAATGCTCCATTTTAAAGCTGGGAGGTGGACGTGACTACTATTCATGATATAATTTTTACCTGATATATATGTGATATACATAATGTGTGAACTATTGAGTAATTTAAAAAGATAATAAAGAGATCACTGACAATGGGTTTTTCTCCTTGTTTTGTGTACTTCTGTTCATTCACCCTGGGTCTGCCTTTTCCTTCCCCAGTACTTGCTGCCTTTTCTCACAAGCCACAAACTCAGCCTTCTATGGTTTTCCTGCTACCATGGAACCCAAGAGTCAAGAAGGGAAACTACCAGAATGGGGCAGAATGAGGTTCCCCATGAAGGAGCAAGGGACCTCAGTCCCCACACTAGGCTCCCCAGCCCGGAGTACTGGTGCCAGGAAGAGGAGCTACCACAACACCTGGCTGTGAAAAACAGTAGGGATTCTGACCTTTTGGGTGGGACGGAAGGCTGCGGGAAACCCAGACATTCTCTTTAAGGGCCCACACAGGCACTCATCCTGGGCTCTGGTGGAGGGACAGTGACTCAGGGGGTGTCAGAAACATATGGAGAGAGATTGAGTTGTGTAACATCTAGGAGAGGACTGGAGGGACAGTCCCCATTTTCCCTGTGTGGGGCCCCCTTCCCGAGCAGCAGCAGGTGCGTGCCATCATTCCTTGAGCCCGTCCCCTATGCTTACAGCTAAGTCTGAAACTGACTGGCCTGGTGAGCTCTGCTGCTCCACCCTGCTGACTCAGTTGGGACCCTGCCGCACCAAACGTGCATACCACAGGAGGCTTTATTAGCAGCTGAACCTTACAGGAGCCGGCAGGTTGCAGCAGGCCTTGGAGTGCCCTGGCTTTTTGCTGAGCTGCCCAGAACCGTACTGGTGGCAGCCAACCTCGGTTCACAGTGTGGCCTCTCCCACCCACCTTCAGGTACAGCACAGGAAGTGACCAACCATGGATCACTTGGTAGTTCCTACCAGGTAGTCCCCAGCTGGTCACAGGCAGTGGCTGACCTGGGCCTGCACCAGAGCCGCTCCCAAGAGGCCCCAGAATGAACATACTTGCAGGTTGGCTTCAGCGCACAGCAGAGCACCACCCAATTAGCCCCACAAGTGGCACACACAAAGGGCAGTCTCAATAGGCACCAGAGCCTGCTAGGGCGAATCCTACACCATGGTGTAAGCCCCTTGCACAGTATCGCATAAGCTGTGCATGTGGCCAAACCCCACAGCCAGTCAGCCTGATGGTCAAATCCACCCACTGACATGCCAACAGCAATCAAGGCTCAACTATAGCAGGAGGGGTCACACAACCTACACTTCTGGAACACCTGACTCAGGTGACGAGGAAGACTGTGCCACTAGACCCTAGAGAACCCCTACTACATCAGGCTACCAGGCAAGACTGGAAGACATAGTAGCCCTACAAAATACACAGAAACAAACATAGAAAGGCCTTCAAAATGAGGAAACAAAGAAATATATCCAAAAATGAAAAAACAGGAGAAATCTCCAGAAAAAGAACTAAATAAAATGGAGGCAAGCAACCTACCAGATACAGAGTTCAAAACAATGGTTATAAGGATGCTCAAGGAATTTAGTGATAACTTCAACAAAGAGATAGGAAGCATAAAAAAAAGGACACAGAAACCATAAGAAAGAACCAGTTAGAAGTGAAGAATACAATAACTGAAATGAAGAATGCACTAGAAGGAACCACCAGCAGATTAGATGAAGCAAAGAATCGAATCAACAATTAGGAAGACCAGGTAACAGAAAACACCCAATCAAAACATCAAAAAGATAAAAGAATCAAAAAAAAAAAATGAGGAGAGCTTAAGAAACCTCTGGGACAACATCAAGTGTAACAACATTTGCCTCGTAGCATACCAGAAGGAGAAGAGAGAAAGCAAGAGACTGAGAATCTATTTGAAGAAATAATGACTGAAAACTTTTCTAACCTGGGGAAGGAAATAGACATACAAGCCCAGGAAGTACAGAGACTCACACACACACATAAAAAGAACCCAAACACGCCCCAAGACACATTATAATTAAAATGGTAAAGGTTAAAGACAGAGAATCCTAAAAGGAACAAGAGAAAAGCAGTTGGTTACCTACAAGGGAGCTCCCATAAGACTATCAGCTGATTTCTCAACAGAGACCTTGCAGGCCAGAAGGGATAGGGAGGAAATATTCAAAGTGATGATAAGCAAAGACCTACAACCAACACTACTTTACAAAGCAAAGCTATCATTTAGAATTGAAGATAAAGAGCATCCCAGACAAGAAAAAGCTAAAGCAGTTCATCACCACCAAACAAGTATTACAAGGAATTTTAGAGAGACTTCTTTAAGTTGGAATAAGAAAAGATAAAAAATATGAATAAAATGGCAATAACTACATATCTATCAATAATTGTTTTCAATGAAACTGGATTAAAAGGTTCAATCAAAAACATAGGGTGGCTGAATGAATAAGAAAACAAACAAACAAACAAAAAAACCCTTACACATCATACCTACAAAAGACTCACTTCAGACTGAAAGACATACACAGATTGAAAATAAAGGATGGAAAAAGTTATTTCATGAGAATGGAAATAAAAATTTTAAAAAGCTGGGGTAACAATATGTATAACACACAAAACAGACTTTAAAACAAAGGCTATAACAAGAGACAGAGAAAAACCCAGTAATCCCACTTCTGGGTATTTATTCGAAGAAACCCAAAATGTTACTTCGAGGGGATGTGTACATCCATATATTCATTACATCATTATTTACAATGGTCAGAATGTGGAGGCAACCTAGGTGTCTGTCGATGGACAAATGGATAAAGAGAAAGTGGTGCATACGAGGTCTGACAATTAAGTTCGCGAACTTCTTGCTAACCTTTTTTAATATCAGAGGGATTATTCATTATGAACTTGTATCAAATGGACAAACAGTTAACCAACTTTACTATTTGGAAGTACTGAAAAGGCTGCATGAAAAAATTAGACAAAAAAGACCCGAACTTTTCGCCTACAATTCATGGCTCTTGCATCATGAATGCACCATCAGCTCACAGGGCACTGTCTGTGAGGGAGCTTTTAGCCAGTAAACAAATAACTCTATTGGAACATCCTCACTATTCACCTGATCTGGCCCCCAATGACTTCTTTCTTTACCCGAAGATAAAGGAAATATTGAAAGAAAGACATTTTGATGACATTCAGGACATCTAGAGTAATACAACCAAAGGTCTGATGGCCATTCTAGAAAAAGAGTTCCAAAATTTCTTTGAAGGGTGGACTAGGCGCTGGTGTCAGTGCATAGCTTCCCAAGAAAAGTACTTCGAGTGTGACCATAGTGATAATCAGCAATGAGGTATGTAGTATTTTTTCTAGGATGAGTTCACAAATTTAACTGTTCAACCTCATATGTAAGGGAATATTGCTCAGCCATGGAAGGGAACGGTTTCTTGCCATCTTCAGTGGCATGGATGGACTTGGAGGGTATTGAATGGAGTGTGGCAGACAGAGAAAGACAAATGCAATGTGATTTCACTTCTATGTGGATTCTAAGAACAAAATTAACAAACAAAACAGAAACAAACTCATAGATACAGAGAACATTTTGATGGCTGTCATATGGGAGGGGGTGTTGAGGGGGTAGACTAAAAATGGGCAGGGATTAAGAAGTGCAAATTGGTTGTGACAAAATAGTCATGGGATGTAGGGAATAGCATAAGGATTTAGTCAATAATATTTTAGTAACTATGTATGGTGTGAGATGGGTACTAGGTTTATCGGGGTGATAGATGGGAAGGGGGTCGGGACAGGGTGAAAAAGGTGAAGGAATTAAGAAGTACAAATTGGTAGCTACAAAATAGTCATGGGATGTAAAGTACAGTATAGAGAATATAGCCAATAATATGGTGATAACTATGCATAGTGCCAGGTGAGTACTAGACTAGTCGGGGGATCACTTCTTAAATTATTTAAATGTTTCCCCACTGTGCTATACACCTGAAATAAATATAAAATGATATTGAATGTCAACTATAATTGAAAGTTTTTTAAAAGGGGGGAAAAGGTGAAGAAGAATACTAGGTTCAAATTTCCAGATATAAAACAAATTAGTCATGGGGATGTAATGTATAGCACAGGGAATATAGTCAATAATATTGTGATAGCATAGTACAGTGTCAGATGTTTGCTAGACTTATCATGCTGATTACGTTTTTAGGTATATAAATGTTGAATAACTATGGTGTACACCTGAAACTAATATAACATTGTATGCTAACTATATTTTTAATAAAAATCTTTAAAAGCCTAGGAATGCATGCTAACCCTACCAGGGACACAGAGGGAATGATGGCTCCCAGTGAGATCTTCTTCCCCTTCCTGTGGCATTATTTCTTCCATAGTCAAAGGTTCCCACTTAGCAGCCTCAAAAAGATCATTCCTCACAGTGCAAGGTGACAACTATAAATTTTATGTTTTGTGGTCTATGTACTTTCATTTTACCCCCAATTTCATCTCCCAGAAAGTTTCAACAAAGCAGAAAAAATTTTCACTGGCATTTTAATGTGCTTACTTTGCAGATCCTAGAAACTGTTGGCAAATAAGAGTTCAAGTTCACCAGCAAAGCTCAAGTTGGTGTTCACTTAGCTGGGAAAAGCTGCCAATGGAGCAAGTTGGGATGACTCCATGAACCAGGGAGACTTCTTTTCTGAAAGTGCCCTTTGCTCTTCGGCCAGAAGTAATTGCAGCTGCTGCAAATTGATATGAACTTGTAGGCATGGAAGTTACAATTGGCAAAGGGAAGAAGCAGCAGCAAAAAGGGAAAAGGAAGAGAATGGGATGGCTACTTGGCACCTGGCCTGGGAGGACTCATGATTCCTTTCTTCTCCATCTGGCACTGCCTCCTGAGTTATTTTAGCTGAAAACTGCATAGCCAAGTGGTGTCCTTAGACAAGAAGTGAGAATAAAGGGAGGAAGACCAAACTGAGATCAGTCATCCCATAGCCCCTATACTGAAGCCCCTATGCTTCTCTCCAGACCCACTCTCCACCCTTTTTCCCTGCTGCATGCTCCAGGAGACAGATCTATATAGAAAGCATCAAGGGTTCCCTTGCTTTGGGTTGGGTGCAACAAACAGGAGGCACCTTGAGGAGACTGATAAATAGAAAGAGAGAGGTTGGGATATTTCTCCCCCCAGCTCACTCCCGACTGGGCAGTAGTTTGGTAGAGGCTGCATTCTTCTGTGCCCCAGCTGCAATCAGGCAGCCTTCTCTACAGATTAGCCTAGGTCACAACTCAGCTGGGTTCTGTCAACCCCTCCCTCTTCTGGCCCCTTCAGCCCTTTGCATAGCAACCATTCCCTTCCCTGTTGCCAGCCCTACAGTCATGCACCATTCTTTGTCATTGCTGATTTCCCTTAACTCTGCCCAAACCTTTGTAAATGTTTTGCTTAATCTCTTCAATCACCCCTTCTGAGTGTGCCATCTGTTTCCTGCTGGGATCCTGACAGGTACAGCATCTTACCTACCCCTGTGGGTAGACATCTAGGTATTCTCCTTAAGGGCAGGGATATGGTAAGTCCAGTGCCTGACATATAGAAAGGTCTTAAAAACTGTTGAGTGTATGGATGAATAGAGATAAGATCTGGAGATTGAACTTGGGGCCTTTTATTATACAGTGATGTTGAGAATGAAAATTAAATATCCATAGGAAAAACATCTACTAGGAGAAGAGGGGTTAAGACTACATATTGTAGTATATTTATAGTCATAAAGAAGAACAGAGTCTGCACTGATGAAAGTCCCAGATAAATCAAGCCTGGAAAAGGCGATTTGGTTTGGCAGTGAATATGGCCCTGGTGACCCTGGAGATGGCCATGTCAGTGAAGTAAGTGCTTCCACGATGGTAAAAAAGGCAGAATGCCTGAGCTGGGGCACATACATGATCATGGTCATGTGTTAATAGTTTTGTATCTCAGCCATAACCAACTAGAATATAGAATGTTAAAAAAACAACAACGAAAAAAACCTATTTCTAGAAGCAACAAACATTACAGTATACCTAGAAACAACTTTAACCAACAGGGACAAAATTAAAAAGTTTACTAAATGAAATAAAATGAGATATAACATAAATTGGCAGAGGGAGACATGATTTTAAATTAGAAGATGAAGTTATGAAGATACAATTTTCTTTTTTAGTGTACAGTAAGTCCTCACTTAACTTCATCAGTAGGTTCTGCAACTTCACGTGAAACAACATATAACGAAACCAGTTTTCCACAAGCTAATTAATATAAACAAGCACTAAGTTCCTACAGCATCCCATCAATGTTGTAATGAAATGACAGTGAATGAAATGATGTTATTCGAAGGCCTGCTGTATAGGTCCAATGTAATTCCAATGGAGATGTTTATTTCTGGAACATAACAAAAGGTTCTAAAATTAAACCAGAAGAACACAGAAGAAATAAAACTTAAGACACTTTTGTAAAAGAAGAAAAATGAGGGCTTGCCCTATCTAATATTAAGTTAGGATATAAAGCAATAATAATTAAAGGGGCATGGTGCCTGAGAAATATTACATATATCCTGGCAGGTAACGTTCTACATTATTTTTCTCAAATAGTCGACCAATTTTCCAAACACTAAATAATAGAAAGAACTTCCACTTTTTTTTAAAATTTATTTTTAATTTATTGGGGTGACAATTGTTAGTAAAATTACATAGATTTCAGGTGTGCAATTCTGTATCACATCATCCATAAATCACACTGTGTGTTCACCACCCAGAGTCAGCTCCCCTTCCATCACCATACATTTGATCCCCCTCACCCTCATCCCCCACCCCCCAACCCCTTTACCTTCTGGTAACCACCAAATTACGTTCCCCAGATTAATTTTCAAACCCGTGGCCATCCTGTGGTCACCGACTGCCCTCCAATCCCCTCACCCTCCCCCCCATCCCCCACCCCTCCCGCCCATCTAGCAACCCTCAGTTTTTCCTCATTGTCTCCCAAACTGTTTCTGATTAGTTCATTCACTTCCACTTTTTAAAAATTAGTTTTTTCAATTACAATTGACATTCAATATTATTTTATATTAGTTTCAGGTGTACAGCATAGTGATTAGACATTTATGTAATTTAAGAAGTGATCCCTTGATTAGTCAAGTACCCACCTGGTACTATACATAGTTGTTGCAACATTATTGACTACGTTCTCTATGCTGTACTTTACATCCCCATGACTGTTTTGTAACTGCCAATTTGTACTTCTTAATCCCTTGACCTTTTTCACCCAGCTCCCCAAATCCCCACAATCTGGCAACCAACAGTTTGTTCTCTGTATCTATGAGTCTGTAATGTTTTGTTGTTCATTTATTTTGTTCTTTAGTTTCCAAATATAAATAAGATCACATAGTATTTATCTATCTTGGTCTGACTTACTTCACTTAGCATAATAACCTCTAGGTCCTCATATGACCACCTATGCTTTTGCAAATGGTAAGATTTCATTCTTTTTAACGGCCTAGTAATATTCCACTGTATATATGTACCAATCTTTTTTTTTCTTTTTTCTTTTTTAATTTATTGGGGTGACAATTGTTAGTAAAATTACATAGATTTCAGGTGTACAATTCTGTATCACATCATGTATAAATCCCATTGTGTGTTCAACAGCCAGAGTCAGTTCTTCTTCCATCACCATTTATTTGATCCCCCTTACCCACTAAACTATTGTCTGTGTCAATGAGTTTTTGTTTCTCATTTGTTTATCTTATTCTTTTGTTGGTTTTCGTTTATATACCTTTTTTGTTGTTTTTTCGTTTTATACATATCAGTGAAATCATATGGTTCTCTGCTTTTTCTTTCTGACTTATTTTGTTTACCATTATACTCTCAAGATCCATCCATATTGTCACAAATATTCCTACATCATCTTTTCTTATCGACAAATAGTATTCCATTGTGTATATATACCACAACTTCTTTATCCATTCATCTATTGAAGGACATTTTGGTTGTTTCCATGTCTTGGCCACCGTAAACAAAGTTGCAATGAACATTGCAGCACACGTGTCTTTATGTATAAATGTTTTCAGATTTTTCGGGTAGATACCCAGGAGAGGGATTGCTGGATCATATGGTAATTCTCTTCGTAATTTTTTGAGGAACCTCCACACTGCCTTCCATAGCGGCTGCACCAGTCTGTATTCCCACCAACACTGTACTAGGCTTCCTTTTTCTCCACAGCCTCTCCAACACTTGTTACTATTTGTCTTATTGATGATAGCCATTCTGACTGGGGTGAGGTGACATCTCATTGTGGTTTTTATTTGCATTTCTCTGATGATTAGTGATGTTGAGCATTTTTTCATATGTCTATTTGCCATTTGTATGTCCTCTTTGGAGAAATGTCTCTTCAGGTCGTCTGCCCATTTTTTAATTGGGTTGTTTGTTTTTTTTGTTGTTGAATTTCATGAGTTCCTTGTTTATTTTGAATATTAGCCCCTTATCGGAGGCAC